>NC_048238.1:59188271-59253059 GCF_002007445.2 Ailuropoda melanoleuca
AACCCTAATAAATAACAAAACTAAAGAAACACATTGATAATAATACAATCATAGTAGGGGACTTTAAAGCCCCACTCATGACAATGGACAAATCATCCATGTGGAAGATCAACAAGGAAACAGGGGCTTTGAATGACATGGTGGACCAGATGGATTTTACAGACATATACAGAGTGTTCCATCCTAGATCAACAGAAAGCACATTCTTCTCAACTGTACATGGAACATTCTCCAGAAGAGATCACATACTAGGTCACAAATCATGGCTTTACTGGTACCAAAAGATTTGGATCAGCCCCTGCACATTTTCTGACCACAGTGTTTTGAAACTGGAACTCAATCACAAGACAAAATTTGGAAAGAACTCAAATACACGGAGGCTAAAGAGCAGCCTACTGAAAAACGAATGGGTCAAACAGAAAATTAAAGAACAAATAAAAAAATACATGGAAACAAATGTACATGAAAATGCAACTGTTCAAAACTTCTGGGATGCAGCAAAGGCGGTCCTAAGAGGGAAGTATATAGCAATACCAGCCTTTCTCAAGAAACAATAAAGGTCTCAAATATATAACTTTTTACCTTACAACTAAAGGAGATGGAGGAAGAACAACAGAGTCCAAACTCAGCAAGATTAGAGAAATAATAGAGATTAGAGCAGAAATCAATGAAATAGAAATCAAAGCAAGAATAGAACAGATCAAGGAAACAAGGAGCTTGTTCTTTGAATGAATTAATAAGATCAATAAACCCCTAGCCAGACTTATCAAAACAAAAGAGAAAGGACCCAAATAAATAAAATCATGAATGAAAGAGGAGAGATCACAATGAAATACAAACAATTTTCAGAAAATATTATGAGCAACTATATGGCAATAAATCAGGCAATCTGGAAGAAATGGATACATTCTTATAGATGTATAAACTACCAAAACTAAAACAGGAAGAAATACAAAACCTGAACAGACCCATAACTAGCAAGATATTGATGCAGTAATCAAAATCTCCCAACAAAAAAGAGCCAAATGCCAGATGGCTTCCCAGGTGAATTCTAACAAACTTTAAAGAAGAATAAATACCTATCCTTCTGAGGCAGTTTCAAAATATAGTAATGGAAGGAAGTCTTTCAAACTCTTTCTTATGAGGCCAGCATTACATTGATCAGAAAGCTACACAAAGACCCCACCAAAAAGGAGAATTACAGCCCAATATCCCTGATGCACATGGATGCAAAGATTCTCATAAAATATTACCCAGTAGGATTCAACAGTACCTTAAAAGGATTATTCACCATGACCAGGTGGGATTTATTCCCGGGCTGCAAGTGTGGTTCAACATCTGCAAATCAATTAATGTGTATACCACATTAATAAAAGAAAGGACAGGAATCATATGATCCTCTCAACAGATGCAGAAAAAGCAATTGAAAAAATACAGCATCCTTTATTGATTAAAACTCTTCACAGTGTAAGAATAGCAGGAACATATCTCAATATAATAAAAGCCATATATGAAAAGCCCACAATGACTGTCATTCTCAATGAGGAAAAAGTGAAAGCTTTTTCTCTAAGGTCAAGAACACGACAGGTATGTCCACAATCACCACTGCTGTTCAACAATGTCCTAGAAGTACTAGCCACAGCAATCAGACAATAAAAATAAATAAAAGGCATTAGAATTGGCAAAGAAGAAGTCAAACTCTCTTGACAGATGACATGACACTTTATGTGGAAAACCCAAAAGACTCCACCCCAAAATTGCTAGAACTCATACAGCAATTGATCAAAGTGCCATGATATAAAATCAAAATACAGAAATGAATTGCATTTCTATACACAAAAAATGAGACGGAATAAAGAGAAATTAAGGATTCAATGTCATTACAATTGCACCCAAAACCATAAGATACCTAGGAGTAAGCCTAACCAAAGAGGCAAAAATTCTGAACTCAGAAAAGTATAGAACACTTATGAAAGAAATTGAGGAAGAAATGGAAAAATGTTCCATGCCAATGGATTAGAAGAACAAATATTTTTAAAATGTCTATGCTACCTAGAGCAATCTACACATTCAAAGCAATCCCTATCAAAATACTATCAGCATTTTTCACAGAGCTAGAATAAACAATCCTAAAATGTATATGGAACCAGAAAAGACTCTGACTATGAAAGTAATGTTGAAAGAGCGAACCTAACCTGGAGCCATCACTATTCTGGACTTCAAGCTGTACTACAAAGCTGTAGTCATCAAGACAGTATGGTCCTTGCACCAAAACAGACACATAGATCAATGGAACAGAATAGAGAACCCAGAAATAGACCCTCAACTCTATGGTCAACTGATCTTCAACAGAGTAAGAAAGAATATCCAATGGAAAAAGGACAGTCTCTTCAACAAATGGTATTGGGAAAATTTGACCGGAACATGTAGAAGAATGAAACTAAACCATTTCCTTACACCATACATGAAAATAGACTCAAAATGGATGAAGGACCTAAATGTGAGACAGGAATCCAACAAAATCCTACAGAAGAACACAGGCAGCAACCTCTTTGACCTTGGCCACAGCAACTTCTTGCTAGACACATCTCCAATGGCAAGGGAAACAAAGGCAAAAGTCAACTATTGGGACTTCATCAAGATAAAAGACTTTTGTATAGAAAAGGAAAAAGTTGACAAAGCCAATAGACAACTGACAGAATGGGAGAAGATATTTGCAAATGACATATCAGATAATGGGCTAGTATCCAAAATATAAAAAGAACTTATCAAACTCAACACCCAAAGAACAAATAAACCAATCAAGAAATGGGCAGAAGACACAAACAGACATTTCTTCAAAGAAGACATTCAAATGGCCAACAGACACATGAAAAATGCTCAACATCCCTTGGCATCAGGGAAACCACAATGAGATACCACCTCACACCAGTCAGAATGGGCTAAAATTCACAAGTCAGGAAATGACAGATGCTGTCAAGGATGTGGAGAAAGGGGAACCCTCCTACCCTGTTGGTGAGAATGCAAGCTGGTGCAGCCATTTTTGAAAACAGTATGGATCTTCCTCAAAAAGTTGAAAATTGAGCTACCGTATGACCCAGCTATTGCACTACTGGGTATTTACCCAAAAGATACAAAAGTAGTAATCTGAAGAGGCACCTGCCCCCCAATATTTATAGCAGCAATGTTGCACAACAGCTAAACTATGGAAAAAGCCCAGATGTCCATTGAGAGATGAAAGGATAAAGAAGGTATGATACACACACACACATACACACAATGGAATACTACTCAGTCATCGAAGAAATGACGTCTTGCCATTTTCAATGACGTGGATGGATCTAGAGGGTATTATGCTAGGCGAAATGAATCAAGCAGAGAAAGACAATTTCTTATGATCTCACTGATATGTGGAATTTAAGAAACAAAACAGATGATCATGGGAAAATAGAGGAAAAAATACAAGATGAAACCAGAGAGGGAGACAAACCATAAGAGAGTCTCAATCATAGGAAAAAAAACTGAGGGTTCCTGGAAGGGAGGGGGTGGAGTGATGGGGTAACTTGGTGATGGACATTAAGGAGGGCATGTGATGTAATGGGCACTGAGAATTATATCAGACTGGTGAATCACAGACCTATACCTCTGAAATGAATAATACATTATATGTTAATTGATTTTATTAAAATAGTTTTAAAAAATCTGAGGCCAAAAAAGAAAAGACTGATAATGTCAACTACTTATAAGAAAAAAAATACTTCTGCATAACTAAAAAAAGTCATACAAATTTAAAAATTAATAATCTAATGCTGGAAAATATTTGCAGCTCATAGCATAGACAAGAGCTAGTCATAAGGGAAATGTGCAATAAGCTACAATGAGAAAGAGTTTTCACCAATCAGTTTTAGGAAATAAGCATTCTGATATTTTGGTAGAACAATGTTTATGGAGGATTATTTTGTAATGTTAATTAAAAATACAAATAAGTTTATGCTTTGACTTTGTAATCCTAATGAGAATTTATGTCTACAGATATACCTGTATGTGCATAAAAAGCTATTTATTGGTGTCCTGTGTGTAGTAAAAAAAGATTAGAATAAACAAAATGTCCATCACTAATGCACTGGTTAAGAAATTATGGTACACCCATACAACAGAGTACTATTCTTCTGCTTAAAAAATAATGAAGAACCTCTCTATATATACTGATATGGGATGATTTCTAGGATATATAGTAAAGTGAAAAAAAGTAGGGAAAGGAAGAGTGTAATATCTTTTAAATAAATAAAGGATGGAAGTGATAATGATGTACAGCTTCATTAATGCATATTTACATAGAGAAACACTGGAAATTATCTGCAAGAACTAATGAAAGCAGTTACTTGTAGGAGGTAGGAAAGAGTGGTGCAGACGGGAGGGGATAAAAATGGAACTCTTCAATATAAATATTGCTTTATTGCTTTATTTTTACCCATTTGAGTACATTACATATTCCAGACAATATAAATAAATAACATTTTACTAGAAAGTTCACTCCTCAACAGGCCTTCCTCATTTCATCCAAGATTTAGTCTTTCCCTTGGATGTGCTACCATACTATTTTATATGCAGTTTCTACAACACTCCTCAGTCAGTACCAGAAGTTTTTGTTTCTTGTCAGTCATTTCTACAAAGTTATGAAATTCTTAAGTATAGGACTCTTGTGTTAATCCACTTTTGTCTCTTTTAAAATGTGCATGGTATTTGGCACACATGGTAGTTGCCCAGTAAATTGTCTTTTGAATTAATGTAATCTTTTTAGGTTTACCTTATCTTACTGAATTTCTTCCTGTAGCATCTTGCCTTTGTCTCTTATTGCATTTATCACTATCCTGTTTTACAATTATTTACTTAAATTTGTTTGTCTTTATGAGATTGTGAAACCCTGGAGTTATAGTAGGTAGTCAATTAGGATGGTGAAATAATTTTCTCTAATTCCAAAGTTAACAAATGATGATAATGTTGTAACAATAGAAGGTGATACTTAAGATGATCACTTTCTAGGAAAATAATAATCTTTTTTTTTGCCCCAAGGTATTTTTATTCTTTTTTTAATGATTTTTTTTATTATATTATGTTAGTCACCATACAGTACATCCCCGGATTATATGCAACTAATGAAGCATCGAACTTTGTATCAGAAAATAATAATCTTATTAGGGGAAATTAGAATTAAAATTTTAGAAATATATTTGTTTATTACACTGATCCACTTATTCATGGAGACCTCACACATACTACAGTCTTTTATTCAAAGGTATGCAGAAATCTATTAAGCTGTTTTTAAAATCTTTCAGTTTCCATAATTTCAAAGATTAATTTTGAAATACATTAATGGTATTTAGACAGACTTCTATAGACTAGTAGGGATAGAACAACATTAATAAACAGGAACTGAAATTCCAAGACCAATAGAGATATTTACCTAGAGCACATAAATTCTTTGAATACATGAAAGTTTTTTGACCCAGCTGAAATGTATTTATTTATATATTCATTCATTCAGCAAATGTTTTTTGAGCAACTCGGCATTGTGAAGCATTTAAGATGTAAATAAAATGTGGTCTTTTTCCTCAGGGAGGCAGTATAGCGTAGTGGTTAAGAGCACATGAAATTAAATAAACTTACTTTTAAAATATTGTTCCTCTCTTTACTAGTTACATGACCTTGGTGAAGTTACTCACTTAAACATTGTGTCTTAGTTTTATCTCTGTCAAATAGGGATAAGAATAGCCATTTCACGATTGTTATGAAGATTTAGATGGAATAATACACATATAGTGTTATTCACAGTGCTTACACATAATAACCACTCCAAAAGCAATTATTTTTAGTCGTATTGTCTAAAAAAGAAGTGTTCTTTTCTGCAGTTTGTTTTCATAATAATAGTAGTCATCTGCTTTATTGTAGTATATGACATCATTGCAAATACTTAAAAAGAGGTAGTGCATGGAGCACTGGGTGTTATATGCAAACAATGAATCATGGAACACTACATCAAAAACTATTGATGTACTGTGTGGTGACTAACATAATATTAAGAAAAAGACTTGGTATTCACACATGGTACTATTATCCTAATTCTCAGGCTCCATGAGGTATATGAGAACAACTTCTTAGTAGTGAGGATAGCAATGAATGAAATTGAGCAATTATTTTAATGAGGAATACAAGAGTTTCCCTAAGACTGACGGTGGAAGAATATTATTCATTTGAATGAAGCAGTAGAATCTAAGAAAGATTCTAAATGTATTAAGTACTTTGAAAAGGAAATGCTGATCACTAAAATTTAGTGTGGGTTTACTAGGGGTATATTATACTAGACCTGTAGACCAGTGCTACCTAAACTGTTGTCCCTCAGAACATTGAATGTTAGTGCGATAGTTTTGAAAAAAATTTTTCTATGACAAAATAAATCTAGGAAACATGAGATTAAGCAAAATTAAACGTATGTCTTCACATGTACTTATTGCAAGGCTTTCAGAGTTTTAATACACTAAATTGTATTATAGGCTTCCAATAGAGTAAACATAGTACATAGTCTTTCCCAAATGTGAGCACAAAAGTATTTTGTTGGGTGTGTGAGTGCTTTACTTCTCAACATTATCCGAAACTAACATTTTACTAAATATAGTTTTGGAAATACAGTTCTAATTTTAGTTGCTTTATAGAATTACTAAAGTAGTAGAAAGAAGAATGAGCAGACATATTATATTGTAATTTTTGGAAGGCATTTAAAAATATTTTATTAATCTGAAATAGAAAGTGTCTTCTAGATCAGTCATCATTAAACACTTTGCTTTCATACTCTCTAAAAGAATTTTCAAAACATATATCCCTTACACATTTTTAAATTGACATAAAATGTTTTTATCATCATTTTAAATTTATTGAAAACATTTGGATCTCAGATGCACAGAATTGACATCATTATAAACATTTTCTGTGCTATACTCTTTAATTGGTCTCATACATGCATCACTTTTAGTTATTTATTTAGTAAATCAGTTTTCATAATGTAATAAGCATACATGAACCAAACAACCAAAATGAAACCTAGACCTTGACAGTAATTTGATATGTAACCATATATTTTCCTCCTGCTATTCCATTCCCATGGGTGACCTTCCTTGAATGCCATGTTTATTATTCCCAGGATTTCTATTTAATTTAATCTTATTAAATTTAAATGTATTCTGCAGATATCCATAACTTTAGGTATTTTTAACCTCATTAAAAAAGGGTTCATGCTATAAGTAATCTTTTGGAACTTAATATATTCACACACTGTTATGTTGCTAAGATTAATTCATTTTTTATGTCTCTGTAGTTTATTACTTAAAAAGAAATATTTTACTTAAGTATATAACATATATAAAACATATATACCAGGAAAAGTAATGAATCATAGGTACAGCTTTATTAAATAAACACCCCTGTGTAACATGAAGAAATAGATTTAAAATTAGAGAACGGGGGAGCTAAGATCACAGCATAGTAGGAGGACCCTAGGCTTGCACATCCCTCAAATACAGCTAGATGACTCTCAAATCGTTCTGAGTACTCAAGAAATTGACCTGAAGACTGATAGAACAAACTGCATAAGTAGAGAGAGAGAAGAAGGCAATTTAAGGAAGGTAGGAAGTGAGGAGATGTGGTTTGGGGGAGAAACAGATCACATGTGCTATGGAGGGGAGGGAACTCTGTTCACAGGGAAAGGGAAGGAAGAGATTGAGAGAGAGACACACACACACAGAGAGAGAGAGAGAGAGAGAGAGAGAGGAGCCACAGGTGATTGCACAAGGAGAACACTTCCCCAAAGGCATTGACTGGGAAATGAGAGGGGTTGATTTTCCTGAGTTTTTAAACCAGTGGGCCTCAAAGACTGGAGATTTAGAGATCCATGGCATGGCTTGGATAGAAGCCTGAGGGCCATGCCCTAATCCCAGAGAGAAGGCAGGCAGGTGAGCCTGGGGAAAATAGCATGATCTGAAGATTGCCTAAGATGCACAAGGAGATACTGCTCCATCTTCTTGGAGTATATCTACAAGAGGTGGTATAGGCTCTCCAGGGACAAAAGAGCTGGAGGGCACCATTTCCTTCCCTCACCCCTCAGCATAAGCACAGACACACCTCCTGAGGGTGGCTAATCTGGACACTGGCTGTTTAGCCTGATTTGCTCCAAATCCCAAGTCACTGCACTCTGGCACAACTGCCCATCTGGGTCAAACCTTCATCAGTCCCAGCACAGTGAGACCCTTTCTCAGAGGACCAGCATAAGTCCTTGCCACACCAGGTCCCTGAAATTCAGAATATTAAAGGTCAGCAGATGTGGCTAGGTAGTTTTCAGGCCAGGTCCCTGAAATTTGGAATATTAAAGGTCAGGAGACTCCAAGGTAGCCTGTGCTGATCTAGACTGACAAGCAACCCAGAGACAGATAGTATGAAATCAGTGATCTGAAAAATGCTGGTGATGAACAAGGGAAATTATTAGCTCCTCTGAAAGGGTGTACCTGAGAACAGCAAGCATGGACTCCCCTCTCCAGAAACAAAGGAGGGGCCTGGTGCCATATCCCACCACCACCCCTCAGCATAAACCAACTACACCAAACAGCACAGTGCAAACATTGGCTGCCTAAACTGCTTACACCAAGTCCGAACCCCCCGGGCTCAGCTATATGAATTTTCATGGGAAGCTGTGCCTAATGACTAGCACAGGAGTCCCCTCCCTGAGAAGACCAGGAAAAAAAAAACCTGGAGGCACCATGTCTACTTACCATAGAGTTCAACAAAAATTCAGTTCTAGTGGGAATAGCATCAGGTCTCATTTAGCAAGGAGACCAGAGCTAACCTAATTAAAACTCTCCTTGGGGACACCTGGATGGCTCAGTCGGTTAAGTGTCTGCCTTTGGCTCAGGTCATGATCCCAGAGTCCTAGGATCGAGCCCTGCATCAGGCTCTCTGTTCAGCAGGGAGCCTACTTCTCCCCCTCCTTCAGTCTACTGCTCTACCTACTTGTGCTCTCTCTCTCTCTCTCTGTCAAATAAATAAATAAAATCTTCAAACAAAACAAAAATAAATAAATACATAATTAAATAAAACCACACTCTGGCCAAGGTCCAAACACAGCCCACTGCAGGCTAGGAGAAACCCTTCAGAGGACTGACCTAAGGGGTAGAGCAGCTTAACTACAGCAACAGGGTGCACACAGCACACACCAGAGACAATTCCTGAAGTATAAGGCCCTGGACAGTATATGACCTCTTCTTCATAAAGCCATTATTCTCAGGAGCAAGAGGCATAACAGGGTTTTCTAACACAGAGAAGAAGACAGAGACCTAGACAAAATGCCAAAATGGGAGAATTCATCCCAAAAGAAAGAACAAGAAAAGGTCACAGCCAGGGATCTAATCAAAAGAGTTGTAAGTAATATAACTGATCCAGAATTTAAAGGAACAACCATAAGGATACTAGCTGGGACTGAGAAAAGCATGGAAGACATTAGGGAGACCCTTAGTGCAGAGATAAAAGAGCTTAAAAAAAAAAAAGCAACCGGACAGAAATAAACAAATCAATAACCAAGATTTGAAACTGATTGGATGTAATGAACACAAGGATGGAAGAAGCAGAGGAACAAATAAGTGATATACAAGCTAGAATTATGGAAAATAATGAATTGGAACAAAAAAGAGAAAAATTTTGGGTCACAAGAATAGACTTACAGAAGTTAGTGACTTCAGAAAATTTAATAACATTTGTATAACAGGAGTCCCAGAAGAAAAAGAGAGAAAATGGGGCAGAAGGCTAATTTGAGGAAATACCCGAAAAGTTCCCTAATCTGGGGAAGGAAACAGATATCCACATCCAGGAGGAACAGAGGAGCTCCCATCAAAATCAACAAAAGCAGGCCAACACCAAGACATATTGTAGTTAAATTTGCAAAATATAGTAATAAAGAAAAAATCCTAAAATCAACAAGGCAAAAGAAGTCACTAACTTAAAAGGGAAAACCAAACAATTTAGCAGCAAATCTCTCCACAGAAAGTTGGCAATCCAGAAAGGAGTATGATGATATATTCAATGTGCTGAATGGGAAGAATCTGCAGTGAAGAATATTCTATCCAGCAAGGCTATCGTTCAGCACAGAAGGAGAGATAATGTTTCCCAGACAAACAAAAACAAAAGGAGTTTGTGACCACTAAACCAGCCCTGCAAAAAGTATTACAGAGATGTCTTTCAGTGGGAAAGAAAGACCCAAAATGACAAAGACTAGAATGGAATAGAGAAAATCTCCAGAAAAAAGGACACAATAAGTAATAAATATATATCTATCAATATTTACTCTGAATGAAAATGGACTAAATGCTCCAATCAAAAGACATAAGGAGTCAGAATGGATAAAAATACAAGACCAATCAATATGCTAATTACAAGAGACTCATTTTATTTATTTATTTTTATTTATTTACTTTTTTAAAGGATTTTTTTATTATATTATGTTAGTCACCATACAGTACATCCCCGGATTCCGATGCAAAGTTCGATGCTTCATTAGTTGCGTATAACACCCACTGCACCATGCAATGCGTGCCTTCCTTACTACCCATTACCAGTCTATCCCATTCCCCCACCCCTCTCCACTCTGAAGTCTTCAGTTTGTTTCTCATAGTCCATAGTCTCTCATGTTTCATTCCCCCCTCTGATTACCCCCCTTTTCTTTATCCCTTTCTTCCCCTACCGATCCTCCTAGTTCTTATGTTCCATAGATGAGAGAAATCATATGATAATTGTCTTTCTCTGCTTGACTTATTTCACTTAGCATTATCTCCTCCAGTGCCGTCCATGTTGCAGCAAATGTGGAGAATTTGTGCTTTCTGATAGCTAAGTACTATTCCATTGTATAGATGGAACACAGCTTCTTAATCCAGTCATCTGTTGAAGGGCATCTCGGCTCCTTCCACGATTTCGCTATTGTGAACAATGCTGCTATGAACATTGGGGTGAATATGGCCCTTCTATTCACTCCACCTGTATCTTTGGGGTAAATAANGCTATGAACATTGGGGTGCATATGGCCCTTCTCTTTACTACGTCTGTATCTTTGGGGTAAACACCCAGTAGTGCAATGGCTGGGTCATAGGGTAGTTCAATTTTTAACTTTTTAAGGGACCTCCACACTGTTTTCCAGAGTGGCTGTACCAACTTGCATTCCCACCAACAATGTAAGAGGGATCCCCTTTCTCCACATCCTCTCCAACAATTATTGTTTCTTGCCTTGTCTATTTATGCCATTCTAACTGGCGTAAGGTGGTATCTCAGTGTGGTTTTGATTTGAATTTCCCTGATGGCTAATGATTTTGAACATTTTTTCATGTGTCTGTTAGCCATTTGTATGTCTTCATTGGAAAAGTGTCTGTTCATATCTTCTGCCCATTTTTTGATTTGTTCATTTGTTTCTTGTGTATGGAGTTTGATAAGTTCTTTGTAGATCTTGGATACCAGTCCTTTACCTGAAGTGTCCTTTGCAAATATATTCTCCCATTCCGTGGGCTGTCTCTTAGTTTTTTTGACTGTTTCCTTGTTTGTGCAGAAGATTTTATCCTGATAAACTCCCATAAGTTCATTTTATCTTTTATTTCTCTTGCCTTTGGAGATGTGTCGTGAAAAAGGTTGCTCTGGCCGATGTCATAGAGGTTGTTGCATATGTTCTCCTCTAGAATTTTGATGGATTCCTGTCTCACATTGAGGTCTTTCATCCATTTGGAGTTTATTTTTGTGTATGGTGTGAGAGAGTGGTCAAGTTTCATTCTTTTGCATGTNGAGTGGTCAAGTTTCATTCTTTTGCATGTAGCTGTCCAATTTTCCCAGCACCATTTATTGAAGGGACTGTCTTTTTTCCCCTGGATGTTTTTTAATGCTTTATCAAAGATTAGTTGTCCAAATTGCTGAGGGTCCATTTCTGGGTTCTCTATTCTGTTCCATTGGTCCATGTGTCTGTTTTTATGCCAGTACCATGCTTGGGGGAATGGGATAGACTGGTGATGGGTAGTAAGGAGGGCACGCATTGGCATCGAACTTTGCATCGGAATCCGGGGATGTACTGTATGGTGACTAACATAATATAATAATAAAATTAAAAAAAAAACTAAGGATGTACTGTATAGTGACTAACATAGCATGATAAAAAATTATTATTAGAAAAAAAAATTAAAAATAAAGGTAAAAAAATAAAAAATTAAATATAGATTTTTTATTTTTTAAATACTCATAGTGTATTTATAAACAATGACTTTTAAACTTCTTCCCTTGTAATCATTATGCCTTTATTTTTTCTTGTCTTATTTTTTTTTAAGATTTTTATTTATTTATTCGACAGAGACAGAGACAGCCAGCGAGAGAGGGAACACAAGCAGGGGGAATGGGAGAGGAAGAAGCAGGCTCATAGCGGAGGAGCCTGATGTGGGGCTCGATCCCACAACGCCGGGATCACGCCCTGAGCCGAAGGCAGACGCCCAACCGCTGTGCCACCCAGGCGCCCCTTCTTGTCTTATTATATTGGCTAGAATATCTAGCACGATTTTGAGTAGAAAATGTAGTAGTATCTATGTTTCATTCCCAGTATCAGAGGAAAATACACAGTATTTTAACAGTAAGTACGGTATTTGCTGTAGGTGTTTCTGTACATTTTTATCAGATTAAATAAGTTCTTTTTATTCCTACTTTGTTCTTGTCTTAATTAAAATGGGATGTTGAATTTATGAAATTACTTTCCTCAATTTATCTAAATGATATGATTTTTCTCCCTTATTCAATTAACGAGGTGAATTACATTGATTGCTTTTCCAATACTGAGCTAACACTAAATTCTCAAAATGACCCAACTTGGTCATAAAATATTATCCTTTTTGTATACTACTGGATTTGGTTTGATTCTACTTTGTTTCATAGCTTTACTTACCTTTTTCAACAGTAAGAGTGGTCTATGGGTTTCTTTTCTTGAAATGTACGGTACTCATCAGATCTTGGAATGAATATAAAACTGGCCTTGAAATGATTGAGAAGTATCTATTGTCTGGAGAAATATAAATAACATTGACATTCTTTATTCCTTACATTTTTAGTAGAATTGACAAATGAAATCATCCGGGTCTGCAGTTTAGATTGTGGAAAGGTTTTAAATTACATATACAATTTTCATAGTAGTCATAGGACTATTTTTTTAGTCCATTTTGTGTACATTTTAGGAAGTTGAGTGTTTCTAGAAATTTGACCATTTCATCTCATTTACTGGCATAGAATTATTTATAACGTTTTCTGAATCTACTGGATATTTTGTGATGTCTCCTTTTTATTCCTGAGATAGTACATTGCAGTTTTTCTCTCCTCCCCACACTTGCTAAATGTAGTCTCTCAGGCAGTTTATGAATACCGTTAATTATTATGAAGAACAAACTTTTGTATATTTTATTTATTTCTGTAATTTCTGCTCTTATCTTTATTCTATCCTTCCTTTTTACATTTATTTTCTTTGGGTTTAATCTATATGTTTTTTTGAGTTGTGTGCTTAGATTAAAAACATTCAACATTCTTTTTGGTTATACATTTCCTTCTAAATATGCCATTAGGGGCATATTACAAGTTTTAGTATGTCACATTTTCATCATCATTCAGTTCAAATTTTCAACAGTGGATTTTTCTTTTTGATTCATGGATTGTTCAGAAGTATGTTGCTTAATTGCCTCAAACATAGGGGAAACATTTAGTTTTCTTTTTGTTATTGATTTCTACTTTAATATATTCTGTATGAGTTCACTTTGGAAATTGATCGACTTAATAAGTGGTGCAACATGTGTTATTTGTTGTAATATTCATGTGCACTTTTATGTCCTGAGTTTTTATTTAATTTCCAGCTGGTTAACATACAGTGCAACACTGGTGTCAGGTTTAGAATTTAGTGAATCATCAGTTATGTACAACACCCTGTGCTAATCACAAGTGCTCTCCTTAATGCCCATCACATGTTTAACCCATTCCCTGCCACACACCTCCCTGCCAGTAATGATCAGTCTGTTCTCTGTAGTTAGGTGTCTGTTTCTTGATTTGCCTCTCTTTTTGATTTCCCTGTATTCATTTGTTTAGGATTTTTAAATTCCATATATGAGTGAAATCATATGGTATTTGTCTTTCTCTGACTGACTTATTTCACTTTGTATAATACTCTCTACCTAGATCTGTTTTGTTGTAACTGGCGAGATTTCATTCTTTTTTTATGGCTGAGTGGTTGAGTAACACTCCATTGTATATATGTATGTATATATATGTGACATCCTCTTTATCCATTCATCAGTCAATGAATATTTGGACTCTTTCAATAATTTGGCTATTGTAGATAATGCTGCTATAAACATTGAGGTGCATGTGTCTCTTCAGATTCACATTTCTGTATCCTTGGGGTAAATACCTAGTAGTACAATTGCTGGATTGTAGGCTAGTTCTATTTTTAACTTTTCGAGGAACCTCCAAACTGTTCTCCAGAGTGGCTGCATCAGTTTGCACTCCTAACAGCAGTGTAAGAGTGTTCCCATTTCTCCACATCCTGGCCAACACCTGTTGTTTCCTGAGCTATTAATTTTAGCCATCCTGAAAGACACAGGGTGATATCTCATTGTAGTCTTGATTTGTACTTCTCTGATGATAAGTGATGTTGAGCAACTTTTCATGTGTCTATTAGCCATATATTTTAGATACATACCCTTTATTAGATATGTTATCCACAAACATCATCTCCCATTCTGAAGGTTGCCTTTTAGTTTTGTTGATTGTTTCCTGTTCTCTGCAGAAGAAACTTTTAGTCTTGATTAAGTCCCAATAGTTTATTTTGGTTTTGTTTCCCTTGCCTTGGGAGACATATCTAGTAAGAAGTTACTACGGCCAATGTCAAAGAGGTTACTGCCTGTGCTCTTTTCTGGGATTTTGATGGTTTCCTGATTCACATTAAGGCTTTTCATCCATTTTGAATTTGTTTTTCTGTATGATGTAAGAAAGTGGTCCATTTTCATTCTTCTGCAGGTTGCTGTCCAGTTTTCCCAACACTATTTGTTGAAGAGACTTTTTTTCCCCCATTGGACATTCTTTCCTGCTTTGTCAAAGATTAGTTGACTCCATAGCTTTGGGTTCATTTCTAGGTTTTTTATTCTGTTCCATTGATCTATATGTCTGTTTATTATTGTTGTTGTTGTTGCTGTTGCTGTTATTTTGTTTTGTTTCTTTTCTTTTTACCAGTTCTATACTGCATCGATCACTACAGCTTTGTAATATAACTTGAAGTCTGGAATTGTGATGCCTCCAGCTTTGTTTTTCTTTTTAAAGGTTGCTTCACCTATTTGGGTTTTTTTGTAGTTCCATGGAAATATTAGGATTGTTTGTTGTAGCTTTGTGAAAAATGCTGTGGGTAATTTGATAGGGATTGTTTTAATATTTAGATTGCTTTGGGTGGTATAGACATTTGACAATATTTGCTCTTCCAATCCATGAGCATGGAATGTTTTTCCATTTCTTTATACCATCTTCAATTTCTTCCATCACTGTTTTATAGTTTTCAGAATATAGATCTTTTACCTCTTTGGTTAGGGCTTTTCCTAGGTATTTTATCATATGGTGCAATTGTAAATGGGATTGATTCCTTGATTTTTCTTTCTGCTGCTTCATTACTAGTGTATAGGAATGTGACAAATTTCTGTATGTTGATTTTGTACCCTGTTATTTTACTGAATTTGTGTATAAGTTCCAGCAATTTTTTGGTGGAATCTTTTGGGTATTCTATATAGAGTATCATGTCATGTGCAAAAAGTGAAAGTTGGACTTCTTCCTTGCCAATTTGGTTGATTTTTTTTCTTTTTGTTTTCTGATTGCTGAGGCTAGGCATTCCAGCACTATGTTAAATAATAATGGTTAGAGTGGAAATCTTCATCTTGTTCCTGACTATATAGGAAAAACTCTCAGTCTTTCCTCATTGAGGATGATATTAGCTATGGGTTTTTCACATATGGCCTATATGATGTTGAGGCATGTTCTCTCTAAACCTACTCTGCTGAGGGTTTTTATCACGAATCCACGTTGTACTCTGTCAAATGCTTTTTCTACATCTATTGGAAGGATCATATGGTCCTTAAACTCTTTTTTTAATGTGGTACATCATGTTCATTGATTTCCAACTATTAACCCACCCTTACAGCCCAGGAATAAATCCCACCTGATGAAGCTGAGTGATTCTTTTAATGTACTGTTGGATTTGGTTTGCTAGTATTTTGTTGAGAATTTTTACATCCATATTAATCAGGGATTTGGCCTGTAGTTCTCTTTTTAAGTGGAATCTTTGGTTTTGGAATCAGGGTAATGCTGGCCTCATAAAATGAGTTTGGGAATATTCCTTCCTTATCTATTTTTTAGAAGACAGTGAGAAGAATAGGCATTAACTCTTCTTTAAATGTTTGGTAGAATTCACCTGTAAAACAATCTGGCCCCGGACTTTTGTTACGAGATTTTTTACTACTGATTCCATTTCTTTATTGATTATCAGGCTGTTCAGGTTTTATTTCTTATGGTTTCAGTTTCAGTAGTTTCTATGTTTCTGTGAATTAATCAATTTCTTCCAGATTGTTGAATTTGTTGGCATATTTTTTTCATAATATTCTCATAATTGTTTGTATTTCTGTGCTGTTGGTTGTTATTTCTCATCTCTAAGCTACAATTTTATTTATTTGGCTCCTTTTTTTCATTTTCATATGCCTGGCTAAGGGTTAATCAATTTTATTAATTCTTTCCAAGAAACAACTCCTGGTTTCGATGATCTGTTCTACCAGCTTTTTTGTTTCTATATAATTTATTTTTTCTGTAATCTTTATTCTTTCCCCTTTTTGCTGGCTTTAGGCTTCATTTGTTGTTCTTTTTCTAACTCCCTGAGGTATAAGTTTAGGTCATTTCAGATTTTTCTTGCTTCTTGAGGTAGGCCTGTATTGCAATATACTTCCCTGTTGGGAATGCCTTTTCTGCTTCCCAAATGTTTTGGACAGTTGTATTTTTGTGTATTATTTTACTTCTTTGATTTCCTGGTTGACTCATGCATTCTTTATTAGCATGTTGTTTAATCACCATGTATCTCTGGTCTTTTAAATTTATCTCATGGTTGACTTCAAGTTTCATTGTGTTGTGGTCAAAACTATGCATTGTATGATCTCAATCTTTTTGTACTTGTGGAGACCTGATTTGTGACCTAGTATGTGGTCTATTCTGGACAATGTTCCATGTGCACTTGAAAAGAATATGTATTCTGCTGCTTTAGGATGAGATGTTCTAAATACATCTGTTAAGTCCATCTGGCCCAGTGTGCCATTCAAAGCCATTGTTTCCTTGTTGATTTTCTCCTTAAATTATCTGTCTATTGATGTAAGTGGAATACTGAAGTCCTCTATTATTATTGTATTATATTCATTAGTTCCTTTATGTTTGTTATTAAGGTTTTATATATTGGGTGCTCCCAAGTTGAGGGCATAAATATTTACAATTGTTAGATCTTCTTTTTGGAAAGTCCCCTTTATTATGATGTAGTGCCCTTCTTCGTCTCTTTTAACAGTTTTTGGTTTAAAATCTATTTTGTCTGATCTAAGTGTTGTTACTCTGGCTTTTTTTTTTTTTACCTCTTTTTGCATGATAAATAGATCTCCATCCCCTCACTTTCAATCTGCAGGTGTTTAGGTTTCAAATGAGTTTCTTGTAGGCAGCATAAAGATGGGTCTTATTTTTTTATCCAGTCAGACACCTTATGCTTTTTGATTGGAACATTTAGTCCATTTCCATTTGGAGTAATTATCGATAGATGTGTATTTAGTGCCATTTTATTACTTGTTTTCTTGTTGTTCCTGGAGATTTTCTTGTTTCCTTTCTAGTCCTTGTCACTTTTGGTCTTCCCTTACTATTCAAAGAGTGCCCTTTAATATTTCTTGTAGGGCTAGTTTAGTGGTCATGAACTCCTTTAGTTTTTGTTTTTCTGAGAAACTATCTCACCTTCTATTTTGAATACAGAATAGAATATCCTTCCTGGATACAGTACTCTTGGCTATAGTCTTTTCCCATTCAGCACATTGACTATATCATCCCACTCCCTTCTGGCTTGTCAAATTTCTGTTGAGAGATCTCAACTAGCCTTATGGGTTTTCCCTTGTAAGATTGGAAATTCTTTTGTTGCTACTTTTAGTATTTTTTTTCATTATTGCTATATTTTGCAAATGTAATTACAATATGTCTCAGTGTTGCTCAGCTTTTGTTTATTTCAATGGGAGTTCTCTGTGCCTTCTGGGTTTAAGTGTTTGTTTCCTCCCCTAGATTTGGGAAGTTTTCATCAAATAAATTTTCAGCTCCCTTTTCTCTCTTCTTTTTCTTCTGGTCTCTTATGATAAGAATGTTATTACTTTTGATGTAGTGCCTGAGCTTCCTATGTGTACTCTCCGGATCCATAATTAGTTTTTTCTTTTGTTTACTTTGATTATTTTCCATAATTCTATATTCTATATCACTTCTTCATTCCTATGCTTCTTCCATCTTTATAATCATTGCATCCAGTTAAATTTGAATCAGGTTATTTCATTTTTCATTTCAGTGTGATTGTTTTTTAGCTCTTTTATCTCTGGGGTAAAGGTTTCCCTGATGTCGTCCATGCCTTTCTCATACCAGCTAGTATTCTTATAATCGTTGCCTTAAATTTTGGATCAGGCATATTATTTATATCTCCTTCAATTAAATCTCTTTCTGTGACTTTTCTTGTTTTTTCTTTTGGGTTGAATTCCACCATGTTGGCATTTTGTCTAGGTCTCTGTCTTCTCTGTTTTTGGAAAGCCTGATATATTTCCTGCTGCTGAGTGTAATGGGTTTATGAAGAGGTAATATAGTGTCCACAGCCTAGTGCTTCAGAGAATATCTTTGGTGTATGCTGTGTGCATTCTGCTGCTGTATTTTGGCTGCTCTATCCTTCAGGCCTTGTCTCAAGAGGTTCTCCTTGCCTGTGGTGTGCAGTGTTTGGAACTTGGCCAGAGTGTGGTGAGTTTTAACTAGGTGTGCTCTGGTCAAATTGTTAAGAGACTTGATGGTACTTCCACTAGAACTGAAGACTTGCAGAACTCCAATGTTGGGATATGTAGTGTGTGCCAAGGTTTCTGCTGGTTTTCTGGGGAAAAGGTCCACTGCACTCAGACTGAGACACACTTGCTGAACAAAGTTAGTACTGACCAAGTGCAGGCAGGCAGGACTTGATGTAAGCTAATTTTGCAGCCAGTGTTGGCACTGTATTGTTTACTGAAGTTGGCTTATTCTGAGGGGCAGGGGTGGGTCATGGTACCAGCCAGCTCCTTTTTCCCCCAAGAGGGGTCTCTGTGGTTACTGTTCTCAGGGAAGCACTCTCAGAAGAGCGAATAATATCCCCCTTTGCATCCCAGGGTTTTTTCATATTGCCATTTTCATCCTGTCTGTCTCTAGGTTGTTTGCCTGCCAGGAGCAGCACAGTGCACTTTGGGCTCTATCCCAGCCAAGCCTGCTGATTTTAAAACTCCAAAATTTAGAGATGTGCTGTGGCAAGGGTCTGCACTGGTCTTCTTGGGGAGGGTCTCACCATGATGGGACTAATGCAAATTTGACCAAGAAGGGCAGTTGTGCCAATGCGCAGGGGCATGGGACTTGGAGCAAGTAGGCTAGACAGTCAGATTTGTGTTGAGCCGCTATCAGCAGGTGTTTCTGCATCTATGCCAAGGGGCAGGGGAGGGGAATGGTGCCTGCCAGCTCTTTTGCCCTTGGAGAGGAGTCTCTCAGCTGTGCTGTGAGAACAGCAAACAATGTCTCCCCTTTGAGCCCCCTTCTGATTGTGCCATCTGCTCCCATATTGCTTGCCTTCTTTCTTTGTTAGGAGTAGGGGAGTACCCTTAGGGCTCTATCCCATCAATGCCTGCCAACCTTTAAAACTCCAATCTTTGAGTCCTTGTGGTTGCAACAACTCACAAAAATAATCCTCTTTTGTTTTCCCAAAGGCTTTGGGGCAGGTGATCTCCTTGTGCATTCCCCTATGCACTCCTCACTTTCTCACCTTTCTCTGTGACCAGGGCTCCCTCCTGTCCACAGCACTTGTGAAGTTTCTCCCCCAAACCACATATTCACACATCATACTGTTTTCAATGCAGCTTTTTCTCTCCCAAACTTGTGGAGTTTGTTCTCTCAGTCCTTCGGTCCATTTTATGGATGTTCAGAATGATTTGATAGTTATCTAGTTGTGTTTGAGGGAAGAGATGAGCCTAGAGTCCTCCCACTATGCCATCATTTTAGCTACCCCTCCATTTTTCATTTGCACTTTAAAAAAAACATATTTGCAGTCAATGGAGACAATGTTTCACTTTTGTCTAGTAGGTCAAGTTTCTTAATTGTATTTTTTACATTGCTTATGCATTTATGCTGATTCTGGCCTACATTGTTTTTATCAGTTACTGCAAGAAGCCTCTTAAAATATCCTATTATAATTGTATATGTATCTATTTCTTCTAATTTTGTCTTTTTGTTTTATGTTTTAATGCTATGTGACCATGCACATACAAATTTAGAATAAATATATCTTCAACAGTAAATTAACTCTTTTACCATTATGAAATGTCTTTTTTACCTTTAGTAAATTTTTGCTGTAATGTTTATTTTTCTGATATTAATATAACAATGCCAACTTTCTTTTGGTTAGTTTTTGCATTGTACAATTTTTCCATCTTTATTTCTGATTTTTCTGTATCTTTTGATTTAATATGTGTAGTAGAATTGGGCTTTATGCTTATCCAGTCTGTCTTTATCTTTTAATTAGATCAATTACTCTATTAACATGTAATGTATTTCAGACATATATATTTTACATATATAACTTATTACTACTAAATGTCTCACCTGCCTCTGTTCCTATTTTCTCTCCAGTCTTTCCTTCTTTTGGTTTGATTTTTATTTATTGCATTTTAATCTTTTATTAGCTTCTTAATTTTATTAGTTATGTATTCCTTTAGTTTTATTTTAGTCACTCTCCTAGTGATTAAAATAGTATCCTTGACTATATATAAATATATAATACACACACTGTAACCACTTCATGAAGAGTATAATGACATTTGATCATTTGAACTGCATTACTCTCATTTGTATTTATATGTTCTAACGTTTTCTAATTTTAAATATATTTCAAATTCCACAAAACATTATTATAATTGTTTGTTTCTTAAGTTTTTATTTAAATTCCACTGAGTTAACATACAGTGTAATATTAGTTTCAGGTGTACAATAGAGTGATTCAACACTTCCAGACAATACCCGGTGCTCATCACAAGTGCACTCCTTAATGTCCATCACATATTTAACCCACTTCCCCACCTCGCCTCTGGTAATCATCAGTTTATGCTGTATAGTTAAGAGTCTGTTTTGTGGCTTGCCTATTTATTTTTTCCCCTTTGGTTGTTTTGTTTCTTAAATTCCACATATGAGTGAAATCATATGCTATTGTCTTTCTCTGAATGGCTTACTTCACTTAGCATAACACTCTACCTCCATCCATGTCATTGCAAAGGGAAAGATTTCATTCTTTTTTGTGGCTGAGTAGTATTTTATATATGCATACACATGTATCCAGTAGTATATACATCTGCACACTACATCATTTTTATCCATTCACCTATAGATGGACACGTGGACTTTTTCCATAATTTGTGTCTAACAGATAATGCTGCTATAAACATTGGGGTGCCTTTGTCCCTTTGAAATAGTAGTTTTGTATTCTTCAGGTAAATACATAGTAGTTCAATTGCTGGAATGCAGGGTGGGTCTATTTCAGGAATCTCCTTCTTGTTTTCTACAGTGGTTGCTCAAGTTTGCAT
This sequence comes from Ailuropoda melanoleuca, assembly GCF_002007445.2. Classification (NCBI taxonomy): domain Eukaryota; kingdom Metazoa; phylum Chordata; class Mammalia; order Carnivora; family Ursidae; genus Ailuropoda; species Ailuropoda melanoleuca. The sequence continues at coordinate 59,210,249 of NC_048238.1, forward strand.
TCCCACCAACAGTGTAAGAGAGATCCCCTTTCTCCACATCTTTGCCAGCACATGTTGTTTCTTGTGTTATTGATTTTAGCCATTCTGACCAGTAAGAGGTGATATGTAATTGTAGTTTTGATTTGCATTTCCCTGATGATCAGTGATGTTGAGCATCTTTTCATGTTTCTGTTGGCCATCTGTATGTCTTCTTTGGAAAAATGTCTATTCATGCCTTTGACCCATTTTTTTAACTGGATCATTTGTTTGTCAGATGATGAGTTTTATAAGTTCTTTATATATTTTGAGTACTAAGTCTTTCTGATATGTCATTTGAAAATATCTACTCTCATTCCTTAGGTTGCTTTTTACTTTTGTTTATTGTTTCCTTTGCTGTGCAGAAGCTTTTTATTTTGATGAAGTCCCAATAGTTTCTTTTTGCTTTTGTTTCCCTCACCTAAGAAAACATATCTCGAAAGAAGTTGCTACAGCCAATGTCAAAGAAGTTACTGCCTGTGTACTCTTCTAGGATTTTAATGGTTTCCTGTCTCACATTGAATTTTTTCATCCATTTTGAATTTACTTTTGTGCATAGTGTAATAAAGTAGCCCAGTTTCATTTCTTTGAATATTATTTTCCTGTTATTCCAACACTAACTGTTGAAGAGACTATCTTTTTTTTTCCATTGGATATTCTTTTCTGTTTTGTCAAAGATTAATTATCTATAGTCACCATGACTACAATCCTGTGACCTATTCATTTCACAACTGGAAGTCTTTACTTCCTGACCCCCTTTGCCAATTTCACCCAGCCACCACCTCCAGTACCCCAGACAACAATCACTCTGTTTTCTGTATCCATGAGTTTAGTTTAGTCTCTTTCTTCACTTTGATTTTTTTAGATTCCACATATAAGTGTGATTATATGATATTTGTCTTTTTCTACCTGGCTTATCTCACTCAGCATGATAGTCTCAAGGTCTATTTATGTTGTCACAGGTGGAAATATTTCATTCACTGTTTCTTGTGGCTGAGCAGTATTCCATCTCATAGATAGTTAAACAGATAGATGATAGATAGATAGATAGATAGATAGATAGATAGATAGATAATAGATAGATAGATGATAGATATAGATAGATAGATAGATAGTTAAAATATAGGCCATATGTTTTTTGTCAATTCATCCACTGATGAGAACATAAATTGTTTCCATATATTGGCTTTTTGAAGTAGCGTTTTTGTTTTCTTCTAATAAATACCCAGAAATTGCTGGATCATATGATGACAGCATACAAAAGAATGAAACTAACTACTATCATACACCATACACAAAAAAATAAACTCAAAATGAATTAAAGACTTGACTTTAAGCCCTGAAATCATAAAGCTCCTCAAAGGAAGGACAGTAAACTCCTTGACATCAATTTTTTGTCTCTGATTTTAAAAACAAAGGAACCAAAGCAAAAACAAACAAGTGGGTCTGCATCAAATTAAAAAGCTTCTGCAGAGCAAAAAAATACCATCAACGAAATGAAAGGGCAACCTAATGAATGGAAGAAAATACTTGCAAATCATTTATCCAATAAGGAGCTATTATCCAAAATATATAAAGAAGACATGTCACCCATCAGGGAAATGCAAATCAAAACCAAAATGATATATCACCTCTCACCTGTTAAAATGGCTATTATCCAAAAAGAAGAAATGAGAGTTAGAGGGTTAGGGGGAATTGGGAACCTTCTTGAGCTATTGGTGGGAATGTAAATTGGTGCAGTCACTATGGAAAACATTTTCACTTATTTTTTTATAGTGTTCAAGTAGCCAATGTACAATACATCATCAGTTTTTGATGTGTTCTATGATTCATTAGTTGCATATAACACCCAGTGCTCATCACCACACATGCCCTCCTTAATACCCATCACCTGGTTGCCCCCTCCCTTCTGTAATCCTTAGTTTGGTTATCATGGTTTGTCTCATTCTCTGATTTCTTCCCATTCAGTTTTTGCTCCCTTCCCCTGTGGTCCTCCACGCTATTCCTTATGTTCCACATATGAATGAAACCATATGATAATTGTCTTTCTCTGCTTGACTTATTTCACTTAACATAATCTCCTCCAGTCCCGTCCATGTTGCTGCAAATGTTGGGTAATGGTTCTTTCTGAGGGCTGAGTAATATTCCATTGTATGTATGGACCACATCTTCTTTATGCATTCATCTGTTGAAGGGCATCTCAGCTCCTTCCACAGTTTGGTTATTGTGGATATTGCTGCTATGAACATTGGGGTGCATGTGTCCCTTCTTTTCACTACATCTCTGTCATTGGGGTAAATACCTAGTAGTGCAATTGTTGGGTCATAGGGTAGCTCTATTTTTTATGTCTTGAGGAACCTCCATACCATTTTCCAGAGTGGCTGTACCAGCTTGCATTCTCACCAACAGTGTAAGAGTGTTTCCCTTTCTCAACATCCTCACCAGCGCTTGTTTCCTGCCTTGTTAATTTTTACCATCCTAACTGGTGTAAGTTGGTATCTCATTGTCATTTTGATTTGTATTTCCCTGATGGCTAGTGATGTGGGGCATTTTTTCATGTGTCTGTTAGCCATTTGTATGTCTTCTTTGGAGAAGTGTCTGTTCAGGTCTTCTATCCATTTTTTGACTGGGTTATTTGTTTTTTGAGTGTTGAGTTTGAGAAGTTCTTTATAGATCTTGGATACAATCCCTTTACCCATAATGTCATTTGCAAATATCTTCTCCCATTCCATGGGTTACCTTTTAGTTTTGTTGACTGTTTCCTTTGCTGTGCAAAAGCTTTTTATCTTGATGATGTCCAATAGGTCATTTTTGCTTTTGTTTGCCTTGCCTTCGAGACATGTCTTGAAAGAAGTCACTGTGGCCAATGTCCAAGAGGTTATTGCCTGTGTTGTCATCTAGTGTTTTGATGGATTCCAGTCTCACATTGAGGTCTTTCATTCATTTTGAGTTTCTCTTTGTGTATGGTGTGAGAGAATGGTCTAGTTTCATTTTCTGCATGTGGCTGTCCAATTTTCCCAGCACCATTTATTGAAGACACTGTCTTTTTTCCATTGGATATTCTTTCCTGATTTGTTGAAGATAAGTTGACCATAGAGCTGAGGATGCATTTCTGGGGTCTCTATTCTGTTTTTTGATCTATGTGTCTGTTTTTGTGTCAATACCATGCTGTGTTGATGGTCACAGTTTTGTAATAGAGCTTAAATCAGGCATTGTGATGTCCCCAGCTTTGGTTTTCTTTTTCAACATTCCCCTGGTAATTCAGGGTCTTTTCTGGTTCCATACAAATGTTAGGATTGTTTGTTTCAGCTCTGTGGAAAATGTCAATTGTATTTTGATAGGGATTCTACTGAAAGTGTAGACTGCTCTGGGCAGCACTTAGTACCTTGAATATGTCTTGCCAGCCCTTTCTGGCTTGCCAGGTCTCTGTGGATAGGCGTGATGTTATTCTCATGTTCCTCCCTCTGTACCTAAGAAATCTCTTCCCCCTGTTGCTCTCAGGATAGTTTCCTTGGCTCTAAGTTCTGCAAGCTTCACTATTATATGTTGGGATGTTGATCTTATATGTTGGGATGTTGATCTCTTTTTATTGATTTTGGGAGGGGTCCTCTCTGCTTCTTGACATGAATGCTTGTTTCCTTCCTCAGGTTAGGGAAGTTCTAAGCTATGTTTTGCTCAAATATACCTTCTAGACCACTCTCTCTCTCCAACCCTTTGGTGATCCCAATAATTCTGACATTGGAAAGTTTCATGATGTCATTGATCTCTCTAAGTCTGTTCTTCTGGGCTACTAGCTGCTTATCCCTATCTTCCTCAGCTTCCTTTCTTTCTATCAGCTTATCTTCTAGACCACTATTTCATTCTTCTACCTCATTTACCCTGCCTATGAGAGTATCCAGTTTAGACTGCATCTCATTCCTAACATTTTTAAGTTCAGCCTGACTAGATCTCATTTCTGCCTGTAGAAATTCTATATTGTCACTAATGTTCTTTCTCAAGCCTAGCTATTGACTTCAGGATTGCTACCCTGAAGTCTATCTCTGACATCTTGCTTATATCCATATCCATTTGATCTATGACAGAGGACTTCATTTCTGGTTCTCTTCTTTGTTGGGAGCTCCTCCTCCTAGTCATTCTGTTGAGGGATGATTGAGGGAATGTACAGAGTCCAAAATATCAACCACTACCCAAGCAAAATGCACCTTAGAAAAAATCCGAAGTGATTGAAAGCTAGCACAGATATGCCACCAAAGCCAAGATGATCCAAAACCATAAAAATAAAGAAAAATGAAAAGAAAAAAAAAGGAGGGAGAGATTATAATCTGTCATCGTGGACACAGCAGGGTGATTTGCCTGTTCCTGCTTGATTTTTGGTCTGTGTGTTAGAGACACTATATCTCCAAATAGCAAAGAAATTCAAACTTACATACATATCAAGATAAAATTGAACAGTTAAAAATGGGCAAATATGGGGCATAAATCTATAAAGCATATATGTGAAAAAGAAAATAAATTTAAGAAGCGATGTAAAACCTACGTTGGGAAATACAAATCTATTTGAAATGGGAGTAGGGTTAAAAAAAATAAGAAACTAAAACAGAAATGTAAAATTTTAGTTTGAAGTACAAGCGAGTCCTGAGGGAATACCTGGAGATCACTAAATTATTTTCCCCTGGTGTTGGAGTTTTACAGTCCTGTGGGAAGTAAGCTTATCATTCACCTGTTCTTCCAGTTTGTCTTCTGAGTGAGGGGACTGCTGCTTGACTTCTCAGGCATCTTTGCCTGGGCAGAGTTACCCGACCCTTTGTCAGGGGGATGGGCTTAACATGAGCTGGTTGGCTGTGAAGCTTTTGTTCCCTGATTTCTTTCCACTTCTCTTTTGAGGATCAGAGCAAACATGGCCATGTGGGAATCTCTGGCCCAGAGCCATAATGTCGCAGTCCCCCGCCACCACAAATCCTCCAGATCAAACTGTCTCCACCTCTGTGCATAACAAACTCCACAGATTCATGCAATTTGTGCCTGATGCACCTCTTCCAGGGGAGTCATGGGGACCCATGAGTGTCTCTGCAGTTTGTGACTTTGCAATTTCCAGTGGCCATGGCCTTGCTCCTGCACCCTCTTCTGTAGCTCCTAGATTATGCTGGTGCCACCCCAGTGTCCCTTCATGGGCCACACCACCCTGAGAGCTGTCCCTGTCATGGGCACAGCCATTCTATATCTCCTCTAGGATGTTAGATGACAGCCCACGTCTGCTAGTCCTTTTCAGGGTGGTCAGGCAGAGAGTGGTCTCGCTACTTATTTGGCTTATGGTTTATGGTACCTGTAGCTGAAAGTCCCCTCAGGGCTCCCTGACCATAACCAGTCTCCCTGCTCCACTGCTTGGGCACTCTATCAGTTTGGGCTCCCCCATTCTTTCTGAGTCTCCTGGAATCCTGAGACCACAATGATCAACCTAGAATTCTGTCTTACTTAACTCCCTGTGCCCTTTTCAGAAGGGGGTGCCTCTCACTAGAGTACACTTCCAAGGGTCCCAATTTTTTTGCTCTGGTGTTATATCACTTTCCAGCAGCCAGCTTATGGAGCCCCCCACCCCCCGTTTATCTTCAGATATTTCCCCCAAAGATTCAAGGTCCTCTACCTCCTACCTTGCAAAAAGTAGTCATTTTTCTGCTTGTGGATATCCAGATAAATCTTACATCTCAGGTTGAATTCGTGTGTGTTCAGAATGGTTTGATAGATATCCAGCTAAATTTGAGGGACCAGATGAAACAAGGTCTTCTACTCTGCTGCCATGTTGCCCCCTACCCCCATTCTAAATTTTTAAGAGGAAATATAAAGGACTACAAATAGTCAAGACTTAATGAAGACCAACGTAAGAGAACTTGCTATACCAGATTTCAGGATATTAAAATTGATAGTAAATAAGTTAGTGTGGTATTGGTGCAAGGGTAGAGAAATAGGCAAATGGAATAGAATAGAGATACCAGAAACAGGTTCGTGCATGTATGATCATTCGATCTTTGTCAAAAATGACATTGCCAAGCAGTGGGAAATGGATGTTTTTATCAACTACTAGTGATAGGAAAATTGGATACCTATGTGGAAAAATTAAATTTCATCTGTATCTCAAATCTTTCATGTGAATCAATCTTAGATTCTAATTCTAAAAGTAAAAAATATCATAGTAAAGGTTTGTAAATGAATATAAGAGAACATCTTCACGTCTGCAGTGTATGGGAAGATTTCTTAAAGATTTTACATAAAGCAAACTAAATAATTTAGAAAGAAAAAGATTGATATATTTAAATAACCTAAAAATAAGAACTGCTGTTTATAAAATAACACTGCTAAAATAGTAAAATGCCCCGTCTCAGGCTGGAAGAAGATATTTATATCAAACATAAGGGTCACAAGGTGAGGCAGGAAGATGGAGGAGTAGGAGGACCCTAAGCTCTCCTCGTCCAGCGAACATGACTAGATAACTAAAATCATAATAAATACCCCAGAAATTGACCTGAAGATGGACAGAACAAATACCACAATATAAGAAGAGAAGAGGAAATATCAAAGAAGGCAGGAAGTATGGAGGTGTGGTTTAGGGGAGAAACAGATTGCAGGTGCTGCAGAAGGGAAAGAGCTGTAGTCATGGAGAAGAACAAGAGAAAGAGAAACAAATAGGGGAATGCACAGGGAGAACACTGATTCAAAGCCATTGCCTTGGAAAAGGAGAGTGGTTGAATTTTTATGAGTTCTTGCAACCAGCGGGGCTTAAAGCCTGGGGTTTTAAATGTCAGTGGGCTTGACTGGGAAAAAGCCCAGAGGGCACTGTACTACTCTTGAAGAGAAAAGAGGCAAATGCTTCTGGGTGGAGAACATGGAAACAGTGATCTGAAAAGTGCTTGGGGCACACAGTGGGGACATTATTTGCTTTTCTTGCCATGCTCTCTGAGAAGCAGGTTTCATGGAGACATCTCTCCATGAACAACTGAAGTGGCTGGCATCATTTTCTTCCTTAGTATCTCAGCATAAACACAGAGCCACCTGAAAGAAGCATTGCAGTGCCCACGATGGCTGCCTAACTAGCTTAACCTAAGTCCCACTCACCTGAGCTCCAGTAAAACTGTGCTTCTCTGTCAAGATTACCTCAGTCTCAGTCCTGTGGGCCCCTCCCCCAAGAGACCAGCAAGAGATCCTGACCACACCACATCTCTGTATCAGAGTGTTTTTCAGGGCCTCAGTTCCAGTGGAGATGGTGACAGGTTTCATTTCACAAGCAGACCAAAGCACACCTAGTAAAAACTTGCTTCATTCAGACCAGGAAGAAAACACAGGCAAGAAGAGCCTCTGCAGATGACTGGCCTGAAGGATAGAGTGGCCAGAAGACAACAGCAGACACACAAAACACACACCGAAGAGACACTCCCTTAAGCACCATGCCTTGGGCACTACATGACCTTTTCATCATAACACCATTATTTTCAGGAGCAAGAGACGTAACTGGTTTTCTAACACAAAGGAAGACAGAGACTTAGACAAGATGTGAAGTCAGAGAAATATATCCCAAATGATGTAACAAGAGAAAGCCACAGCCAGAGATCTATGTGAAAAAGATATAAGTAACATGCCTGGTGGATAATTTAAAGCATCAATCATAAGGTTACTCACTGGGCTTCATAAAGAATAGAAGACATCAGTGAGACCCTTATTACAGAGATAAGAATTTTAAAAGAATCAATCAGAGATGAAGAGTGCAATAAATGAGATTAGCAACATACATGATGGAATGAACAGCAGGCTAGAAGAAGCAGATGAATGAATTAATGACCTAGATTGGACAAGTAAAGGAAACAATGAAGCTGAACAAAAGAGAGAAAGAAGAATTATGCAAAATGAGAATAGACTTAGGAAACTAAGGGACTCCATCAAAAGTAATAACCTTCATACTATAGAAGCCCCAAAACAAGCAGATAGAGAAAAGGGGGCAGAAAACTTATTTGAAGAAATAATAGCTGACAACTTCCCTAATATGGGGAAAGAAACAGATCCAGATCCAGGAGGCACAGAGAACTCCCATCAAAATCAACAAAAGCAGGCCAACACCAAGACATATTGTAAATAAATTTGCAAAATACAGTAATAAAGAAAAAAATATTAAAAGCAGCAAGACAAAAGAGGTCATTAGCTTACCAGGGAAAACCCATAAGTCTAGCTGGAGAATTTTCAAAAGAAACATGGCAGGCCAGAAGACAGTGGCATGATATATTCAAAGTGCTAAGTCATGAATACTCTATCTAGCATGGCTCTCATTCAGAATAGAAGGAGAGATAAATAGTTTCCAGACAAACAAAAACTAAAGGAATTTGCAATCACTAAACTAGCCCTTCAAGAAATATTAAAGGGGACATTTTGAGTGGAAAGGAAAGTCCAAAAGTGGTAGTATAAAGGGAGGAGACACAAAAGCAGTAAAAATGAATATTTCTTTATAAAATTAGTCAAGAAACTCACAAAAATAGATAAAATATAATAACATATACCAAAAACATAGGGAGAAGAAAAGAAAAGAATGGGTTCAAACTTAAATGACCATCAACTTAATATAGACTGCTATTTTTGGAGGAGGTTATATATAAACCAAATGGCAACCATATGTCAAAAACCACCAATAAACATGCAAAGGTAAAGAGGAAGGAATCCAAATACATCACCAAAGAAACTGAAGCCACAAGAGAGAAAGAAAAGAAAGGATCACAGAAAATATCAGGAAACAACCACAACACAAGTAATAAAATGACAATAAATGCATGTCTATCAATAATTACTTTGAATGCAAATAGACTAAATGCTCCAATCAAAAGACATAGCACATGGGTACCTGGGTGGCTCAGTCAGTTAAGTGTCTGCTTTCAGCTCAGGTCATAATCCCAGGGTCCTGGGATCGAGCCCTTCATTGGGCTCCCTGCTCAGCAGGGAGTCTGCTTGTCTCTCTCCCTCTGTCCTCCCCTCATTCATTCTCTCTCTTTCTCTTGCATGCTCTCTCTCTCAAATAAATAAATAAAATCTTTAAAATAAAAAAAAAAAGACAGAGCATCTCAGAATGGGTAAAACATCAACCAGAATCTATATGCTGCCTATAAGAGACTCATTTTAGACCTAAAAACACCTGCAGACTGAAAGTGAGGGGATGGAGAAATATTTATCATGTAAATGGATGTGAAACAAAAGCCAGAGTAGCAATACTTATATTGTACAAACTAGACTTTATTTTTTTTCAAACTAGACTTTAAAACAGAGAATGTAATGGACAAAGAAGGACACTATATAAGAATAAATGGGACAATCTAACAAGAAGATATAAAAATTGTAAATATTTATGCACCCAACATGGGAGTCCACAAATATATGAAACTATTAATAACAAACTTAGGGGAATTAATTGATAATAATACAACAAAAGTAAGGAAGTTTAACACCCTGTTTACTTCAATGGACACATCATCTAAACAAAAAATCAACAAGGAAACAATGACTATGAATGACACAATTGTCCAGGTGGACTTAACAGGGGTATTGAGAACATTCCATCCTAAAACAGCAGAATACACATTCTTTATAAGTGCACATGGAACATTTCTCCAGAATAAGTCACATATTATATCACAAAATAAGTCCTAACAAATACATAAAGACTGAAGTCATACCATGAACCTTTTCTGACCACAATGCTATGAAGCTAGAAATCAACAATAAAAAAATCTGGAAGACCACAAATACATGGAGGTTAAACAACATGTTACAATGAATGGATCAACCGAGAAATCAAAGAAATACAAAAGTACATGAAACAAATGAAAATGAACACAATATAGTCCAAAACCTTTGGGATAGAGCTAAAGAAATCAAAAGAGGGAAATACATAGCACTACAAACTTAGGAAGCATGAAAATTTTCAAATAAACAACCTAGCCGTACACAAAAAAAACTAGAAAAAGAACAACTAATTAAGGACAGCAGAAGGAAGGAAATAATAAAGATTAGAGCAGAAATAAATAATATAGAAAATTTTAAAAATACAATAGAACAGATCCATGGGTCCAGGGCTGGTTCTTCAAAAAAAAAATTAATGAAATTGTTAAACCCCTAGCCAGACTTATCAAAAAGAAAAGAGAATGAATCCAAATAAATAAAATCACAAATGAGAGAGGAGAGATTACAACCAATACCACAGAAACACAATTATAAGAGAATATAATGAAAAACAATATGCTGACAAATTGGACAACCTGGAAGAAATGGATGAATTCCCAGAAACATATAACCTAACCAAACTGAAAGAGAAAGACTGATAACCAGCAAAGAAATTGAATCAGTAATCAAAAATCTCCCAAAAACAAAAGTGCAGGACAAGGATGGGTTCACAGGTGAATTCCACCAAACATTTAAAGAAGAGTTAATACCTATTTTTCTCAAACTATTCCAAAAAATATAAATGGGTGGAAAACTTCCAAATTCATTTTATGAAGCAAGCATTCCTCTGATACCAAACCAGATAAGGACAGCACTTTAAAAAGAGAACTATATGTCACTATCCCTGATGAACACATGCAAAAATTCTCAACAAAATACTTGCAAATCAAATCCAACAATATCTTTTAAAAATCATTCACCATGATCAAGCAGAGTTTATTCCTGTGTTGCAAATGTGGATCAATACTCACAAATAAATCAATGTGATACATCACATTAATAAAAGAAATGATAAGAATCATATGATCATTTCAGTAGATGCAGAAATAGCATTTGACAAAGTACAACATCTATTCATGATAAAAACTCTCACCAAAGTAAGGTTATAGAGACCATTCCTCAACATAATAAAGGCAATATATGAAAAACCCACTGCTAATATCATCCTTAATAGGTAAAAACTGAGAGCTATTCTTCTATGGTCAGGAACAAGACAGGAATGTCCAGTCTCACCCTTATTAAGCGTATTACTGAAAGTCCTAACCACAATAATCAGACAAAGAAATAAACGGCATCCAAATTGGCAGGGAAGAAGTAAAACTTTCATTGTTTGCAGATGATATAATACTTTATATAGAAAACCTGAAAAACTCCACCAAAAACCTGCTAGAATTGATAAAGGAATTCAGTAAAGTCACATGATACAAAATCAATGTACAGAAATCTTTCATTTCTAAATGACAATAATAAAACAACAGAGAGAGAAATCAAGGAATCAATCCCACTTACAATTGCACAAAAACCATGAGATACCGAGGAATAAACCTAATGGAAGAGGTGAAAGTCCTACACTCAGAAAACTATAAATCACTGATGAAAGTAATTGATGATGACTCAAAGAAATGGAAAGATATTCCATGCTCATGGATTGGAAGAACAAGTATTGTTACAATGGCTATACTACCCAAAGCAATCTGCACATTTAATGCAATCACTATGAAAATAACAACCAATTTTTTCACAGAGCTAGAAAAAACAGTCCTAAAATTTGTATGGAACCATAAAAGACCCTGAATAGCCAAGGCAATCCTGAAAAAGAAAAACAAAGCTGGAATCATCACAATTCCAGATTTCAAGCTATTTTACAAAACTGAAGTCATCAAGACAGTATGGTACTGGCAGAAAAACAGACACAAAGATCAATGGAACAGAAGAGAAAACCCAGAAATGGACCCACAACTATATGGTCAACTAATCTTCAGCAAAGCAGGGAAGAATATCCAGTGGGGAAAAAAAGGCAGTCTCTTCAACAAATGGTGTTGGGAAAACTCGAGAGCAACATGCAAAAGAATGAAATTAGACCACTTTCTTACACCATACACAAAAATAAACTCAAAATGGTTTAATTGAAAACAAGCAACATGTCTGATAATGCAGAACTGGTTATATAACTTGTGGAATGTCTATAAAATGGAATCATGTAAAACCATTGAAAATCATATAGAATAACATTTTCTCACATGGGATAATTTTAAAAATATATTCTAAGTGAAAAACAGTCATTTACAAAATAATATGTACCCTATGATAAATTTTTAAAATATACTTACTTTTTTCCTCCCTTTCATTTCTTTCAATCTTTCACACCCACTCTCATCTACCTCTGACTAGGTTTAGAAGTGTTTACATCAACGTATTAAAAGTGGTTATCTCTGGATCCTTTTTCATTACAATGTTTGCTAAGATTTCTGAACACAGCATGCATTTTATAATTTTTTAAATATTAACATTTGGTTAATAAATAAATAGATTTCCTATGGCAATAGATCATAAATACTGTTTGAAAATTCTTTGATCCATCTTACTTTAATCAGGCCTTAATCTTTCCAGTCAAATTATATTAAAATGATTTGTGGAACTGCTTTATATAAGATTAAAATGAAGTAAAACTGACTATTCTAGAATACACATTCCAGGGATGGTTGAATATAGTAAGCAAGTTTAATATAATCTATAATACTAATTTCCAGGATAAAAATACTGGCAAAGCCGGCCCCCTCATATATCTCAAGTGTTGTCAATAAGGGCCAAAAGATTTTGTTTACACATAAGTTTATTGGGGAAATTTTCACTTTGAATAATATGAGTGAATTTAAAATAAATACCAAGAATCATCTTCCCATTCCTGAGAGTTTCAGATAAGGCCCACTGAACTCATTACTCATTCTGCCATCCAGTTCATTATGGGTGTAAATTTTATTTTATGGGAATGTAAAATAAATACAAGAGTTTTTCTTTCTTTCCCTTTATTTATTTATTTTTCAATTTAAAAGAGGACATGGGTCCAAATAGACTATGTGTTGACCACTAAGAGGCAGGAGGATTGGCTATACTTGTATATGACAAAGTATGCCCATTTTTCCAAATCAAAACATGAAGGAAGATTTTCCTGTCCTGTGGGCTGGGAAGCACAATAACATTCACCCTGAAATTAACAATGATGAGGGTAGCTTATCATCCTGACTTATTTCTTCCTGATCATTTGTATAAGGATCCTCAGTTGTATCTAGAAAAGGTAGGAGGCCAACTTCTGAGCTGGAGGGTACAAGACAGTTTTAGTGAGCTCTACATACAGTGGTAGAATTTGGGTATATGGTGTAGGAATAGGTGAACAGATAGAATAAGACAGAATTGAGCTTATCTGTCACATGGAAGTGTTCTATAGCAAGAGTCTAATAATTTCTGGTAGATATGGGTCATACATATTGCATAGGTTAAGAGCTAGAAGACATCTCCCATTCAGAAATTCTACCTCAGCTTCAACCTCCATATTTTATTCCACCCAAACCTTTTTACTATATTCCCTGGGGGTTCTGTTTATGAAGAGAAAAATCTCTTATATCTTCAACCTTTTTTCTGCTCTTTCTACCTCCTTGCTTTAACTGATACTTGTTTCTTCAGAACAGCACTTTCCCCTCTCAAGAGGAGACTGATTATGTTCTCATACTCAGGGTTAGGAGTCTCCAGGTGGGTTGTCTTCATAAGAGAGGGTCTGCCTAGAAGCCTCATTTTCTTGCTCAGCAAATGGCTGCTGGGCAAAAGCAGCTCTACTTTATCACTGAGTCCTTTGGAGTTGTAATCCATCCCCATTTGTTACCCTGGTAATTCCTTGCTTTCTTGCGTAGGCTTTGATATTTTTAAAGAAGACTTTGTAAGGTGTCTTCTAAAATTTTAAATTGCCTTTAGCAAAAAGGTTGTTCCAGGTCACCCAGTCCATTATTACCAGAAGCAGAAATATTTCCTATTTTTAAACTGTTGAGAAAGTAAAAGTATTATTTACCCCATTAATACAAAAAGAAGACCACAAAATCACAATTAAGAAATGCTTAATTAAATATATACAAAACATGACCATGTCAGCTTATTTAAATATTAAATTTAGTATTCATCAATATTTCATTTCACTTGAAAACAATTTGGAATTCAGATTTTTCTTCTACAGTAGCAGAATTCCCAAGTATATATATAATGGTTGCAAAGAAATCACTGTGAAGCATGATTTAAGTAATTTTGAATTAAAAACAAAGTTACAAAATATTAGTAATATTTTATTTAACATTTATTTTTAAGTAACAAGATAGGTCCATTTGAATTTTTTTTTCAATTTTGATACACTGTGTAGCAGTGTTTCCAAGATAAGAGTGCCTAGGGTATAAGGACGTGGGGGAAAAGTGAAGAATGGGACAGAAAGAGCAAAGGCATGAAAATGAGAATAAATATGGTGATTGCAATGGGGAATCAATAATGATTACGCAGAGAAGTTAGTTTGTAGGAGCAATGGGTAAGACTATGGATAGTGTAGGGTAGGATCATGGAAGGAGATCCTTAGAAACATAATTTAGGTTTGGTTTGATAGTCGATGAAGAGCTATCCAAAGTATTTCAGCCTAGGTTGTCTTTAGTGATATATGAAAGTAATGTTTTAGTAGGAAAAATAGCTAAAAATTATTGAGTCCTTTCCCTGTTCCAGGCAATGTGATAAGTTGGTTGGTCTTGAGGTTGAGTCCCAACTCTTGAATTTACCAGCTACAAGACATTGGGGAAATTACTTATTTTCCTGAGTCTCAGTTTCTTCATCTGTAAAACTGCTGTAATAACATACACCTCTCAAGGTTGTTGTATGAATCACATAGATTGAAGAAGGGAGAACCTGTGAACAGTTAGGAAAGTATTACAATTATTGAACCTAGACAAAGGTGATTACACCACTAGAATGGAGAGGGAGGAAAACCTGCAAAGGAAAAGTAAAAAATTAGGTCTGGTGACTGACTCCATCACCTCACTCTCATTCATCTTGCAAGTTTTTTATTTCTGTTCATTTGATATAATCTGGGGAAATGAAATTACACTCTGAAGTATAGGGTCCCTCTCTGGGCATTATCAATTGTTTATTCATTTCCTTAGAGCTACAAATAACCATTTGTTCTCTCTGTTCATCATTTTAACATTCCTGCAACATATAATTCAAACTCCCTTTCTTCAGTCAGTTAAAAAACAAATAAAACAAAAGAAAAATCATTCACTTTCTTATACTGTATTTTCATTTTTTTTATTGTTTGCAATTTCTTCCTCCATTATTGAGTTTGCCAGTAGGCCTCCTGAAATTTTTCACAGACAGGATTCCCTATCATAACAAAAAGTAAAACTCAAAAAGAAAACCAGTCCTGCCATTTCTGGGCTTAAGGAAACCTGAAACTTTCCTTAAATCTTCTGTGGCATTGCTCACTTCTTACAGTGCCTGATTTCTGCTACCAACTAACATCAGAATAATCATTACATAATAGGAGTCTTAAAATGCACAAGGCTTTGAAGGCATGGGCTTTCTTACTAGTGTCTGGATTCAACATAGTCTTTCAAGGACGCTCTGTCTTCTTATTTGCATACATTTCTGAGCAGGAAGTTAGGCGCAGAACTTTCAGTTTCCCTGGGAAAATGTTCTTCATTCTAATATAATTTAACACAATGATCCCTTTTACTTTTTCTTTCTCCTGTACCTCTTCTTGGGAAGAGAATAGTCAAAAATAAATGTTTCAACAGATCTCGCGGTGCTATTCGAGATTCCCTATTTAAAAAAAATAGAAATGATGCAAAGGAGCCTGTGTTTTCCAGGCTTTGGGGCTGGGACTGCAGTGTTTCGAGCTCAGTGAAAGCAGTCTAGGGAGGAGGCGGGACTCAGCGAGTTCCCCTTCCACCTTCCCCCACCCTTCTCTTCCTACCTCTCTTCCACCTCTAGCTCAATTCCAGCCTTTGCTGCAGCTGCTCTCTAGCCGTTTGCAGGACCCAAACAACGGCGGTCATTGTTCCCAGGATGGTGATCCGTGTGTATATTGCATCTTCCTCTGGTTCTACCGCGGTAAGGAGGGTGGGGAGACTACCTTTGTTTTCCTACACACCAATCTCTTGCTGTCCTGAACCTTTAAATTGCAGAAGTTCATCTGGGCAGCTGCTCCTTCAGAAGACACACGCGTCTTCCACCCATCCTCCCCTTCTCTTTCTTTCCTTTGTTGCTTCGATTTCATTTTTCCATGGAGTTTAGCTTTGTTTGCCTTATGATGTTAAGATCACATTTCTTCTTTGAAGGAGAAAAAAAAGCTACTGAGTGTTGGTAGACGGAAGATGGGAGTATGTATAGGGTCTTTAAGGTTAGGGGAAGAAGTCAAGGAAAAATACACACTAGTGAGTTTCAAGAGTGGGAAATTTGACATTTGTGCTCTAGGTACTGAGATGAAGGGCAGGCGTGCACTTCTGTAGGGATGTAAAACATGTGCTAACTGATGACAGTTGAGTGGAGGCCTACTGAGGCATTGTGATTATTTTTGAAGTGAGGCCCCTTTAATCAAAGAGTTATTTTGCCAGTGTGTAGGGGAGGGTGTTTAAATTCAGCTTAAAGATTGTTAGAACTAGGCAGAATGGGAGGGGAAGTTGGGAACAATGATGCAAAGTTGTGGTTTTTTTTTTTTTTAAACTGTATGACAAGGGACCTGTTTTTTCTTTCCATAGTGTCCGTATTTTGACTTTTTCTTTTTTCTTTTTCCAAAGATTTTACTTCTAACAGTTTCTAACTGCTTCAAATATATTGGGAACTAAAAAGGGAACTAACAAGTAAGTGGCTTCTTGTGTAGTGGCAGACTCCAGTTGCTGCTTCTTCAAATGATAGGACAGTTCCCCTATGGATTCATGTGCTTTTAATTTAGAGTAACAATTCTTCAGCAGCTGTGGGAAGCAATAGGATAAACTGGGGTGAAATCTGAGTGTATATCAATGATAAATGAAAGTGCCTGTTTTTCACAACTCAAGAGAAAACCTAACAGTAGTAAGAGTAGATATGTGAGTTCCGGATGTAGGATAAAGTAACCCCCTCGTCCTCTGAGCTTTAGAGCAGCAACTATTCCATGTTTTTACTGTGCTGTTTTGTTTATTTACCCTCTAAGTGGGTTTGGGATAAAACTAAAGTTTATGTGAAATCACAAGAACCTTGAACTTTGTCTTCTCTGGACACTATGCTTGGGTGTGTTTAGACAGTTTTCTGACAGAATATCTAACTTTACATTTCTTGAGCAAGTTTAGGTTGAAAACAAAACTTTTCATATTGCCTTTGAACCTTACTTCATGAGCTTCTTGCCTTATTATTATCCACATATATTAATTCTGATATTTCAAAGTAATATTTGAGTTGCTCAGAGTCTCAAGTCCAACATAATAATTGTAAAAATTTTAAAGACCAGTTTAATAACTTTACCTAAATTCCTGATTAGATTGAACAGATCAGGAAGTTAGTTTCATTTTGGGTGATATGCAGTTCCAGTACTGCTATTAATCCTTTGCTTTCTTGCTCTTCTACCCCTCCCCCAAAAGCAGATTCAAAAATAAACTTCTTTCAGAATTTCTATTAAAGAACAATTGTACCTCTCTCTGTTAAGACTAAGTTTTTAAGAGCCTTAAAAAATAACTGCTGTCTCTTATTACATACTTTGTTAGACTGGATTGCTGAAGACTATACAAATAGGAAATATTTATGCTATTTGTGTTTTGCTTCAATTTTTTCTTATGAGTAATTAGAGATTTGTGTGTTGTTTCAATAATTATAGTTCTTATGAGCCTGTTATCAAAATTATACATATTGGCAAAATAAATTCTTATTTTTTTTAAAAAAAGCATGGGTACTTTTGAATAGTACTATAACAGTATAAAGTGAGTATACTTCATTTATAACATAAATAGGGACTATTCAGGTTGCAGTACTAAGGTTTTTCATTAAGATTGTTACCATATAGTTTTTAACACATGATTTAGAAATTTTGGGGCAAAAATCTTAATGGGAACCCAACAATTGCTCAAAGTGAGATAGTCCTATAGGTTACTAAGTGCAATTCTCTGAAGAGCATTTAAAAGAAAGCTTTTGGTTTGGGATTGTTAATGTCTCACAGTTTTCTGACTCCTTCTAATGGTTGTTATAAAAATAAGCAATATTAGATGTTTTATCAGGCAGAGGAGAACCTATGGTAAGTCCAAAACAATATTAACTTACTTTGTTCTTGTTTCAATACTCCTTTTCCCTGATAACCTGATTAAAAAAAAAGTTTTCAAATGTTTACTCAACTCTGCCCCAATACAGGTAGCACTTGCTTCTCAGAAGTTTAGAAATTAAAGCACGTAGGTCGATTTTTACAATGGATTTCTTTAAAGCTATAGTAATAATAATAATAATAATAACAATAGGAACACGAGTGTATCAGATACTACCTCATTTTTTCTTGACAATTTCTAGTCCTGTGAATTAAGTTTTATAATTATCTTTATTTTTAAGATAAGGAAATACAGGTTCAGAAAGGTTAAACAACTTGTTCAAGGTCACATAGCTAGGAAGCCACAGAACTTGAATCCAACACAAGCTGTTTTAATACAATGACATGTATATAGCCACCAAGGAATACATTGTCCCGGTGATGCAGGTAGAGGAGGCATGAGAAGATAAATGTGAACATGAGATGAGAGGTACAGAAATGACTATGCCCTGTATGTGGAAGAATTAACTGAGCATATACATATACAGGGATTAGAAAAATGAGGAGTTGATGTGGAGGAGGGATAGTATGCCTAAAGTTGAATGTCAAAAAGTGGGGTAAATGCTCACTCAGGGCCAGGGAAATAGAGAAGACATGACCATTTGGAACTGTTTTTTTATAGGTCAAGGTATAGAAATTCAGGCTTTAATACTTTTCTTTTTATGGAAACCATTTAGCAGGAATGCAATTCCAAAATTGTCTGTCTATAGGAGATTTCTGCCTGTTCAGAACTGTTTGTACATGTCTTGACTGACTGTAACACAGAAGTATACACTTTTTTTGGTCGAGATTGTAATGCCCTATAAATTTATATTTAATGAAAAGGAATAGTAAACACAGAGCCTGTGTAACTTAATAAATTCCAATAACTTTTTTAATTTTTTTAAAGATTTTATTTATTTATTTGACAGAGATAGAGACAGCTAGTGAGAGAGGGAACACAAGCAGGGGGAGTGGGAGAGGAAGAAGCAGGCTCACAGCGGAGGAGCCTGATGTGGAGCTCGATCCCACAACGCTGGGATCACGCCCTGAACCGAAGGCAGACTCTTAACCGCTGTGCCACCCAGGCGCCCCAAATTCCAATAACTTTTAACAACAATCAACATTGGCTTTGATGAGAGTTGCTAGAATGATGATTGCTTGGAGAATTTTAACTGGTTTGGGAAGATTTTTTTCTTATACTTCTTTTCCCTGGACCCATAATAATCTCCATTTTATGGTCTCTATGCATTCTAGGTATGCTTGGTGTAGAAATGTTAAGATTGTGGTAGATAGATGGTTTCTGAGGGTTTTATTTATAAAATAACTTTTTTAAAGTGATCTGTTTTATTACTACTAAAACATAAACTATCATCCGTGTAAGAAATGAAATATACATATTTTTTCTTTTTGGCAGTATTCATTACACAAGTTATAAAAACAAGTAAATAAATGCTTGTGATTGCCAAAGCGTGAGTCACTAGTCACAGTATTTTTTCATTTAGATAATATAGATGTGGAATAATAAACTACGGTTCTTCATCTATATGATTCTCAAGTAATTGTATTTTAGGTGACAGAGTATCTTGCTGCTCTGACTCTACATTGATTTGATGTGTGGAATGGTCTTTGTTATAGCTGTCAAGGTTTGTTTAAATGCTGTTTAAAGGTATTCATAAACTACTTAAAAGAACAAAATCAGAAACTGTTCATCATATGAATGTTTGGACATACTTTTTGGATGCTCTAAACAGTGGAAAATGACAGCATTAACTTGGCAAATGCAGGAACTCAGTATCAGTGCTTTCAACTTGGTGCCTTTTATTTGATAACTGAATTCCTAAATTTCACAGCAACAATGGCAAAGTTTTTGGAATAATTTGGTCCAACTTAAAGAGGCTTGGAAAACACAATTATCAGCAATGATGATTCTTGAGCATTTAAAAGTCAAATGGTTTTAGGGAAGAATGTATTTTGGAAATTTAGTATAAATTTAGATTTATGATCTGGTGGAGGAGAAAGATAAAATGGATTTATCTCTAGCTCAAAGACTAGTTTCTCTATTAAGGAGGAGTTTTGATCAATACAACATAAGGTCAATTCTCCCCCTGGATTGGCCTGGAAAAAAAAATGAATTGAAGCCCCAGACACATTCAGGTGAAATGTTCTAATTCTCTGTAGTTAATCTCTAAATTCTTCTCCAAAATATACATTGCACAAACATATATCTTTTACATAAATATTTTCTGCTAATTAATTGAATTATCAAGGAGGAATGTAATATTTCATTTCTGACTGATAAAATTAAACATATTGAGAATCTGTCGGTGACTATGACCATCTCTTTGTTTTCAGTTCTGCCTTGTAGCCCACCAGAAGGCCTTTTAAAACTAGTACTTAATGACTTCCTTCAATCCAGACCAAGATTAAACAAATGTATTATTAGAAGGGGCAGTGCATTTATGAAGACTGTTTTTATTAATATGAGAGGCAAAGTTGACATTTTATACTTGGACAGTTTAGCAGAATTCTAAGCAAAAGGATTATTTGCTAGCAGTCCATCACATTTTGGCTTTATCAGGTTGTTTGAAGTTTTGCAGATTGCCAGAACATTAAGCAAAGATTAAACACAATTTAAAAATATCATAACAAATTCAAAGATTGTGTATTTAAAAGTATTTAGTGTCAGTATTGTTATATTTTTTGTTTTATTATTCATTCATTAACATGACTAATCAAGATTTGATTCTAGTAATAGTAAAAGCTAATATTTATTTATGCATCATATATATATACATATATCGGGCATATATATGTGTGTGTGTGTGTATCAGGCACTGTGCCCAGTGCTTTGCATACATTATCTTAATTAGTTTAATCTTTATAATAACACTGTGATATAAATACTATTATTAGGTCTATTTCGTGAAATTGAAAGGAGTATCTGGAAGACCCAGAAACATTAGGTATACTGTTCAAGATCAAAGAGTTACAAAAGACAGAACTGGGATTAGAACCCAAGTTGTTTTGGGGGCACCTGGGTGGCTCAGTTGGTTAAGTATTCAATTCTTGTTCTAAGCTCAGATTTTGATCTCAGAGTCTTGAGTTTGAGCTCCATGTTGGACTCCACATGAAGCGTGGAGCCTGCCAAAAAGAAAAAAAAGATAGAGAACAGAAAAAAAAGGCAACAATAACAACAACAAAAACCCAAGTTGTTCTGACTTCAGAGTCCACTCCTAAACACTGTGTTATTTACACATCCACTTAGTGTATAAGTATTAAACAAAAATTATGTCAATATTACATTAAAATCTTGTCATGTGACTATGAACCTATAATTGCCACTTAAGACTGGATGATACCTGTAAAGAAGGAAAAAGACTGAATGATGCCTCATCAGACAAATGTGTCTTCATCCACAATCTGTACATGAAATGAGGTGGGATTGGGGAAAGTAGAGGGGTTGATTAGTAGCATCAATTTCAGATATATTTCAGTTCTTTTTGTTGTTGTTGTTGTTAATAAAATTGCCTAACCAAGGGCAGATTTTTAAATAACATTTGTGCCATGTGTTGAACTCTTATGACTTTGATTCTCTTCCCTGAAAAGTATTTTCATGTTGCTATAAGCCAACATAAGTCAAAGGTGGTTTTTATGATTCTGTAAATCTCCTAAATTCATTAGGAAGGCAGTACAGCTGTGACTTATAAACTCTGGTTCTGGATACTAGTCTTTGAGTTCTGTCCCTTTGGCTTAGTCCTTTCTGGGAATGAGACCCTATCAGAGTTGGAGTTAAAGCCATCCATTTCTGCTTAGGGGATTTCCAACAGTGAGTCAAGACAAATAGTACTTTACCTTTTAAATACCAGGGAATATTTATCTCAGTTAACAGTTATAATATAGAAAATTTTGTCTATTTTACCACTACCACTCAGCCAATTATTTTCATCAAGTGCAGCTTATTTCTCGATGTTAAAATTAAAACAGTAAATATATACTTAATAATAGGTGCATGAAAAAAGTAGTAGCTGCATGATATCACAAACCATTCTATCCAGCATGATATTTCAAAGTTGATTTAGAAGGAAGATGAGGCTAGACAATTACAAAATATGTTAAAAATATGATAAATTATCTCACTTTAATTTCTCATGCAAATACTTTGCCAGTGAACAGGGACAGTGGTAAGAACTTTACATATACAACTGAATTCTTGAAGTCAGTACTCTTACTCTGCCCATTTTTAAGAGGAGGAAACAGACTCAGAGAGCTATTGAAGTACCCTCCCCAGGTCTGTCTGATGCCAGAGCCTTAACAAATATGCTATTTGACCTTCTGGTTGATATTTCTTGATTATCCACTGTGAATGTGGCTCTGAAACTAATTTAAAAGTCACTGCAAAATTGCTTTCCTGATAAACTTGGAAAACCATGAGAAGTACTTCTTAATTAATTGTTTTATAGCAGTACCAAGAATAATTCCAGTGGCCTAGTGTATAATGTAGAGAACTTAGAATTCTTCAGGGGCGCCTGGGTGGCTCAGTCAGTTAAGTGTCCAACTTTTGATTTCAGCTCAGGTCATCATCTCAGAGTTGTGAGATTGAGCCCTGCATCAGATTCTGCACTGGGTGTGGAGCCTGCTTAAGATTCTCTCTCTCCCTCTCCCTCTGGCCCTCCAACCCTCCAACCTCTCTCTTTCTCTAAAAAATAAAAATAAAAAAAGAATTCTTCAGAGCAGAAAATCAAAGTCATAATAGCTCAATATACACTATTACTTAGAATGCAGAATATGTGCTTTTATCCCAATATAAGAAAATTACTTGTGTAAGGCAGTCTAACTAAAAGTAGATGAGACAAATTGTTTTTAGAAGGGGCTTTAAGCTTTTAGCTAGAGCATGTAACCTTAGGGTATGGCATGTGTTATTGCTTGTGATCTGTAGGTCACTAAACTTTTCTTTGCTTCTCATAACCCTCCCAAGTGGAATATAAATGACATAAAATGAGAGTACCATGGAAGAAAGCTTCTATAAGTATTGTTTTGGAAATCTATTACTGAAAATTACAGAATCTGATTTCACACTTTCAGAAACTTAAATATAATTGGTCTTGTGCATCAGCTATTTTGAACTAAAAAAATGCAGTGGTTGTGGTAAGGCTTTTTCAGTAAATTTCTACTTAAAATTTTAGGAATATTAAATTTAAATCTCCTAAGAATGTTGAGAGGACAATCAGGGGTGCTGGTAGTAATATAAAGAGTTGGCCAGGTGACACGACAAAGACCTGGTAAGTTTTAAAGGAAATAAGTGGGAAGTGTGTCAAGATCCAGAATAAGACCAATTCTATACCAGACTTGGAATTTATGTCATTTTTTTTTAAAAAAGTAGAGCCATTTTGGATAACAGTGTGGAAGTTCCTCAAAAAGTTAAAAATAGTGCTACCCTATGACCCAGCAATTGCACAACTGAGTATTTACCCCAAAGATACAGATGTAATGAAAAGAAGGGCCATATGCACCCCAGTGTTCATAGCAGCAATATCCACAATAGCCAAACTGTGGAAGGAGCTGAGATGCCCTTCAACAGATGAATGGATAAAGAAGATGTGGTCCATATATACAATGGAATATTACTCAGCCATCAGAAAGGATGATTACCCATCATTGCATCAGCATGGATGGAACTGGAGGAGATTATGCTAAGTGAAATTAGTAGAGCAGAGAAAGACAGTTATCCTATGGTTTCATTTGTGTGTGGAACATAAGGAATAGAAGGGTGGACATTAGGAGAAGGAAGGGAAAAATGAAGGAGGGGAAATCAGAGGGGTAGAGGAACCATGAGAGACTATGGACTCTGGGAAACAAACTGAGGGTTTTAGAGGCAGGCGGGATGGGTTAGCCCAGTGATGGGTATTAAGGAGAGCACGTATTGCATGGAACACTGGGTGTTATACGCAAACAATGAATCATGGAACACTACATCAAAAACTAATGATGTACTGTATGGTGACTAACATAACATAATAAAAAAAAAAGAAAAGCTTGTTGAAAGGCAAGTACAAAAATATTATGAGGAAACTGTAACTAAACATCAACTTACTGTCCAGTTGCATTAGGATTTATGATTACATTTTGAAATTTAAATTAAAGAATAATATTTTTTGGTATGTGTTTATATACCCTTAAAAATGGTATGGTTATGATCAGACTCTACATGGGGGCCTTAAGAGAGTTTATATATCTCACTTGGAATTCAATCTGACTCTACCAAAAAGTTGAACTCAATGACTAAAACTATATAACCCAGGGAAATCTTATACTGCCAAAATGTCAGGGACTGCTCTGGAGAGATCCCACCAGCCACACAGCATGTGTGTACTTTTGACAGTCAGTGACTCCAGATTTCATGAGAAGTAATGCTCTATATGAAGCTTTAAAACACAGGAGGACATGTGTTGTGATGAGCACTGGGTGTTATACATAACTAAGGAATCATTGAACACTACATCAAAAACTAATGATGTACTATACAGTGGCTAATTGAATGTAAAAACCCCCACAAAACATATAACACAATCTTATCTAAATAATTTATGTCTAGATGACCAAGTAGATTTTCTATAAATTAACATCTAATTACTTTTTGAAAATCACTCCTTTATAGAGATGGATTTGATTTTTTAATACATAATGTGGTTGGATAAAGAAAACAGTACATAAGTATATTATTGCTTGGAATATATAGAGAACACCTAAAAAGGGGCCACTGGTACAACAATTAGATACCTTATTTTGCCATAGCTCATGTTAAGAGATTCTGGGGGAACAAAAAAGCAAAATCTGAATTCTTGGGTTGTCAAAACATGAATTGCTCCAACAAACAATTATAAGGAAAAGTAGATAGACTATCTCTTAATGAGTGAGATAATTTTGACCTAATTCTATACCCACACTTGCAAAAAGGACCATCGCTTGATGCCATTATAAGTTTCTTGAAAATATTTGAAGTTGGAAGGGTAGGCATTAATTTATGTGCCTATTTTGTGTTTGTTTTAGTAAAAATGTATAGCAATATTTTTTAATTTAAATTCAATTATCCAACATGTAGTACATCATTAGTTTCAGATGATGAGTTCAGTAATTCATCAGTTGTGTATAACACCCAGTGTTCATCACATCATGTGCCCTCCTTAATGCCCATCACCCAATTACCCCATCCCCCACCCACAGCCCCTCCAGCAGCTCTATTTGTTTCCTAGAGTTAAGAGTGTCTCATGGTTTTTCTCCCTCTCTGATAACTTCCCATATAATTTTCCCTCCCTTATCCTATGATCTTCTGCACTGTTTCTTGTATTCTACATATGAGTGAAACCATATGATAATTATTTCTCTGATTGACTTATTTTGCTTAGCATAGTACCCTCCAGTTCCATCCATGTTGATGTAAATGGCAAGTATTCATCCTTTCTTATCTTTTTTTAAAAAGATTTTATTTATTTGACTGAGAGACAGCCAGTGAGAGAGGGAACACAAGCAGGGGGATTGGGAGAGGAAGAAGCAGGCTCCTAGCAGAGGAGCCTGGTGTGGGGCTTGATCCCAGAATGCCAGGATCTCGCCCTGAGCCGAAGGCAGACGCTTAACGACTGCGCCACCCAGGCACCCCAGTATTCATCCTTTCTGATGGCTTAGTAATATTTCATTGCATATCTATACCACATCTTCTTTATCCATTCATCTGCCAGCGGACATCTGGTCTCTTTCCACAGTTTAGCTATTGTGGACATTGCTGCTATAAACATTGGGGTGTAGGTGCCCCTTTGGATCACTACATTTGCATCTTTGGGGTAAATACCTAGTAGTGCAATTGCTGGGTCCTGGGTAGCTTTATTTTTAACTTCTTGAGAAACCTCCATCTTGTTTTACAGAGTGGCTGTATGAGCTTGCATTCCCACCAACAGTGTAAGAGGGTTCCCATTTCTCTACATCCTGGCAAACATTTGTTGTTTCCTGGCTTCTCAATTTCAGCCATTCTCTCTGGTGTGAAGTGATATCTCATTGTGGTTTTGATCTGTATTTTGCTGATGCCAAGGGATATGGAGCATTTTTTCATGTGTCTGTTGGCCATTTGTATGTCTTCTTTGGAGAAATGTCTGTTCGTGCCTTCTGCCCATTCCTTAACTGGATTATTTGTTTTTTGGGTGTTGAGTTTGAGAAGTTCTTTATAGATCTTGGATACTAACCCTTTATCTGATATGCTATTTGCAAACATCTTCTCCCATTCCTTAGGTTGATTTTTAGTTTTGTTGACTGTTTCCTTTGCTGTGCAGAAGATTTTTATCTTGATGAAATCTCAATAGGTCATTTTTGCTTTTGTTTCCCTTGCCTCTGGAGACGTGTCTAACAAGAAGTTGTTGTGGCTGAGGTGGAAGAGGTTGCTGCCTGTGTTCTTCTCTAGGATTTTGATATATTTCTTGTCTCACATTGAAGTTTTTCATCCATTTTGAATTTATCTTTGTGTATGGTGTGAGAAAATGGTCCAGTTTTATTCTTCTGCATGTGGCTGTCCAATTTTACCAAAACAATTTTTTGAAGTGACTGTCCTCTTTCATTGGATATTCTTTCCTGCTTTTCAAGATTTGTTGACCATAGAGTTGAGGGTCCTTTTCTGGGTTCTCTATTCTCTTCCATTGATCTATGTGTCTGTTTTTTTTTTCTAATACCATACTGTCTTGATGATTACAGCTTTGTAATATAGCTTGAAGTCCAACATCGTGATGCCACCAACTTTGGTTTTCTTTTTCTACATTCCTCTGGTTATTCAGGGTCTTTTCTGGTTCCATACAAATTTTAGGATTATTTGGCAACTTTCATTTCATATGATTAACAGTGAGCCCTTACTCTGTTTAAAAGCATATGACAAAAAAGACAGATGGCATGTTTTTGTATAAAATAGGATTAAACTTTTTTTCTAACATTTTTCTCAATCTATAAAGAGTTTTTCCACCACAGCAATTGTTTTAAGTCACACAAGGTGGGTTTCTGTGCATAAAACAGATTTTGAGGCCAAGTCAGTGTTTTTACAGTTTATGTCTTAGCTTTCCTCCTCTTAGAATGATGGTCCTGTCACGAAACAGCAAATTTAGGTGAGGATACAGAGAAAGGGGAACGCTCTTACACTGTTGGTGGGAATGCAAGCTGGGACAGCCACTCTGGAAAACAGTATGGAGGTTCCTCAAGAAGTTAAAAACAGAGCTATCCTATGACCCAGCAATTGCACTACTAGGTATTTACCCAAATAATATAAAAATACTAATTCAAAGGGATACATGTACCCTGGTGCTTACAGCAGCATTATCTGCACTAGCTAGATTATGGAAAATTCAGTGGAGAGAACAACTTACCTACCTTCTCCACCAGACCATGAGCTTCTTACTGTCCAGAATATGCTTATACATGGTCAGTTTCCAAATAAATATTTGTTGATGCATGAATGTATGGCATATTTAAACTCATGTTCAAACATGTCATTCAAATGGAGATCTGCAGTTGCTAGTGGGAAATGTGTGACTAGAGCTTGGGAAATATGGTGGCTGGAGAATAGATTTTGGAGTCATTCAGAAAGAAGCACTTGAAACCATAGGAAAGAATGAGCTCACGTGAAGGGAGGAATTACAGAGTGAAATGAGAAAAGGGCTGAGAACAAGGACAAGATATTAGTGGATGTTCACATTTAAGATGGCGTGAAAGGAAGCATTTGCAGCAGGAAATAGGAGGATTCCTGGGTCTATAGGCTGTGCTGAGCATTCCCTTCTTTTACCCTAAAATTCATTCATTCATTCAGAAAATATTTACTATCATCCACTGGGCTAGATTCTGGACCCAGGTCCTCAAGGGTGAAAAGAGCCAGGAATAATCCTCAGTCTCCTCCCTGAGCCAGAATAAGGGAGGACATATAAAGATGTCAACTGTGGGGGGGGACCAAATTATGTGGTTTATAAATAAGGAGGTATATGTGAGGGGCTTGAAAGTGGAAGTACTTTAGGGACTACTTGTGTGCAAGTTGGTATGCTCTCTCACAGGAATTAACGTTCTCTTGCCCCTCAACAAATGTCCCAAAATATTTTGTCTACTTCTTCCAGTTGCCCCAACAATGATCTTCACTGTGAATAACTATTCTGATACCAGTGATAGTTTATTATTGAATTTAACTTTTACTCAGTTTTCCTGCCATTTCACTTATATTTAAACATTTTGCACAGGTACGATTATATGGTTCTGATTAAAGTCAAATGTAGCAACAATGACAAGGATTTGTGGTATTATTGCCTAACTATTTCTATCAGTCATCTTGGATTCTGGAACAAAGCATGCTAGACCTCTGTTTTATTATCTTGACAATGTCTTTTAGACCACTTTATAATCCCTCCACTTTGGGGTCACCCCAGCTTTGATCTGTTGTGTAAACAATTATGCCTTACAAAAATCTAAGGTGTATTCATTAATTCCTTTATTTATAACGCCTTGGCCATCTTATTTTTGTCTCTCCTTTTGTGCTCTTCCTGGCTCTTTCCTTCTTTTCCAAGGATTATAGGATTCCCAACTATATATATTTTGTGAGGCTTGTGATTTATTGACTTTAATCTCAAAATCAGGAATTTAAGCACTTTCAAATCAGTAATTTGCTAAAGGCCAAGTACTAGGCACTGTTCATTTATGATAATTGATGGTGTTATTAATGAAGCGAATCATATGATATGACTAATGTAAGACTAATATAATGCCTTTAAAAGGTTTAATTTCCATTGGCGCCCGGGTGGCACTGTCGGTTAAACCTCTGACTCTTGATTTCAGCTCAGGTCATGATCTCAAGGTTGTAAGATTAAGCCGCAAGTTGGGCTCTGCTCTGGACATGGAGCCTGCTTAAGATTGTCTCTCTCCTTTTCCCTGTGCCCCACCACCTTTCTTCCTCTCTAAAAACAAAACAAACCAAAACACACAGAATACACACACACACACACACACACACACACACACACACACCCCTTGGGTCACCTGGGTGATGCAGTTGGTTAAGCACTTGACTCAGTGAGAGACAGATTTCCAGCAGGGGGGAGGGGCAGAGGGAGAGGGAGAATTACACTCCCCACTGAGCAGGCAGCCAGATGTGGGCTTGGACCCTGGGACTTGAGCAAAGGCAAAGGCTTAACTGACTGAGCCACCCAGGGGACCCAAGGTTGTGACTTTTAACATTGTTTAATAGTAACTTGTTTGGCATCCTTTGCACCTTTAGTGTACTAATCAATCAGCAAGTCCTGGATTGGGGAGGAAAGGGTAATAGGTTAGAATATTGGGTTAATCTCTGTTTTTTTTCTCCACTGTAAAATAGAAGAAATGACCTTATCCCTACTTCCCATGAATGTTAGTTAGATTTTTAAAAATGTGATTAATAGCAAGTACTTTGAATTCCTTTGAAAAAAATAATTTTTCATTAGCAGACCAAAATAATTTGTTAAAACTGTTAAGGCGGAATGGCCTTTCTATTTTTCTTTTATAACTTAGAACTGTATGTTTGTTTTTACTAGTTCAAAATTAGGTTTCAAGAAAATGTTAGCTCTTTGTTTTATTTTGAAATCCTAATATTGGCACAGAAGAGAATCCTACCTCTTATCCTTTTTCCATTGAAAAATGAATTCTTCTTTTAAGAAGAAATATTGTAGACTTTTCTGTCCTCTCTATTTCTCTCCTTTCTCTTTCTCCCTCCCTCTTTTTCCCTCTGTCTCTCTGGTCCTTTTCTCTTTTCTCTTTCTCCTCTCTGGTTCATTTCTCATAAGAATGCACAGTGATTTGCAGTTTGTTTAGCATGGTATTTAATAATAAAGTTGTGTCCCAAAGAAGTTATATTTTAAGCAAGGAAAAGGGTTCTAAGAAAATCTCATACAGGACCTTCAACTCTAGAAAAAAGGCTAATAATGTTGCTTGTTACTTTCATATTTCCAAATTAGAGTTGTCACCTATATAGACTTTTGTATATTTATTGTGTTCTGGAAAGAGAAGCCCATGCTATTGAAAATTATCACATTCTTTTCATTAATAATCTTTCTTTTTTTGAATGATTTCCTCCCCACCCTCCATTTCTTCTGAATCTCTTAGTACCTCTTATACTTAAATGTAAAATATTAAAAATCTAGTCTGAGTATTTTTCAACTATTTCAAGCAAATTTGCAGTAGGTTCCAGTCTCGAGACCATCCTAAATTATAAATGAATTTCATGAATCCCTATCATATATACCCCAAATATGACTTCTTTAAAATACATTTATGAATCAGGAATATGAGCTGAAGCACAGGGTATGTGCTTAAACCAAAACCACATAGTTGGAGGTAAGACTGAGAGTTAATAAGAATAGATATTAGAAAGCATTATTTCAGGTCACAGTTAATCTGGGAAATCTGAGATTAAGATTTTTTATATTTACTAATTTCATTTTATACAAAAAGCTTATTTTGAATCTTCCTTATGATCCCACTGAATTTTCCTTAAACTCCATTTTTTTACGTAGTATAATAAAAGGACCACTACTTATCCTTTGTTCACTCTTTTTTTTTGTGGGGGGGAATCAGTGGTGTTTTTTCCTTTGTAATGAGAGAAACCATGTGGGAGGTGTTTTTATAGTTTCTTCTTAAGGATTGCTGATTTAAAGCTGACTCAACTTCAGTCTTTTCTAAAGAAGACAATGGATCAGATAGGCCGGTGTTGGGTATTAAGGAGGGCATGTATTGCATGGTGCACTGGGTGTTATACGCAAGTGATGAATCATCGAACTTTACATCAACAACTAGGGATGTACTGTATGGTGACTAACATAATATAATAAAAATTATAAATTAAAAAAAGATAATGACCTGATAAATTATATGCAGAACTAAGTAAAGCTGACTTCCTCATAAAAACCCTGTACAAGTAGAGACTATATTTCACTCAACACCTAGGCCTTTTTTCAAGACTTTTGAGCCTAAAATAAATTCTGTAACTCCCCAATATCTTTTCCATTAATTTTATATGATTAAGACTATGGAAATACAATGATCCTAGTTGGACTGTTAGACAAAGTTATGGGTCATTACAAATTATACTGTAAATAAATTCAAGTCCTCAGAAAAAGAAATGCTGTGCCTTAACCTAAGTGTGGGTAGTGAATTTTTTTTTCTGAAAAAAAATGAAAGTTTTTTTTTTAATTAGGACTTTGTCAGATTTTTAGACACCTAAATTCAGCCCCAGGTTCTTTTGGATATTCTTTGGTGAATCCTTTGGGTTTCCAAACATTAGCTGAACCTTTTCTCCTATGAAAGCTTTTTTTTTTTCATTGTGAATGGGGTTGTATTGATAATGTTTAACTTGAGAAATAAGTGGTCATGACTTAGGAATCTCCACATCCATTAAAAGTTTATACATTTCCAGTAAAACCTTGTGCATATTTTTATATTGTTGCATATTGTAGTATAATTTCCTCCTTTTTTCTACCTTCCCTGCAAGACTGTGAACTCCTTAGGCTCAGGGACTTTGTTTTGTTTATCTCTGTTGTGTTCTCAGACTATATCACAGGGCCCAGTCACCAGAAAGTATGTAATGACTACATGCTTATGGAATCAATGGATGTATGAATGAATGCATTCATGAATAAGGGACTTAATTTATCCCAAACAATAGTATCTGTGGAATCATGGATCTAATGTGCTTATTATCTATTTTTTTCTATTACACACTAGTATAAACTACATAAAATTAAATAAACATTTCCATTCATGTATTAAAAATCATCTTGTGTGCAATCAGTAGAAAGCATTGCGTTAGTGGCACTCTTTGGGCCAGACAACTGGGCTTACTACTTCCTAAATGAGCCAGATATATTCTCACTTCTCTGACTTTCTTCCCCATGTTACCTCCACCTGAATTATCCTTCTGCACTCATTTCACAGGCTTTGGTCTTACCCATTCGTTACCCCTTTTCACAAATGAAGTCTTAAAGTAAGGTAGTTCTCTGTACATCTAAACTCCTTAAGCACTCATTGTCTACGTGTTTCATGAGGGATGCTCATCATATTGTCTATTGCCTTTTTATGGCTATGTTCTGATCACGCCATTAAACTCTCTGAGGATAAAGACTGTGTCGTATATATCTTCAATCCCTAGCCCATAAGAGATATTCAGTAAATGCTTGTTGATTAGTTCCTTTACTTTTATTAACGATGTTGCTGCCTTAATAAAGTAAGCAACATTAGCATAAGATTTTACGTGGAAGAAATTGTATCCGTTGGCAAAGCCTAATTCTAGACTCAGAATCTTTTAGGTAAACTGAACCTACACCCCAAACTGTCTAACATTTTATTCAATGCAAACATCTTATTTTTACAGCCTTTATATTTTTTTAAATTTTTGAAAAGATTTTATTTATTTATTTGACAGAGAGAGAGAGAGTGAGAGAGAGCATGCACACAAGCAGGGGGAACAGCAGGCAGAGGAGAGGGAGAAGCAGGCTCCCTCCGCAGGAAGCCTGCTGCAGGGCAAAATCCTAGGACCCTGGGATCATGACCTGAGCTGAAGGCAGACGCTTAACTGACCTAGCCACTCAGGCTCCCCTACAGCCTTTTAAAATATTTCTTTCTCCATTGATACTTCCAGTAATTCTTCAAACAGATTGTTTCATTGTTAAACAATTCTGGTTAACTTCTACTACTAACCAATAACTATTCATAACTACTACTGTTAACTACTAGGTTAGCAAATACAACTTCTACTAATTATTCAAATGGGTTGTTTCAGGGGCACCTGAGTGGCTCATTCGGTTAAGCATCTGCCTTTGGCTCAGGTCATGATCCCAGAGTCCTGGAACCGATGCACCTGCGGGGAGACTGCTTCTCCCTCTGCTCCTCCCCCCACTCATTCTTTCTCTCAAACAAATAAAATTTTTTAAAAAGTAATTTTAAAGTAAGCCAAAATATGGTTCATTCTAACTTCTACCTGGTGGTCTGAATTATTTTTTATTTAGAACTAAATCCTCTCTTTGATATTAGAGCCCTTCAACAATGTAAGACCCACATCATGATTTCTTGTAGTTTTTTGAAAATAGTTTTTGACTATCTGTCTCTAGACTGAGCATTCTTAGTTCTTTCAAGTATTCCATATAATGCATATATTTTATGTCTTTTACCATCCTGGCTGCCTCTTTCTAATTTAAGTCTCACTAATTATCTTTAAAGTTTTCAATCCTGAAAACTTGGTGTAAGTATTCAATGTAGTTTTGGATATATATGCCTATATTTCTGAGAAATTTAATAAATTTTAATAAAAAACGTATTAAGGTATTAAGGTAATGATGTGTTCAGGTTTTCCTTGTGACTGAGAGAGACTCTGAAGGCAGCAACACTTGGAATAAATGTAATAGAGATAAGAGTTGTGCTTATGTTTTATAGTTAAGTGGAAAAGTAATTTTCAAATCTCTTTTCTATTGGGGCAAATGGAAGAGGGCCATTTTTATGATCATTGGATTATTCTGGCTACATTTATTGGGTGAATTCATTGGGTGAATTTACATAGATGAATGCCTGTATACAATCACCATGGATTAAATATTAGTGTTAGAGCCAATTTTGGTAGGCAGAGAAATGGCCTCCCAAAGATGTCCGCCTCCTAATCTTTGGAACCTGTGGCTATATTACCTTACCTGACAAAAGGGACTTTGCAGATGTGATTAAAGATTTTGAAATGAGAGATTACCTTGGGTTATCCAGAAGGAACTGATGTCATCACAGGGTTTGTTATAAGTGAAAGATGGAGACAGGACAGTCAGTGTCAGGTTGAGGTCATGAGAACAATTTGACAGGCATTTCTGGATTGAAGATGGAGGAATGGGCCATGAGCCAAGGAATGTAGACAGCCTCTAGAAGCTCGAAAGAGTGACAAAATGGATTCTCTCCTAGAGTCTCCAGAAGAGAGCACAGCCTTCCCAACACCTTGATTTTAGCCATTGAGATATGTTGGATTTCTGACCTCCAGAAATTTAAGATAACAAATATGTGTTAGTTTAAGCCATTGAATTTATATATTTTATCAAACAGGCAATTTTAGACACTAGGGCTCTAGAAAATATGGTTATAGTGATTGCCCATGAATATGTATTGACTTTCCTAGTGGTAGTTATTACTAATATGTTTACAAGAAGAACAGTCCATTTTAAACTATAGTGTATAGTCAATCCACTTTACTTTGTTCATATTTTTTGGATATATAACTAAATTATTTTGTTCAACAAAATGACATTAAGTGTGATACATGAGCTATAGCTTGTAAGTTACATAAAGGACTTAGAGGTTTTGAGATTCACTGTTATTGAAGTTTGGGTATCCTGAGTGTCCTGGATGAAAGGAAGTTCTGCTTTTTGAAAAGAACATAGATAATTTGGTAACTCTTATTTTTTAAAAGATTTTATTTATTATTTGAGAGAGAGAGAGCACAAGTGGAGGGAAGGGGGGCAGATGCAGAAGGAGAAGCAGACTCCCCGCTGAGTAGGGAGCTTGAAGCTATGCTCAATCCCAGGTCTCTGGGGTCATGACCTGAGACGAAGGCAGACACTTAACCAACTGAGCCACCCAGGCACCCCTGGGTACTCTTTTTTAAGAAAGTCTGTGATGCATATTCATTTCTGGTGCCTAGAATTCATTTCCAGAGGCTATGGAGGAAGTGCCAATAATTAAATGAAATGGTATTACTAGTAATTAGGGATTTACTAGACATGTGGTGTAGTGAAAAGTACATTGGATTTGGAGTAGGAAATTCAGAGTTTTAGTTCCACCACTCATAGATGTGTTATAGATCATTTAGTTTCTGTGAACCTCAGTGACCTCAACTAGAAAACTAGTATACTAGTACTTTCTCTACCTATTCCGTGAGGTTGTTATAAAGAATGAGTGAATATATATTAATTAATTTATTCATACATCAAGTACATTTGGAGCATTTTCTATGTTGCTTGGCTCTGTGCTAGGTCCTGGGGATTCAGCAATGAACAAGACTGACATAGGCCTTGCTTTCATTAAGCTTACATTCTAATGGTAAATACAGGTACTAAAAAAGTAAACAGATAAATATGTAATTATGACTTGTGAAAAGTGCCATGAAGGAAGAGGTTAGAGTTTAGTGTGAGAGCTTAACAAGAGACTTATTTCAGGTAGTGTGGTCAGGGAAGGTCCCACTGTGGAAGTGATAATTCAGTTTAGTCCTAAAGGAAAGAAGGAAGAGCCAGTAAGACAACATGCAGGAAAAAAAAAAACATTTCAGGAGGAATAATAGCAACTTTTTGAGATATTTTGAGATAAAATTGAGACAGAAGTCAGAAGATACATTAGATAGAGCCTTGAGAACATGATGGTAAATTTTATAAACTCTAAAATCCTCTCTAAGTTTAAAGTAGTGATACTATTACAGGCACTTCAACATAACCATGAGTTTTTTCATCCTTGTAACGTGTGGTCCTAAGTGACTCATGGCACATGGAGATAAGCCTGTGGATGCCTGTATTTCAGTCTGACTCAGAGCCAAATGGGATGAAAGCTGGGTTTCCCTCATTTGCCTTAAGGTCAAAAGTATGCTAGGTTGTCTTCTATAGTTACTTTCCCCCAAATGAAATTATTGGTCTATTCGAGTTCCTGATTAGGTCACAGTAGGTTGAAGAGTTTTAGTTGTTTGTGCTTCTAACATCAACAATTTCATCCCTGTAAACTAAGTAGAGAACTATTTTATTGAGAGAGTGGTCACTAGAAGGCATACTTCTTTATGTAACACTCTTCAGAAAAAAGCAAGGATTTATTTTTCCAACTAGCTTCTAGAGGAGATAAAGATTCAGGGAGAATTGGAAATCACTTATTATACCTGGGTTATCTGTCAAAGTGGAAGACTTCATGAAACAACAGCATAGCAGAGTAGGAAGCTTCTTTCGAAATTAGCTATTTAAAATTTCTCATTATATATATAAAGAGTTACAGCTCAGGACTTCCTGGAGGTGGAGTTAAGATGGAGGAGGAGTAGGGGACCCCTTTTTCAGCCAGTCCCCTGAGTTGAGCTGGGTACCAGACCAGCATGAACATCCACGGAATCAGCCTGAGAGACAGGAAGATACATCTGGATCACTACAAATGAACATCTCCAGGACTGAGTATTGAGGTATGAAGCGGGGAGCCGTGAAACTGCGCACAGATATCGGAAGATAAATGGGAGGGGGAGGGAGGCACCACATCTGGGCGCCAGGAAGCGGTAGCCACCTGCACAGGGGAGCAGGTGGACCGCGGACCCGCACCCTTGAGACAGCAGACTGAGACCGTGAGCCGGGAGCGCGTGCTACCAAGCATCTCACGGAACTCCGGAACTCCGGAACTCCGGTGTGCTCACTGGATCCAGACTTAGACCGGGAGCTCCGGGATCATGCGCAGGGTGGCTGGCGGCTGGTGGCTGGCGGGCCAGCTGCAAAGGGGAGCGGGTGGACCTTGGACCCGCACCCTTGAGACAGCAGACTGAGACCATGAGCCAGGAGCACCATGCCACCAAGCATCTCACGGAACTCCGGAACTCCGCTGTGCTCACTGGATCC
The DNA here is from genome assembly GCF_002007445.2 of Ailuropoda melanoleuca. NCBI lineage: Eukaryota > Metazoa > Chordata > Mammalia > Carnivora > Ursidae > Ailuropoda > Ailuropoda melanoleuca. The sequence continues at coordinate 59,246,969 of NC_048238.1, forward strand.
AGACTGAGACCGGGAGCTCCGGGAGTGCGTGCGGGGTGGCTGGCAGCTGGCAGCGTTAGAAACACAAAGGACAGAGACGCGCCAGCCCTGGAAGTGAAGGCTGGGACGCCGGGTGTGTGACGCACAGCCCAGGATGCTGCAGGGTTGAGCAGCACCAACAGAAACAGAGTTACAGTGGCCAGAACATCAGTGGAGAATGGGCCGCAATCCCTCTGTTCTGTGACAGAGGCTGAATTTCAGCCACTGCTGCTCTGACTCTCAGAAGAGGCACAGCACACCACCAGGGAAAGCCACCAGAGAACAAAAGCCTGGAAATACTGGCACACAACATGCCATCCCCATCCCCCCTTGCAGGGGACACGAGACTCTACCTAAACAGGGTATCCTGAGTATCGGCGCAGCAGGCCCCTCCTCCAGAAGGCAGGCTGAAAAATTAAGAAGCCCACAACCCGGGGTGCCTGGGTGGTGCAGTCATTAAGCTCCTGTCTTCGGATTAGAGTGTGATCACAGCATTCTGGAAAAGAGTCCCTCATCGGGCTTCTCCGCTGGGAGCCTGCTTCTTCCTCTCCCACTCCCCTGCTTGGGTTCCCTTTCTTGCTGCCTGTCTGTCTCTCTCTCTCAAATAAATAAATAAAATCTTTAAAGAAGAAGCCCACATCCCTAAGATCTCTATAAAACAAGGGCGCACGGCCTGGGTCCCAGTCAATAATTTGGGCTCTGGACAACCCTGCAATCTTTCCTCATCAGAATGACGAGAAGGAGAAGTCCCCCCAGCAAAGAAAAGACAATGAGTCTGTGGCCTCTGCCACAGAAATAATAGATATGGATGTATCCCAATTATCAGAAATGGGATTCAGAGCAACAATGGTCAAGATGATGAGTAGACTTGAAAAAAGTATTAATGAAAATGTTACTGAGAATATAGAATCCCTAAGGGCAGAAATGAGAGTGAATCTGACAGAAATTAAAAATTCTATGAGCCAAATGCAGTCAAAACTTGAGGCTCTGACGGCCAGGGTCACCAAGGCAGCGGAACGCATTAGTGAATTGGAGGATGGGTTAGCAGAAGAAAAAACGAAAATAGCAGCTGGTCTTTAAAAAATCCACTCCCACGAATGTAGACTACAGGAGATTACTGACTCTATGAAACGATCCAATGTCAGAATCATCGGCATCCCTGAGGGCAGGGAGAAAAACAGAGGTCTAGAAGAGATATTTGAACAAATTGTAGCTGAAAACTTCCCTAATCTAGCAAGGGAAACAAACATTCATGTCCAAGAGGCAGAGAGGACCCCATCCAAGCTCAACCATGACAAACCTACGCCACATCACGTCATAGTGCAATTCGCAAATATTAGATCCAAGGATACAGTATTGAAAGCAGCCAGGGCAAAGAAATTTCTCACGTACCAAGGCAAAGGTATCACAATTACATCAGACCTGTCTACAGAGACCTGGAATGAGAGAAAGGCTTGGGGGGGGTGCATTTTTAAAGCTCTTTCAGAGAAAAACATGCAGCCAAGGATCCTTTATCCAGCAAGGCTGTCATTCAGAATTGATGGAGAAATAAAGACTTTCCCGAATCGCCAGTCATTAACCAATTTCGTAACCATGAAAGCAGCCCCACAGGAGATATTCAAGTTTTAGAATACCATTGTGGTATAATAAATTAATTAATTTAAAGATATATATATATATATATATATATATATATAGTCTTTGTCTGGTTCCTGGCACAGAACTCCTAAACCCTTGGATTTTCCTGAATGATAGGAGTACTTTTTGTTATTAATAATGACCACACCTGATTTTATGCTAATGAGGTGGCCCTTGGTGGGGTGTAGCCCCTAAATAGCTTCAGAATGAGAGCTGATCCAGTAAAAAACAATCAAATGATTAGAGGGTTGGGACTTTCATCCCCACCCCTAGGGGGTGGAGAAGGTTTGAAGATTGAGCTCAGTCACTAGTGGCCCGTGATTTAATCAATCTTGCCTACATCATGAAATCTTCATAAAACCCCCAAAATGACATGGTTTGGGGGAACTTCCAAGTTTGTGAATATATCCACATTCCAGGAGAATGGTGCATCCTGATTCAACAAGGACAAAAGTTCCTGCACTTGGGATTCTTATTCTTCCAAACCTCACTCTATGTACGTTTTTATGTGGCTGCCTATTTCTGTCCTTCGTGATAAACTAATAGTAAGTGGAGCTTTTTCTCCCTAGAACTTTCCTAAATTCTGTGAGTTGTTCTAATGATCTTGAGGGGGGATGGTTGTGGAAACACTTGAATTTGTAGTTAGAAGTGTGGGCTTCCTGGGATCCCTACTTGTGGCTGGCATCTGAATTGAGGACAGTCCTAGGACTGAGCTCTCTATGGGATCTTATCTACTGCAGATAGTGTCAGAACTGTACTCTTAGACACTCATTTGATAGAGAATTGGAAAATTGGTTATCATGTAGAAAAATAGCATACAGCTGTCAGAAAAAACACATAAGCATGCTAGTTAGTTTGTTTTGAGATTAAAATGTGAGGGGCACCTGGGTGGCTCAGTCGGTTAAGTGTCTGCCTTCAACTCAGGTCATGATCCCAGGGTCCTGGGATCGAGCCCTGTATCGGGCTCTCTGCTCAGCAGAGAACCTGCTTCTCCTTCTCCCTTTGCCGCTCCCCCTGTGTGTGCTCTCTCACTTTTGCTCTCTCTCAAATAAATAAATAAAAATTTTAAAAAAACAGGGGGAGGGGATTTGCTAATGTTAATTCTGGATTAGAAAGAGGAAGGGTCAGAGCCGAAAAGACTGTCCATCCTTTCCTTAGATGTAATAGTGCTTGAACACTTAAGAAAAAAATAATGTGAATGTTTTACATTTAAATTCCAGCAGTCTTTGGTTCTTGTTTTGTGACATTTATTACCTTTCATAAGTGATACCAGTAAGTTTCTAGAAAAACCTTTCAGAGCCTTATAGTATATGAAACTAGGCCACATAAATACTAATGCCAAGCTATTAGATGACCTCAGTTGTAAAAGTGGCAGCTTTGGGTACAAGGCTACAGTAGCAATATTCTCTGGGCACTGGCAAATTAAATTAACTGAGATAATGTATGGTATTTAGCATAATACCTGGCACATAATAAATACTACATATAATATATAGATCTATATATATATATAGATATAGATATATGTATTGTGTGTGTGTGTGTGTATTTAAAAATGATTAAACAATTTAGGTAATGCAAACAAAATTTAACACATCATGAAGCAGGCAGTCTTCATTTAGAGAACTGCAAAATGGAGTGGAATGCAGGAAGCTTATAGAATAAAGAATAAAGAAAAAGGAAGAGAAAAATAGAAAATATCTACTTGGTTGTGGCCACAGAGTCAAACTTGTTTGGGGCGAGAAGGCCCAGAGTTGGCCTGGTATTTGGAGATTGACTGACTGGATATACTGTGTTTCTGGCCAAGCACAACATTATAGGAACACAAAAAATATCTAAATTTTAGTTTCCTAACATGGCACCCCAGTCAGGAGTGGCTCCATCTTGTGCTTAGAAATTTATGACAAATAAATACACACACGCATGCATGCATGCACTCGTGTGCATGCACCTCTAAGCCTCAGTAAGACAGAGATAATAATACCTATCTTATTTGGCTATTATAAAGTTTAAATGAGATAATATACTTAGCACAGTGCTTAAAGCAGTAATTGTTCAATGTCATTTGATAATATTGTTCCTTTTGCTATTATTTATTATTATTACATATCTAATTAGATATTCATATTGTCCATAAAATCTTTTACTAGGTACAGCATTGTATTCAAGTCGTTTAATCCCCTCTGACTCATTTTATAAAATGGGGGTAATATGACTGCATATACATCACAGAATCATTGTGATGACAAAACAAGCTGAAGTTCTCAATGTAATGCTTGGCATACAGTAAGTATTCAATAAATAGTAGTGATGATGATAATGATGATAAAGAAGATGAGTTGCCTGTCCCGTGGAAAATAAGTGTAGACTAGCTGTTAGCCCTTTTGAATAGAAAAAAATTTTACTGCTTAATTGATACTGACCCAGAACAGTTTTTCCTATTACTAAATTCAGACTTTCAAATGCATACCCATCTTTCTATTCTCATTCTCTCGCCTGTGCTTGCTCTGGTTTTTGCATGCTAAAGGTAGCTGTTTTGGGAAAGCACTCATGGCATAGATTAGCTTACCCTTTCAGAGATCTAGCTGAATACTTTATAAAACTGTTTTCATATTGTGAAATAATGATCCAGTATTTCCTTTTTCTTTAGACATACAGGGTCAAATTCTCAATATGTTTATGAACTAACATCTGACCCCACACTTGTCTGATTCACCTAACTCACTTTACCATAAATTTGGCCTTGTCAGATCATGTCTTTATTTAAAATTTTGATATTTAGTTCATCATATATTTTTGCATTAATTTTTATTTTACAAATTTTTTAAAAAATATTATTTATCTTGATTACTGAGCTTTTTGGAGCCCCTTAAATTTTTATTCTAGGTGAGTGCCTCACTTCCTTGACCCTTCCTTCACCTTGTCTGGGTCTGCTCTAAACAACTGGAGAATATCATACAACCATAGAGCCATTTGTGATAGTGGGATACAGCTTTTCAGACTATAAATATAGAAATATACCCTAATAGTATTTGAATTTTCACTATCCATTGATTAAGAAAATAAATAATAACAAAAGCTACCATGAATTTGGTAACACTTTGAAATGAATTTGTATTTTAATTTACACAACAGTTTCTATACGTATTGGAAAACATAGTCATATGTTTCGGTGCAAGACTTATTCTTTCAATCTCTAGAAAATGCTTCCTGTACTTAGAGCTTTGTAAGTCGTTTACAGTAATAGCTTTGTTCTTCCATCCTCACAGTGATCTCTTGACCACAGATCAGAAACCACTGCTATAAGAACTCAGATTAAATAAGGAAAATCATTGTGCCTAAAACATATTCTAGGAAAGGTAGAATTTTGACTTGAGTTTGAAGAATGAGTAGAAGAAAAGGAAGAGGAGGTGGAGGAGCTAGGATGGCAGAGAAGTAGGAGAATCTTGGGCTTTCCTCATCCCTAAACACAGCTATATTAAGGTCAGATCAGATGGAACACCCAGGAAATTGATCTGAGGACTGGGAGAAGGATCTCCACAGTTGGAGGAAGACAGTGTGCTAGATGCAAGGTGTATGGAAGTGAATTGGGGCAGAGAAATACTGAGGGGAGGGAACCTTTTCCAAGGAGAGAGTAAAGGGAGAGATAGGGGGATCGTGAGAGTGCAGTGTTGGGTTCACACAAGACGAAAACTTTTCTGCACCACATACTGGTGAGCAAGGGGTTCTGCGTGTTGTAGGTTTTTTTGCATCAGCATGTGGTGCTCAAACTCTGAGGTTTTGGAAGGGCACATCTTTTGCCAGAGCAGAGCTGTAGAGTGTACTCCTGGGGAGAAGGAAGGTGCTGGACCCAGAGTGCCAACGTGGTGCATGGATCTCCTGGGTCACACTTGGAAAGAACATTCCCCTTCCTGGAGTACATTTGAAAGAAGTCTTATTGCCTCTCCAAGGACAAAACCCTCCAGGCACCAGCAAACAGCCTTTCATCCCCAGGGACAGAGGCATGCACAATGGTGGGTAACCTGGTCGCTGCTTTTTGCTGGGCTACACCATAGATTCTGTGCACCATGCAGGGATGGAACTGTTGTTTAGAACAAGGGACACCAGACACAGTGTTGCTGTGAGGTTGTACTCTAGATGAGGGGAGCAGTCCATTTGGTGCTGGGTCCTTTAAGATTTGGAGTTTTGAATCCCAGCCATGAGCCAAACATAAAAAGCAGGAGAGCTGTGGCAGCAGGCACACTGAGGGTCTTCACTATTCTGTGAGAGCTTCCTGAACAGTGGTGGGGTATGAGATATCCTGTCCAGGGAGGAGAGTGGGATGGCACCATTTTCCCTTCACCAGTAACATGGTCAACTTCAGAGAGCAATGCAGGGGCCCCCAGTGGAGGAGAGAGCTGCTTACACCAACCCCCCAACCCCCCCCCCCCCCACC
>NC_048238.1:59253126-59265111 GCF_002007445.2 Ailuropoda melanoleuca
CCCCCCCCCCACCCCCAGCAAGTGCATTTTTACTAGGGCAGGTCTGATTCTGAGCTAGTGCAGTAAGCCTCTCCCCCAGAAGATCAGCATAGGCAGCACCCCACATGTACCAAGTCTATTGATCATAGAGTGCTTCAAAGCATCACCTGAAGTTCTGGTGGAAATAGGGAGAGGCTTTTTTTTTTTTTTTCTTTTCTTTTCTTTTCTTTTCTTTTCTTTTCTTTTCTTTGGAATCAGGCTTATAGTTTTTCATGTGTTTTTTAGTTTTTTCACTCAATTTTTTTTTTAGATCAGGATTTTTTTTCTTTTTTCCATTTTTCCAGGCTATGTTAACAAACAAATCAAAGCAAACTCAGTTAAAGGCGCAAACACTCCCCACTGCAAGCAAGAGGAACTCTGCCAAGGACTAAACAATGGGAAGGAACAACTAAAATGTTACAGTAGAGTGCACACAGCATACACCAGAAACATTTCTTGAAGTGCCAGGTCCTGGACAGTGTATGGCCCCTTTTTAATATAGTATTACTCTCAGGTGCAGGAAACATAAAAGCTTTCAAAACACGCAAAAGACAGAAACTTAGCCAAAATGACAGGATGGAAAAATTCTCCCCAGAAGAAAGGTCAAGAAGAAATCACAGCCAGAAACTTGCTCAAAAGATATATAAGCAATATATCTGAACAAGAATTTAGAACAACAGTTGTAAGACTAGCTGAGCTTGATAACAAGCATATAAGACAACAAAGAAACCCTTGCTGCAGAGATAAAAGGCCTAAAAGCTAGTGTGGCTGAAAAAAATGCTATAATTGAGATGCAAAACTGACTATATATAATCACAATGAAGATTGAAGACACAAAGGAGAGTATAGGTGGTATAGAAGATAAAATTGTGGAGAATCATGAGGCTTAAAATAAGAGAGGAAGAAAACTATTAGATCACCAAGGTAGACTTAGGGAACTCAGTGATTCCATAAAACGAAATAATATCTGTATCATCGGAGTCCCAGAAGAAGAAGAGTGGGAAAGAGGGGCAGAAGATTTACTTGAACAATTTATAGCTGAGAACTTCCCTAATCTGGGGAAGGAAAAAGGCACTCAAGTCCAAGAGGGACAGAGAATGCCTCTCAAAATCAACAAAACCAGGACAACAACAAGACATATCATAGTGAAACTTACAAAATACAGAGATAAAGAGAGAATTCTGAGAGCAGCTAAGGACAAAAGTTCCTTAACCCACAAGGTTAGACACATAAGGTTAGCAGCAGAGCTGTCCACTGAAACTTTGCAAGCCAAAGAGAGTGGCAGGAAATATTCAAAGTGATAAATGGGGAAAATATGCAAGCAAGAATACTTTATCCAGCAAGGCTCTCATTCAGAATAGAAGGAGAGATAGTTTCCAACACAAGCAAAAAATAAAGGAGTTCATGAACATTAAACCAGCTCTGCAAGAAACATTAAAGGGGACCCTTTGAGAGGGAAAGAAAGACCAAAAACAACAAAGAGTAGAAAGGAACACAGACGATCTATGGGAACGGTGACTTTACAGATAATACAATTAAAATAAATTCCTATCTACCAGTAATTACACTTAATATAAATGGACTAAATGCTCCCATCAAAAGGAATAGGGTGTCAGAATGGAAAAAAAAAAAGGAAAACCCATCCTTTATGCTGCTTACAAGAAACCCATTTTAGACACAAAGACACCTCCAGATTGAAAATGAGGGGGTGGAGAGCAATTTATCATGCTAATGGATGTCAAAACAAAGCTGGAATAGCCATCCTTATATCAGAAAAACTAGATTTTAAACCAAAGAGTGTAAGAAGAGATGAAGAAAGACATTCTATCATAATTAAGGGATCTATCAAAAAAGAAGATCTAACAATTGTAAATATTTATGCTCCTAATTTGGGAACAGCCAAATATATAAATTAATTAATAACAAACGTATAGAAATTCATTGATAATAATACAGTAACAGTAGGGGACATTAATACCCTACTCACAGCAATGGAGAGATCATGTAAGCAGAAGATCAACAAGGAAACAAGGGCTTTGAATGACCCATTGAACCAGATGGACTTAATAGATGTATTCAGAACATTTCATCCTAAAGCAGGAGAATGCACATTCTTTTTGAGTGCACATGGAATATTCTCCAGAATACATCACATACTGGCTCACAAATTAGAACTCAACAAGTACAAAAAGATTGAAACCATACCATGCATATTTATTTTCACACCACAATGCTATGAAACTAGGAGTCAACCACAAGAAAAAATTTGGAAATAACACAAATACATGGAGGTTAAAGAACATCCTACTAAAAAATGAATGGATTAATTTGGAATTTTTTATGGTATACTTTATTTATTCATTTATTTATTTATTTAATAATAATTTTTAATTATGTTATGATAGTCACCATACAGTAAATCCTTAATTTTTGATGTAATGTTCCATGATTCATTATTTACATATAACACCCAGTGTACCATGCAATATGTGCCCTCCTTAATACCCATCACTGGCCTATCCCAATCCCCCAACCCCTCCCCTCTGAAGCCCTCAGTTTGTTTCCCAGACCACAGTCTCTCATGGATCATTTCCTCTTCTGTTTACCCCCTTCATTCTTCCCTCTCTTCTCCTACCGATCTTCCTGTTTCTTATGTTCCATAAATGAGTGAAACCATATGATAATTGTCTTTTTCTGATTGACTTATTTCATTTACCATAATATGCACCAGTCCTGTCCATGTTGCTGCAAATGATGTGTAATCATTCTTTCTGATGGCTGAGTAATATTCCATTGTATATATGGACCACGTCTTCTTAATCCAGTCATCTGTTGAAGGGCATCTTGACTCCATCCAAATTTAACTATTGTGGACAATGCTGCTATGAACATTGGGGTGCATATGGCCCTTCTCCAAACTACGTCTGTATCTTTGGGGTAAATACCCAGTAATGCAATTGCTGGATCAAAGGGTAGCTCAAATTTAACTTTTTCAGGGACCTCAACACTGTTTTCCAAAGCGGCTGTACCAGCGTGCATTACCACCAACATTATAAGAGGGATCCCCTTTCTCCACATCCTCTCCAAAATTTGTTGTTTCCTGCCTTGTCAATTTTTGCCGTTCTAACTGGCGTAAGATGGTATCTCAAGGTGGTTTTAATTTGAATTTCCCTGATGGCTAATGATTTTAAACATTGTTTCATGTGTCTGTTAGCCATTTGTATGTCTTCTTGGAAAAGTGTCTGTTCATATCTTCTGTCCATTTTTTGAATTCATTATTTCCTTCCTGTGTATTGAGTTTGAGAAGTTCTTTGTAGTTTTTGGATACCAGTCTTTTATCTGTAGTGTCATTTGCAACTATCTTCTCCCATTCCATGGGCTGCATCTTAGTTTTTTTGACTGTTTCCTTGGCTGTACAGAAGGTTTTTATCTTGATGAAGTCCCACATGTTCATATTTTCTTTTGTTTCTCTTGCCTTTGGAGATGTGTCATGAAAAAAATTGCTGTAGCTGATGTCATAGAGGTTTCAGCCTATTTTCTCCTCTAGGATTTTGATGGATAACTGTCTCACATTGAGGTCTTTCATCCATTTGGAGTTTATTTTTGTGTATGGTGTGAGAGAGTAGTCAAGTTTCATTCTTTTGCATGCAGCTGTCCAATTTTCCCAGCACCATTTATTGAAGAGACTGTCTTTTTTTCACCAGATGTTTTCACTGCTTTGTCAAAGATTAGTTGCCCAAAGAGCTGAGGGTCCATTTCTGGGTTCTCTGTTCTGTTCCATTGGTCTATGTGTCTGTTTTTGTGCCAGTACCATGTTGTCTTTGTGATCACAGCTTTGTAGTATAGCTTGAAATCTGGCAATGTGATGCCCCCAGCTTTGTGTTTCCTTTTCAACAATTCCTTGGTGATTCGTGGCCTTTTCTGGTTCCACACAAATTTAAGGGCGGTTTGTTCCAGTTCTTTGAAAATGTCATTGGTATTTTGAGCGGGATGGCATTGAAAGTGTAGATTGCTCTGGATAGCATAGACATTTTAACTGTGTTTATTCTTCCGATCCATGAGCATGGAATATTTTTCCATCTTTTTGTGTCTTCCTCAATGTCTTTCAAGAGTGATTTGTAGTTTCTAGAATATAGATCTTTTACATCACTGGTTAGGTTAATTCTGAGATAAGATATGATTTTTGCTACTATTGTAAATGGAATGGATTCCCTAATTTCTCTTTCTTCAGGCTCATTGTGTATAGAAATGGAACTGATTTCTGAGCATTGATTTTGTATCCCACCACATTACTGAATTGCTCTATAACTTCTAGTAGTTGGGGGGTGGAATCTTTTGAGATTTCCATATAAAGTATCATGTCATCTGTGAAGAGAGACAGTTTGATTTCTTTGCCGATTTGGATACCTTTTATCCCTTTCTGTCGTCTGGTTGCTGTTGCAAAGGCTTCTTAGTACTATGTTGAGTAATAATGGCGAGAGTGGGCATCCTTGTCGTGTTCCTGATCTTAAGGGAAAGGCTTCCAGCTTTTCCCCATTGAGAAGGATATTGCTGTAGGCTTTTCATAGATGCTTTTTATGAAATTGAGGAATGTGCCCTCTATCCCTACACTCTGAAGGGTCTTAATCAGGAAAGGAAGCTGTGTTTTGTCAAATGCTTTTCCTGCGTCAGTTGAGAGGGTCATATGATTTTTGACTCTTTTCTTGTTGATATGATCTATCACACTGATCGATTTGCGAATGTTGAACCACCCTTGCATCTCAGGGATAAATCCCACTTGTCTTGATAGATAATCCTTTTAATATACTGTTAGATCCTATTAGCTAGGATATTGTTGATAATTTTGGATCCATATTCATCAGGGATATCAGTCTGTAATTCTCCTTTTTGGTGGGGTGTTGCCTGGTTTGGGCATCAAGGTAATACTGGCCTCATCGAATGAGTTTGGTAGTTTTCCTTCTGTTTCTCTTTTTTGAAACAGCTTCAAGAGAATAGGTATTATTTTTTCTTTGATTGTTTGGTAGAATCCCCTGTGAATCTGTCAGACCCTGGCCTCTTGTTTTTTGGGAGGTTTTTGATCATTGCTTCTATCACTTCATAATTATTTGGTCTGTTTAAATAATCAATTTCTTCCTGTTTCAGTCTTGGTAGTTTATAGGTTTCCAGGAAGGCCTCCATTTCTTCCACGTTGTTTAATTGATTGGCATAAAGCTGTTGATAAGAGTTTCTAATGATCCTTCCTATTTCACTGGTGTTGGTTGTGATCTCTCCCCTTTCATTCATAATTTTATTAATTTTGTTCCTTTCTCTATTCTTTTTCGTAAGTCGGCCAGTGGCTTATCGATCATATTTATTCTTTCAAAGAACCAGCTTCTAGTTCTGTTGATCTGCCCTACTGTGCTCCTAATTTCTGATTCATTGATCTCTGCTCTAGTCTTGATCACCTGCTATCTCGTGAGTGGGTTAGGCCAGTTCTTCTGTTCCATGTCCAGCTTCTTGAGGTGAGATTATAAAAACTGCATTTTAGGTGTTTCTATTCTTTTGAGTGAAGCTTGGATAGCTATGTAATTTCCCCTTAGGACCGTCTTTGCAGTGTCCCATAGGTTTTGGACCGATGTGGTTTCATTCTCATTGGTCTCCAAAAATTGTTTAATCTGATTTTTAATTTTGTGGTTTACCCAATCCGTCTTAAGCAGGATGGTTCTTAGTTTCCAAGTGTTTGAGTTTCTTCCAAATTTTTCCTTGTGCTTGAGTTCCAGTTTCAAAGCATTGTGGTCTGAGAATATGCAGGGAATAATCTCAGTCTTTTAGTATTGGTTGAGACCTGTTTTGTGACCCAGTATATGGTCTGTTCTGGAGAAAGTTCCATGTGCATTCGAAAAGAATGGTATTCTGTTGTTCTGGGGTGTTGTGTTCTGTATATATCTGTGAGGTCCATCTGTTACAGTATAACATGCAAAGCTCTTGTTTCTTTGTTGATTTTCTGCTTAGGTTATCTGTCTATTGCTGAGAGTGGAGTGTTGAGTTCCCCTACTATTAATGTATTATTACCTATATGTCTCTTTATTCTGGTTAAGATATGGCTGGTGTATCTAGCTGCTCCCCTGTTGGGGTTATAGATATTTATAATTGTCGTATCCACTTGTTGGATATATCCTTTAAGAATAATATCATGTCCTGTATCTCTAATTACAGTCTTTAGTTTAAAATTTAATCTGTCTGATATGAGAATTGCTACCCAGCTTTCTTTTGAGGTCCACTGGCATGAAAAATGGTTTTCTATCCCTTCTCTTATAGTCTCATTATATGTTTAGGTTCAAAATTAGTCTCTTGTAGATAGCAAATGAATGGGTCATGTATTTTTATCCAATCTGAAGCCTTTTGGCATTTTATGGTAGCATTTAGGCTATTCACATTGAGAGTGATTATTGAGAGAGATGATTTTAATGATGTCATGTTGCCTGTGAAGTCTTTGTTTCTATAGATTGTAAATTTCTGTTCTGTATCACTCTTGGGGCCTTTTTACTTTTATAGAACCCCCCCTTAATATCTCATGTAGGGCTGGTTTGGTGGTTACAGATTTCTTCAGTTTCTGTCGATCCTGGAAGTTCCTTATCTCTCCATCAATTCTGAATGCCAGCCTTGCTGGATAAACGATCCTTGGCTGCATGTTCTTCTCAGATAGAGCTTTGAAAATACCCTGCCAACCCTTCTTGGCCTGCCAGGTATCTGTAGACAGGTCTGACATTATTCTGATGTTTATCACTCTGTACATAAGGATTTTCTTCCCCCTGGCCACTTTCAATACTGTATCCTTATTTGTAATATTTGCAAATTGCACTACGACATGACGTGGTATAGGTCTGTTGTTATTGACCTTGGTAGGGGTCCTCTCTGCCTCCTGGACATGAATGCTTGTTTCCTTTGCCAGTTTAGGGAAGTTCTTAGCTACAATTTGTTGAAGTATCTCTTCCAGACCTCTCTCTTTCTCCACCCCTCAGGGATGCCAATGATTCTGACATTGAAACTTTTCCTTGAGTCAGTAATCTCCTGTAACCAACATTTTTGAGATTGGATATTTTTAAGCCAAGTTTCTGTTTTAACTTTCTCTTTTACCGTCCCATCCTCAATTCACTAATTATTTCTTCTGCCTCATTAACCCTGGCCGTTAGAGCATATAGTTTTGACTGCATTTGATTCATAGAACTTTTAATTTCTGCCAGATTCGCTCTCATTTCCACCCTTAGGGATTCTATATTCTCATTAATATTTTTGTTAATATTTTTTTCAAGCCTGCACATCATCTTGACCACTGTTACTCGGAACTCCATTTCTGACAATTTGATTATATCCATATCCATCAGTTCTGTGACAGAGGCCACAGACTCATTATCTTTTCTTTGTTGTGGGGCATTTCTCCTTGTTCTCATTCTGATGAGGCTCTGGATACCCACAGCCCAAATTATTGACCAGGACCCAGGCAGTGTGCACTTGTTTTATAGGGACCTTAGGGATGTGGGCTTTTTGATTTTTCAGCCTGGCTTCTGGGGGAGGGGCCTGCCATGCTGATATTAAAGCAACCGTGTTTGGGTAGAGTCGCCCTGTCTCCGGCGAGGGGGGATGGGGATGGGCACCATGTGAGCTGGTATTTCTGGGCTTTTGTTCTCTGGTGGCATTCCCTGGTGGTTTTCTGTGACTCTTCGGAGAATCAAAGCAGCAGTGGCTGTATCCTCCCCTCTGTCTCAGAACAGAGAGATCCCAGTCCACTCTCCACTGAGCTCTCTTGGCCACTTTAACTCTGTTTCTGTCAGTGCTGCTAAAAACCCTGCAGCGTCCCAGGTTGTGCGCCCCACAGCTCCTCTCCCATCCCTCTCTCCAGGGCTGGCATGTCTCTGTCCTTTGTGCTTCTAACACTGCCAGCCACCCCTGGTTCACATGCAAGCTCCGGAGCTCCCAGTATCTGTCTGGTTCCAGTGAACACTCCAGAGCTCCAGTTTTCAGTCTTGTCGCACACGCATTCCCAAGCTCATGGTCTCAGTCTGCTTTCTCATGGATGCCGATCCGGGAGTTTGGCCAGCTCCCCAGTGCAGGTGGCTACTACTCCCCAGTGCCTGAGTGTGTCGGCTCCCTCCCCCTTCTGTTTATCTTCTGATATCTGTACACAGATTCATGTCTCCCTGCTTTGTACCTCAATTTTCAGCACTGGAGATGTTCGTTTGTAGAGATCCAGATGTATCTTCCTGCATCTCAGGCTGATTTCATGGGTGTTGAGGATGGTCTGGTAGATATCCAGCTCGATTCAGGGGACCAACTGAAAAAGGTGTCCCCTACTCCTCTGCCATCTTTTCGCCTCTCCTGTCCGGGTTAATTAGGAAATAAAAGAAGAAATTGTAACATACATGGGAGCAAATGAAAATGAAAACCCAACAGTCCAAAACCTTTGTGATGTGGCAAAGGTGGTCATAAGAAGGAAGTATATAGTAACACAAACCTTCCTCAAGAAGCAAGAAAAGTCTCAAATACACAACCTAACTTTACACCTCTATGACCTGGGAAAAGAACAGCAAATAAAGCCTAAGTACAGCAGGAAAAGAGAAATAATAAAGATTAGAGCAGAAGTCAATGATATAGAAATTTAAAAAAAAACAGTAGAATAGATCAACAATACTAGCAGTGGGTCCTTTGAAATAATTAACAAATTTGAGAAACCTCAAACAGACTTATCAAAAAGAAAAGAGAAAGGGTCCTAATAAATAAAATCATGAATGAAGGGAGATTACAACCAACACCACAGAAATACAATTTTAAGAGAATATTAGGAGCTATTATACATCAACATGTTAGGCAATCTGGAAGAAATAGATAAATTTCTAGAAACATATAAACTACCAAAAATGAATCAGGAAGAAACAAAAATCTGAATAGACCCATGACCAGCGAAGAAATTGAATCAGTAATCAAAAATTTCCCAATGAACAAAAGTCCAGGGCCAGATGGCTGCCCAGGGGAATTTTACCTAACATTTCAATAAGAATTAATACCTACTCTTCTGAAACTGTTCCAAAAAATTAAAATGGAAGGAAAACTTCCAAACTCATTCTATAAGGCCAACATCACCTTGATTCCAAAACCAGACAAAGGGCCCAATAAACAGGATATTTATAGACCAATATCCCTGACTAACATGGATGAAAAATTCTGAACAAGATACTAGCTAATTGAATCCAACAGTACATTGAAAGGATTATTCACCACAACCAAGTGGGATTTATTCCTGGGCTGTAGGGGTGGCTCGATATGTGCAAATCAATCAATGTTATACATCACATTAATAAAAGAAAGGATAAGAACCACATGATCCTCTCAATAGATGCAGGAAAAGCATTTAACAAAATACAACATCCTTTCTTAATAAAATCTCTCGAGAAAGTGGGGATAAGGATGCCACCAGGGGCCCCAGGATCAACCTTCTTTTAACAAGCAGACCAAAACACACCTAGCTGAAAATTGCTAGACAGTAGAAAAGGTCTAAATACTCCCTACTGCAGGCAAGTAGAAACTGTAGAGGACTGATCTGAGGAAAGGAGTAACCAAAACACCATGAAATTTGAAGTCAACCATAAGAAAAAAAATTAGAAAAAGCACAAATACATGGAGGTTTAAGAACATCTTAATGAAGTGTCACCTGGGTGGCATTGTCAGTTAAATGTCTGCCTTCAGCTCAGGTCATGATCCCAGGGTCCTGGGATCGAGTCTTGCATTGGGCTCCTTGCTTGACAGGGAGCCTGTTTTTCCCCCAGCCTGTTGCTCCCTCTGCTTGTGCTTTTCTTTCTCTCTGTCAAATAAATAAATTAAATCTTAAAAAAAAAAGTCGGGATAGATGGAACATACCTCAGCATCATAAAGGCCATATATGAAAGACCCACAGCTAATATCCTCAATGGGGGAAAACTGAGAGCTTTTCCCCTAAGGTTGGAAATAAAACAGGGATGCCCACTCTCAATGTTGTTCAATATAGTACTGGATGACCTAGCCTCAGGACCACACAACGAAAAGAAATTGAAAATATCCAAATCAACAAGGAAGAAGTCAAACTTTCACTCTTTTTTTTCTTTTTTTTTTATTAATAATGTTTTTTATATATTATGTTAGTCACCATACAGTACATCCCCGGATTCCGATGCAACGTTCGATGCTTCATTAGTTGCGTATAACACCCAGTGCACCATGCAATACATGCCCTCCTTACTACCCATCACCAGTCTATCCCATTCCCCCACCCCTCTCCACTCTGAAGTCTTCAGTTTGTTTCTTATAGTCCATAGTCTCTCATGTTTCATTCCCCCTTTTGATTACCCCCCCTTTCTTTATCCCTTTCTTCCCCTACTGATCTTCCTACATCTTATGTTCCATAAATGAGAGAAATCATAGGATAATTGTCTTTCTCTGCTTGACTTATTTCACTTAGCATTATCTCCTCCAGTGCCGTCCATGTTGCAGCAAATGTTGAGAATTTGTTCTGATAGCTGAGTAATATTCCATTGTATATATGGACCACAGCTTCTTAATCCAGTCATCTGTTGAAGGGCATCTCGGCTCCTTCCACGATTTCGCTATTGTGGACAATGTTGCTATGAACATTGGGGTGCATATGGCCCTTTTCTTCACTACGTCTGTATCTTAGAGGTAGATACCCAGTAGTGCAATGGCTGGGTCATAGGGTAGTCAATTTTTAACTTTTTAAGGGACCTCCACACTGTTTTCCAGAGTGGCTGTACCAACTTGCATTCCCACCAACAATGTAGGAGGGATCCCCTTTCTCCACATCCTCTCCAACAATTATTGTTTCTTGCCTTGTCTATTTTTGCCATTCTAACTGGCGTAAAGTGGTATCTCAGTGTGCTTTTGGTTTGAATTTCCCTGATGGGTAAACATTTTGAACATTTTTTCATGTGTCTCTTAGCCATTTGTATGTCTTGATTGGAAAAGTGTCTGTTCATATCTTCTGCCACATTTTTGATTTGTTTATTTGTTTCCCATTTATTGAGTTTGAGAATTTCTTTGTAGACCTTGGATACCAGTCCTTTATCTGTAGTGTCCTTTGCAAATATATTCTCCCATTCTGTGTGCTGCTCCTTAGTTTTTTTGACTGTTTCCTTGGTGTGCAGAAGATTTTTATCCTGATAAAGTCCCATAAGTTCATTTTATCTTTTGTTTTTCTTGCCTTTGGAGATGTGTCATGAAAAAGGTTGCTCTGGCCGATGTCATAGAAGTTGTTGCCTATGTTCTCCTCTAGACCAGTACCAGATTCCTGTCTCACATTGAGGTCTTTCATCCATTTGGAGTTTATTTTTGTGTATAGTGTGAGAGAGTGGTCAAGTTTCATTCTTTTGGATGTAGCTGTACAATTTTCCCAGCACCATTTATTGAAGAGACTGTCTATATTCCACTGGATGTTTTTTCCTGCTTTATCAAAGATTAGTTGCCAAAGAGCCGAGGGTCCATTTCTCGGTTCTCTATTCTGTTCCATTGTTCTATGTGTCTGTTTTTGTGCCAGTACCATACTGTCTTTGTGATCACAGCTTTGTAGTACAGCTTGAAATCCAGCATTGTGATGCCCCCAGCTTTGTTTTTCCTTTTCCAGTTCCTTGGAGATTCGGGGCCTTTTCTGGTTCCATACAAATTTAAGGACTATTTGTTCCAGTTCTTTGAAAAATGTCCTCGGTATTTTGATCGGGATAGCATTGAAAGTGTAGATTGCTCTGGGTAGTATGGACATTTTAACTATGTTAATTCTTCCAATCCATGAGCATGGAATATTTNGTTAGCTATGTTAATTCTTCCAATCCATGAGCACGGAATATTTTTCCATCTTTTTATGTCTTCCTCAATGTCTTTCAAAAGTGATCTATAGTTTCTAGGATATAGGTCCTTTACGTCTCTGGTTAAGTTAATTCCAAGGTAACG
>NC_048238.1:59265249-59312467 GCF_002007445.2 Ailuropoda melanoleuca
TTCCATACAAATTTAAGGACTATTTGTTCCAGTTCTTTGAAAAATGTCCTCGGTATTTTGATCGGGATAGCATTGAAAGTGTAGATTGCTCTGGGTAGTATGGACATTTTAACTATGTTAATTCTTCCAATCCATGAGCATGGAATATTTTTCCATCTTTTTATGTCTTCCTCAATATCTTTCAAAAGTGATCTATAGTTTCTAGGATATAGGTCCTTTACATCTCTGGTTAAGTTAATTCCAAGTTAGCGTATGGTATTTGGTGCTATTGTAAATGGGATGGATTCCCTAATTTCTCTTTCATCAGTCTCATTATTCGTGTATAGAAATGCAACTGATTTCTGGGCATTGATTTTGTATCCTGCCACCTTACTGAATTGTTCTATAACTTCTAATAGTTTGGGAGTGGATTCTTTTGGGTTTTCCATATAGAATGTCATGTCATCTGCGAAGAGAGACATTTTGACTTCTTCTTTGCTGATTTGGATACCTTTGATCACTTTTTATCCTCTGATTGCTGTTGCAAGGACTTCTAGTACTATGTTGAATAATAGTGGCGAGAGTGGGCATCCTTGTCGTGTTCCTGATCTTAAGGGAAAGGCTTCCAGCTTTTCCCCATTGAGAATAATGCTTGCAGTAGGCTTTTCATAGATGGCTTTTATGAGATTGAGAAATGTACCCTCTATTCCTACACTCTGAAGGGTTTTAATCAGGAAAGGATGCTGTATTTTGTCCAATGCATTTCCTGCGTCAGTTGAGAGGATCATATGGTTCCTGAGTCTTTTATTTTGATATGATGTATCGCACTGATTGATTTGTGAGTGTTGAACCATGCTTGCATCCCAGGTATGAATCCCACTTGGTCGTGATGGATAATCCTTTTAATGTACTGTTGGATTCTATTAGCAAGGATCTTGTTGAGGATTTTGGCATCCATATTCATTAGAGAAATCGGTCTGTAATTCTCCTTTTTGAGGGGGTCTTTGCCTGGTTTGGGGATCAAGGTAATATTAGCCTCATAGAATGAGTTTGGTAGCTTTCCTTCTGTTTCTATTTTTTGAAATAGCTTTAGGAGAATAGGTATTATTTCTTCCTTGAATGTTTGGTAGAATTCTCCAGGAAAACCATCAGGGCCTGGAGTTTTGTTATTTGGAAGGTTGTTTATCACTGACTCAATTTCTTCATAGTTAATTGGCCTGTTTAAGAAATCTATTTCTTCCTGTTTCAGTCTTGGTAGTTTATAGGTTTCCAGGAAGGCCTCCATCTCTTCCAGATTGCTTAGTTTTTTGGCATATAGCTGTTGATAAAAATTTCTAATAATCCTTCCAATTTCANTGAATGTTTGGTAGAATTCCCCAGGAAAACCGTCTGGGCCTGGAGTTTTATTATTTGGAAGGTTGTTTATCACTGACTCAATTTCTTCATAGTTAATTGGCCTATTTAAGAAATCTATTTCTTCCTGTTTCAGTCTTGGTAGTTTATAGGTTTCCAGGAAGGCCTCCATCTCTTCTAGATTGCTTAGTATTTTGGCATATAGCTGTTGATAAAAATTTCTAATAATCCTTCCAATTTCAATGTTGTTGGTCGTGACCTCTCCNTTATAATTTTAATAGAATTTCGATCCTTCTCTTTGCTTTTGGTAAGTCTTGCCAGTGGTCTGCCAATTTAATGGATTCTCTCAAAGAACCAGCTTCTAGTCCTATTGATTTGCTCTACTGTACTTCTGCTTTCTAATTCATTGATTTCTGCTCTAATTTTGGTCAACTGCTTCCTTNGGGCCTGTCCCTCTGTTGCTGTGTTCCAGCTTTTTGAGGTGAGAATATAGAAACTGCATTTTAGATTTTTCTATTCTTTTGAGTGAAGCTTGGTTGGCTATGTATTTCCCCCTTAGGACTGCCTTTGCAGTATCCCATAGGTTTTGGACCGTTGTGTATTCATTCTCGTTGGTCTCTGTAAATTGTTTAAATTGCTTTTTGATTTCCTGGTTTATCGAGTCATTCTTGAGCAGGATGGTTCTTAGCCTCCAAGTGTTTGAGTTTCTTCCAGGTTTTTCCTTGTGGTTGAGTTCCAATTTCAGAGCGTTGTGGTCTGAGAATATGCAGGGGATAATTTCAATCTTTTGGTATTGGCTGAGACCTGTTTTGTGTCCCAGAGCATGATCTATTCTTGAGAATGTTCCATGGGCATTTGAATAAGAATGATTATCTTTGGTTCTGCGGTGTAGTGTTCTATATATATCTATGAGGTCCAACTCGTCAAGTATGGCATTCAAAGCCTTTGATTCTTTGATTAGTTTTTGCCAGGGTGTTCTGTCTATTTCTGATAGTGGGGTGTTGAGGTCCCCTACTATTACTGTGTTCTTATCTATATGTCTCTTTATTTTGGTTAAGAGTTGGCTTGTGTATCTTGCTGCTCCCCTGTTGGGGGCATATATATTAATAATTGTCATATCCACTTGTTGAATACTTCCTTTAAGAATAATATAGTGCCCTTCTGTNTCTTATCTATATGTCTCTTTATTTTGGTTAAGAGTTGGCTTGTGTATCTCTCTGCTCCCCTATTGGGGCATATATATTTATAATTGTCATATCCACTTGTTGAATACTTCCTTTAAGAATAATACAGTGCCCTCTGTGTCTCTCTCTATAGCCTTTAGTTTAAAATCCAGGCTATCTGATATGAGAATTGCTACTCCAGCTTTCTTTTGAGGTCCACTTGCATGGAAGATGGTACTCCATCCCCTTACTCTAAGTCTGAATGCATCTTTGGGTTCAAAATGAGTCTCTTGTAGACAGCAAATGGATGGGTCATGTCTTTTTTCCAATCTGCAACCCTGTGGCGTTTTATGGGAGAGTTTAAACCATTTACATTGGCACTGAGAACTGAGAGATAGAATTTTAATGATGCCATGTTGCAGTAAAGTCTTTGTTTGTATCATTTGTGACTTTCTGCTCTGTATCCCTCTTGGGCATTTTTACCTTTATAGAACCCCCTTAATATCTCCTCTTGGGCTGGTTTCATGGTTATGATATTGGTTAATGACTGGCGATTCTGGAACGTCTTTATTTCTCTATCAATTCTGAATGACAGCCTTGCTGGATAAAGGATCCTTGGCTGCATGTTTTTCTCTGAAACAGCTTTAAAAATGTCCCCACTAGGCTTTCTCTCATTCCAGGTCTCTGTAGACAGGTCTGACGTAATTCTGTTACCTTTGCCTTGGTACATGAGAAATTTCTTTGCCCTGGCCACTTTCAATACTCTATCCTTGGATCTAATATTTGCGAATTGCACTATGACATGATGTGGCATAGGTTTGTCGTGGTTGAGCTTGGATGGGGTCCTCTCTGCCTCTTGGACATGAATGTTTGTTTCCCTTGCTAGATTAGGGAAGTTTTCAGCTACAATTTGTTCAAATATCTCTCCTAGACCTCTGTTTTTCTCCACCCCCTCAGGGATGCCAATGATTCTGACATTGGATCGTTTCATAGAGTCAGTAATCTCCCGTAATCTACATTCGTGGGCATAGATTTTTTTAAGACCAGCTTCTGTTTTCATTTTTTCTTCTACTAATCCATCCTCCAATTCACTATTGCGTTCCTCTGCCTCAGTGACCCTGGCCGTCAGAGCCTCTATTTTTGACTGCATTTGGCTCATAGAATTTTTAATTTCTGTCAAATTCACTCTCATTTCCACCCTTGGAGATTCTATATTCTCATTAACATTATCGTTAATACTTTTTTCAAGTCTACTCATCATCTTGAACATTGTTGCTCTGAATTCCATTTCTGATAATTGGGATACATCCGTATGTATTAATTGTGTGGCAGAGGCCACAGTCTCATTACCTTTTCTTTGCTGGGGTGGACTTCTCCTTCTTGTCATTCTGATGAGGAGAGATTGAGGGGTTGTCCAGAGATGAAATTATTGACTGGGACCCAGGCCGTGCGCCCTTGTTTTATAGAGATCTTAGGGATGTGGGCTTCTTCTTTAAAGATTTTATTTGTTTATTTGAGAGAGACAGACAGTCAGCAAGAAAAAGATAACCCAAGCAGGGGAGTGAGAGAGGAAGAAGCAGGCTCCCAGCGGAGAAGCCCAGTGAGGAACTCCTTTCCGGAATGCTGTGATCACACCCTCATCCAAAGTCAGGTGCTTAATGACTGTGCCACTCAGGCACCCTAGGTTGTGGGCTTCTTGATTTTTCAGCCTGCCTTCTGGGGAAGGGGCCTGCTGCACTGGTTCTCAGGAAACGCTGTTTGGGTAGAGTCTCCGTGTCCCCTGAGAGGGGCATGTGGATGGGCACCCTGTGAGCCGGTATTTCCGGGCTTTTGTTCTCTGGTGGCTCTCCTGGCGGTTTGCTGTGCCTCTTCTGAGAGTCAGAGCAGCAACGGCCGAAATTCAGCCTCTGTCTCAGAACAGAGGGATCATGGACCCTTCTTCCCTGATGTTCTGGCCACTTTAACTCTGTTTCTATTGGTGCTGCTCAACCCTGCAGCATCCCGGGCTGTGCGCCCCACATCCGGCGTCCCAGCCCTCACTTCCAGGGCCGCCGCACCTCTGTCCTTTGTGTTTCTAATCCCCCAGCCGCCAGTTGCCAGTCACCCCATGCGTGCTCCTGGAGCTCCCAGTCTCAGTCCAGTGTCTCGCGGGTGCCTACCGCGAGTCTGCCTGCTCACCGGTGCAGGTGACCTGCCAGCCGCCAGCCGCCCCATGCACACTCCTGGAGCTCCCAGTCTCAGTCTTTATCCAGTGAGCACACCGGAGTTCCAGAGCTCCGTGAGATGCTTGGCTGCGCGCACTCCCAGCTCACAGTCTCAGCCTGCTGTTTCTAGGGTGTGGGTCCACGGTCCGCCCGCTCCCCGGTGCAGGTGGCCCGCCATCCGCCAGCCACCCAGTGAGCACTCCTGGAGCTCCCGGTCTCAGTCTGGAACCATTTAGCACACTGGAGTTCCAGAGTTCCATGAGATGCTTGGTAGCGCGCGCCCATGGCTCACGGTCTCAGTCTGCTGTCTCAAGTGTGCGGGTCCGTGGTCCGCCCGCTCCCCCATCAGGTGGCTACCGGTTCCCCGGGCCCTGACATGGTGGCTCCTCCCCCCTTCTGTTTATCTTCCAATATCTGTGCGCGGTTTCACGCACACACGTACCTCAATACTCAGTCCTGGAGATGTTCATTTGTAGAGATCCAGATGTATCTTCCTGCATCTCAGGCTGATTCTGTGGATGTTCCTGCTGGTCTGGTACTTATCCAGCTGAACTCTGGGGCCCGGCTGAAGAAGGGGTCCCCTACTCCTCCCCCATCTTAACTCCTCCCCAAACTTTCACTCTTTGCAGATAAGAAGATACTCTGTATAAAAACTGAACAACTCCACCAGAAAAATGTCAGAATTAATACAGCAATAGATAAAGGTCTCAGGATATATAATCAATAGACAGAAATCTATTGCATTTCTTTTTTTAAATATTTTTTTTATTATATTATGTTAGTCACCATACAGTACATCCCCGGTTTTGGATGTAAAGTTCGATGACTCATTAGTTGAGTATAACACCCAGTGCACCATGCAATACATGCCCTCCCCACCACCCATCACCAGCCTATTGCATTTCTATACACCAATAATGAAACAGCAGAAAGAGAAGTCAAGTAATTGATCCCATTTATACTTACACCAAAAAACAATAATACCTAGGAATAAACCTAACCAAAAAGGTAAAAGATATGTAATCTGAAAAGCATAGAACATTAACGAAAGAAATTGAGAATGACTCAAAGAAATGGAAAAACATTCCATGCTCATGGATTAGAAGACAAAATATTGTTAAAATATCTATACTACCCAAAGCAATCAATGCATTCTATGCAATCCCTATCAAAATGACACCAGCATTTTTCAGAGAACTAGAACAAATAATTCTCAAATTTGTATAGAACCAGAAAAGACTCCAAATAGCTGAAGGAATGTTGAAAAAGAAAACCAAAGCTGAAGGCATTCCAATTCCAGACTTCAAGCTGTATTACAAAGCTGTAATCATCCAGACAGCATGTTTCTGGCACAAAAACATACACATAGATGAATGGAACAGAATAGAGAACCCAAAAATTGACCCACAACTATATGGTCAACTAATCTTCAACAAAGTAGGAAAGAATATCCAATGGAAAAAAAGACAGTTCCTTCAACAAATGGTATTGGGAAAATTGGACAAGAACATGCAGAAGAATGAATCTGGACAACTTTCTTACACCATACATAAAATTAAATTCAAAATGGAAGAAAGACCGAAATGTGAGACAGTAATTCATCAAAATCCTAGAGGAGAACACAGGCAGCAACCTCTTCCATCTCAGCCACAGCAACTTCTTGCTAGACACATCTTCAGAGGCAAGGGAAACAAAAGCAAAAAGAATATTGGAACTCCATCAGGATAAAAAGCTTTTGCACAGCAAAGGAAACAATCAATAAAACTTAAAGACAACCAACAAAATGGGAGAAGATATTTGCAAATGGATAGATCAGATAAAGGGCTAGTATCCAAAATCTATAAAGAACTCATCAAACTCAACACCCCCAAAATTAAGGGAAAAAAATCCAGTTAAGAAATGGGCAGGAGGCATGAACAGACATTTCTTCAAAGAAGACGTATAAATGGCCAACAGACACATGAAAAAATGATCAACATCATTCAGCAGGGAAATACAAATCAAAACCACAGTGAGATAACACCTCACACTGGTTAGAATCACTAAAATTAACAACTCAGGAAACAACAAATATTGATGAGGATGTGGAGAAAGGGGAACCCTTTTGCACTGTTGGTGAGAATGTAAACTGATGCAGCCACTCTGGGAAAACAATATGGACATTCCTTAAAAAGTTGAAAATAGAAGTACCCTATGACCCAGCAAATTGCACTATTGGGAATTTACCCAAAGGATACAAAAATAGTGTCTAAGGGGCACATGCACCCTGATGTTTACAGTATCACTAGCCATAATAGCCAAAATATGGAAAGAGCCCAAATGTCCATTGACTGATAAGTGGATAAAGAAGAGGTGGTATAATATATGAAGAATGAAATCTTGCTATTTGCAATCATGTGGATGGAACTAGAGCATATTATGCTAAGCAAAATTTAGTCAGAGAAAGACAAATACTAAATGATTGTATTCATATGTGGGATTTAAGAATCAAACAGATGAACATAAGGGAAGAGAAGGAAAAATAGGATAAGATAAAAACAGGGAGGCAAACCATAAGAGACTTTAAACCACAAGGAACAAAGGAGGGTTGCTGGAGTGGAGGTAGGTAGGGGATGGGGTAAATGGGTGATGGGCATTAAGGAGGGCACTTGTAGTAAGCACCGGGTGTTATATGCAAGTGATGAATCACTGAATTCTACCCCTAAAATTAATGCTATGCTATATCTTTAACTTAAATTTAAATAAAATCTTGAAAGAAAAAGAAGAAGAAAAGGAGAAGGATGTGGAAAGACTTCCTATTTATTGAGTGCCCTGGGGGTGCCAAGCTCAAAGCCAGGCACCTTATGTTCTTCCTTTCATTTATTCCTTACATCCCTATGAAGTAGGTGTATTATATCCATTTTACATATAAGAAAACGAAGTCTCAATGTATTTAGTAACTTGGTTGAGGTCTTACAGCCCACAAATTTGCATAGCCAGAATCCATACCCTGGATTTTACCTTAGCATTATTCTAATAAGAAGTACAAGCTACTTGTACAAAACCGGCTACTGTTAATGTTGATAAAGAAAGTGAATTTGAACTTGTAAGCTTGGACTCCACAGAAATTATAGCAGTGGTTTGCTTTTGCACTTCTTCATTTGGCAGGCCCATTTAATTACCCCAATATGTTTTGAATAGCCTGTTGAGAAAACTTGTGCTGTTTCTAGACCATCATTGAAGAGACTATTTCATCTTTGATTGACCTTACTATTAATGTTCAACTCTACTGCCTAGACTCTTTCCGTGATCCAGAATAATCTATTTTTCATAGGCCATTTGAAGCAGGTCACAAAAATGTAGGTGGTCACTTGATTGGCCCTTTCTAAATTCCTCAAATTGCATTTGAAGAAGTAGGTTCCTGTTATAAATAGGTCACACCAAAGTAGAAATACCCTTAACTTGCTCACTTGCTAAAACTAATAGAGTGAACATTATAAAATCAGTTCTGTATTATGCATGAGCAAATAGTTTTAGTCACTCTCTTCTTAGTTGTCTTTGATGAATTTTATAAAGTGCATTTATGAACAGTTCAATGCAACTTTTCCTTTTAAAAATTTTACTGATTCTTTTCTTCCAATGTTGATTATTTTGTGTCCAAAGATAGCCAGTAGATGTGATTGTTGATTACACTGTTTTATGACCTATGTTACAACAAAATGTTCTCCATTAAGTATTTTTCCTATAACATGGAAAAAACTTTCTTCTGTTGTGAGAGGATGTGTGATATTTAATGTAACATTAGACATTATGGAAATTAAAAGTTCTTAGATGCAGCTTAACTGGAGTTATTCATCTTTTTTTTTTTCCTTTCCAATTCTGTCTCCCTCTAAAATCATTAAACTTCTCTGGATCTTGAGGCACACAAATACTTGATCATGACTGTATGAGCTTGGTAATAGGGGTTTACCAGGCATGTTCTAATATCATGAAGGATTATAATTCTGGGCTTTAGACTAAGTTCCTTTGTCTTCCTTTAAAATTTTTGTGGCAGTGTCTTTGACTTATGCCAGTAGTTAGAGCAGATAATTATGAGCTGCTAAGTAGTCATGAAATATCTGAGTTTCCACAAGCTATAGAGTTGATCAATTTAAGAGCACAAGGTTTAGATTCAGACTGTATGGGTTCAAATTCCATGTAGTGGTTTAAACCACCATTTACTGTTGGTTATCCGGAGTAGGTTGCTTAACTTTTCCCCCTCAAAGAGGGTTTATTTCTGTTTCTGTCAAATAAAGATAATAATATCAACCTTACAGCTTTCTTTTAAAGAGTAAGAGAGAATGTGATATGCTTTACACTGTGACTAGCACATAGTGGGTACTTGATAAAATGCAAGGTATCATGATGATGATGATTGATTATGATGATGATATTTAATTTTAGCAAAGAAAACATGCATTTATGAGCTTAAGGCTTCAGGTTCTAGTATTTCTGGCAGAGACCACTACCAGGCTGTCTCAGAAAGGTAGTTGCCCTAATATTTTGGGAAATTAAAAAAAAGTTTAAGAACCTAGATCTTGCAAAGATGGGGAAATGAGTTGAGTTCAGTGAATTTATCTTTTAATGCTTGGGCTTGCTAGGTGGTTGGGTATCTCTGAAAGGCTGATGTAGATATAAGGAGAGGGAAAGAAATAGTGCCTTAAGCAAACTGAAAAGCAATAGTTCGCTGTTTCTCACATATGACCTACAGACTGCCAACCTACATCTAGAGGGTTTTTTTTTTTTAATGCAGATTTCTGAGCCCATGTCTAGACTACCTGAACTGTATCCCAAGTCACACTAAGGTCTGAAAATCCACTAGTATAATGAAATTAGTTTGATCTGGGTTCAAATCCCTATTTTGCCACTTATTAACTATACCCGAGGCTTCTACTCTTCTCATTTGTCACTGCCAACTCTGATGTTAGCTCCCTCCCTCCTTTCCTCCTTGTTACTATATATCCAATCCCAACTGCATAGAATCATTTAGATAGTTGTGTAACCAGCCATCTTCTCCCCTGAGACCACTGAGGTGTTATCACTTGACTACTCCTTACTGAACTTGTACAGTGTTCTAGCTAACAAGTATTTTTTGTTCATTTCTCATTCTCAGTGGTTGGTCCTGACATAGTTGCCAGTCCTCCTTTCCATTTCCTATGTGGTTTGAGTCACTACCCTAAACCAATCAGATGCCAAGTGCTGTATACTTTTCAGTTAGTTTACCCAGTTTACAGGCCCTACAGCAAACCTAACTCAAGGTCACAGACTTAGATGAAAACTTCAGTTTGTAAAGCCCTGAGACTCTATGATCACTCAAAACTTCCATGCATCCCAGTGCTGATAATGTTTCATATCTTATTCAGAAGAAAAGAACGCATGTGTTAGATGTGGGGGAAGTGGACTGGGAGGCTACATTTGAGCTGGACCTCAAAAAATAAGGAAAATTTTTACTATTAGTGATGGAAAAAACATTCCTGAGAAAGGCAACAGTGAAAGCAAAGATATGACTAGGGGACTGGTGAACAACTCAATGTTAGGTGTCCTATAAACATTTCATTGTTTCTCACAGTGTACTGTGGGGTCCACCTGCATCAGAAATTTCACAGGATGCTTGTTCAAAATGCCATTCATGGATGCTACAAACCTATTGAATTATGATCTGTAGGAACGTGACTCAAGAGTCTGCATTTTGAGCATCAGAGGCAACACCAAAAAGAATCAAGTAGCTATATGTAACTAAGGCTATGGAGCTGAGGACCTGGGGAGACACAGCCAACTCCTTCTTAAAGAGCTGAAAATTACATAGCTTGGAGAATGAGTAATGACTTTCTAAAAGAAGTGACAGTGTTTGGAATTAGTCTAGATCCAGGGAACAATTTGAGATATAATACATAGGATTCTAGGAGAAAAAGAAAGAAACTGATCTGAAATTCAGTAAGTTTTGTGGTGTGTGTGTTTATGTGCACATGCAGGTGGGTGTGAAAGAGAGAATAATAATAATAGAATAGAATAGAATAGAACAGAACAGAATAGAATAGAATAGAAGAATAGAATAGTAAAGAAATCCTGATATGGTTTTGAAGTATCAGGGAACCCTCAGTAAGAAAGCAGATGCAGCCTGGAGACTTGGGACCATGGGAGTTAGATAGACTCGAGTGAGAAGTATGGTAGTGAGAGAAAAGTCAAAATTTTTATTGAATTAAATCCTTATTTTATTATATTTAAAAAGTCCTTTCACATGTATTATCATATTTCACATTAACACTCATAATAATTTATGAGCAAAAGTACTCATGTCACTGTTTTAAACATTAGGAAACTGGGGCCCAGAAAATGTAAGTGACTTGCTTATGATCACATATCTAGTAGGTAGAACAGACGAATTTTGAACCTAGTTTTTTTGACTCAAAGTTGAGTAATATTACCAATACACAAATACTGCCTCCCTCACCTATGGAAAAAATAATAACATCAATAATAACAACAACAAACATTAGTTAAATGCTTACTATGTGTCAGACATTGTTTTTAGCATTTTGTGTGTATTAATTCATTCAGTCCTCTTTTTTCTAGAATCATTTTTATCTACACAAGATTGGTTTTCCATAGCAACTTCTAAAATCCTTGTATCTAGCATATGTGCCTTTTCCATGCAGATCCTTAGAACTCTTTATAAAACACAAACAAACAAAAAGAAGTGGAAAAGAAAGCCAAGAAAAAGGAGTGGTGGAAGGACACTTATAAGTTACAGGACCAGACAGGTCATGTTTATTTAGGACTATGTTCACATAGCTATCTCTGATGACCAGGTGTAAGGAAGTAGTTAAGTAGTGATGTTAAACTTTAAAATGTTGATCCAGAGTGCACATTTGGATGAAGATTTTAGTTGAGCCTCATCTTTTGTGAACCTTGGGATATTGTGCCTTTATACAGCATTTAATTTCCTGCTTGTTGTCCCAAGGTATTTTTCATCTTTGAATTGTTTACCTTCTCAAACTACACAGGCAGAGAGTAAAAACCAGTTGTACATACATAGTCATCTTTTAACTTTAGCCAATTCTAAATAGATCTTCTAATGGCTCATATGTGAAGTATTTGGTTAGCATCTTTAAAAAAGACTCTTTACTGTCCATAAGCAGAAGACATTTTAGAAGTTGGGGAGAGGAAGATAAAAACCTGGGAGGAGTTAGAGATACTAGCAAAGCATTTTTACCTTCTTTATCTCTTTGCCTGTCTCTTTTCTGGCTTAGTTTTTGGGCCTGAAAATCCATATACTCTGTTTTTCTGGAGTTTCTTTTCTTCTTATTTATAATTGGATCAAAACAGGCTTTGATTGAAAGATGAAAATACTGCTAGTAAATACTTTTACAGTGGTTACAGTGCCAACAGAATAAATACAGTTAGTATTCTCATGAGAGGAGAGCCATCAAAGTGTGATGCATTATGGTTTAAATAAGGTCTTTTGCATTGAAGATGCCTTAACCTAAAAATATTTATTGAATACCCACAACGTGTAAGGCATTCTCGTATTCCGATGGACACATAAATCAGATGTGAGACCTGCCCTTGAGGAGATTGTAATCTAGTAGAGATAACAAAACTTGTATGTGAATGTGTGTGTGTATATATATATATATATATATATATATATATATATATTTCAGTCTTTTCTCCACACAAGGGCTATTAGGATTAGCAAGCCTGCGTTTATGTGGTAACAGCTCTATAATGACAAAAACACTTAAATTAACAGTTAACGGTGAGAGTAGAAAACAAAAGAGAAGCACAAGGCATTAATTTACCAATTGTACATTCCTTACTGCTAATAGTCATTATATGTTTATCATAAACAAAACCTCTTCACTTGTAAAGATAGCATTTACTGAATTTATCATTTTTTTTGTTGTGCTAAGGTAGTTTTTTTTTCTTTGTTTGTTTGTTCAGATAGTACTTTTTGCTAACATACCCACGGGTTGATTTCTCCCCCAAATAGAGGACTTCTAGCTCAATTTATTTAAAACATAACATCATCTTTACTCTCCATTCCTTCTTCCACCATCTTTCCCTTTCAGATATACCCTCTCAACACACACACATGTACATACAGAAGGTCTGCCTTCATTCACAATGTCTTGCTTTTGCCAGTGGTCCCATGTTATTGTTAGTATCATCCTTTAATTAAGTGAGAAAACTTGTTTTAAATGCCTAGTCCACTGATTAGCACTTATTTAGTTCTCTTGCATTTGTCCCCTTTGAATTTGGAAGTCATCTTTCACTTTGATAACTGATAATATTTATCAATTAATTAATATCTGAAATTATTTCTTCTATTTGTTAACTTGTTTCCTACTTAATGTCTGCTTCTCCTCATCAGATTATAAACTCTGTAGAGGCAAGGACCCTACTTGTCTGTCTTGTTTATTGCTCTTATCTCTGTTCCTTACAAGTGCCAAGAACTTAATAGGTTCATCTCAGTAAATATTTATTAGGTGAATGATTGATTTTAGGGGCACCTGGGTGGCTCAGACAGTTGAGTGTCGACTCTTGGTTTTGGCTCAGGTCATGGACTTGGGGTCCTGAGTTGGAACCCACATCAGGCTCTATGCTCAATGTGGAGTCTGCTTGTCTGAGATAGAGAGATAGGGTGGTATAATTATACTATCCTTTCAATGGGAAATTTTAACATGACAAATTCCATCTGTGTCTGCACATGTAGTAGTTACAAGAAATATTCCAGCCTTAACTTTTAGTCAAACTGACTACACAGTGGTATGATAAAAGAAAAAAGACCAGAATTTCCAGTCTTTCACGAATCACACTTTCATGTAGATGAACCCCATAGATCATATTGACCAGAAGTTCTGACAATAGTTCTGTGAACTATTCAACCACATTTACTGAAGAAAAAACTGTATTTTGTACAGTCTCAAGGAAAATATATTTGATAACATATCATCTGGTAAAGAGTAGGAAAAGTACAGTTTTAACTTATACCATAGATCCCAATCTAAATATCTGATATTTCAAAAAAAAAAGCCTACTAGTTTTAAATGGCTACTACATAATTAAAGAAATTTTGTAAGAATTTACTAAAGCAAAAACACAGCTCTGTCCTAATAATCATAAACTCAGTTGGACAATATAATAAACTGTATGATCATCGCTTGCTTTTTAATGGATTTTATGCAATAGCATTTTAAATCCATTTTTAACTTCAGTTCTACACTTGAAAAGTAATGAAGGCTAGGAAAATGTATTGGACAAAAGTATGCATTTAGATGGAAAAACTGCTTAAAGTGTGTTTTTTAAAGTCTTACAAGAAAGTAATTTTATATTTTAATCCAATAGTTTTCCTTTTATTAATTTAAGGCCATTGGTCTTTTCATTGGCTTGACTGTTTAGCCCCTTTTCAATTTTTACAATAAAAAATTTGAAATTATTTAATAAATTACTGGTATCATTTCCTTATAGCTTACTTAATTACTTAACTTCTATTTGTATAATGTGGTGGTGAAGATCATGGATTCATGCAGCTGAAGTCAAGCTGGTTGCCAGAGGTGAGGGAGGTGGGGGAGGTGGGGGAATAGGCAATATAGGTAAAGGGGTTAAGAGTACAAACTTCCACTAATAAAACAGATAAATTATGGGGATGAAATGTACAGCATGAGGAATATGGTCAATAATACTGTGATAACTTTGTGTGGTGACAGATGATAACTACACTTATCCTGGTGAGCATTTTGTAATGTATATAAACATCAAATCATGGGGCACCTGGGTGGCTCAGTCAGTTAAGCATCTGCCCTCAGCTCAGGTCATGATGCCAGGGTCCTGGGATCAAACCCCTTGCTGTTGGGTTCCCTGCTCAGCAGGGAGTCCACTTCTCCCTCTGCCCCTTTCCCAGTTTTGTGCACTCTCTCTCTCTCTCTCAAATAAATAAAATCTTTAAAAAATAAATGCCAAATCACCATATTGTACACCTGAAAGTAATGTAATATTATGTCAACTATATCTTAATTAAAAAAATAATTAAAGGCTACTTTCACTGGGTATTGAATGTAAGTGATGAATCACTAAATTCTACTCCTGAAACCATTACACTGTATGTTTACTAACTGGAATTTATTTTTTTAAACAGTTGAAGGCAGGTGTTTAACTGACTGAGCCACCCAGACATCCCAACTAACTGAAACTTAAATAAAAAAAATTGGAACTAGAAAAAAAATTAAAGTCTGCTTACTTTGATTCTCTGTTCCACTCTTTTCTAGCTATGTCTTCTTGGAAAAGGTTAACTGCTCTAAGAACTGTTTTCTGACTTATTAAAATGAGATAAGGCATGTAAAGTGCTTAGTGTGATATTTAGCAAATGGCATAAGTATTTAAAATGTATAACTATCATAAGTATTTTGCTGAAGTGCAGAAAATTTAGTGACCTTAATCTTAAACTTTTGTAAAACAGAAATAGTGTTTTGTCCTTTTGTGCTCTCTGAAGAGCTAGGCTGTGGAACAAGAATTAATCAACAGGATTGAGGGGAAGGGTGGATTTCTTTACCAAAATATAAGCATGGATTGAAGAAAATAGAAAAAATGTTAATTAAAAAAATCTTTTAATTAAGTACAGTATAGCAATAAATATATTTTTCACCATTTTACTTGTTTATACGCCCCAAAAATGGAATTCCACACAATCTGGAAGGCTGGGAATATTTAGTAATTATTCCCTGTTGCCCTACAAAACTAGTCACTGAAATGTTTGTGAGTCTCAAGCTTAATGTTAAAAAGTGGCAGGGTTCTATGACGAAGAATCATTACCAAATATGTATCGTGTAGATCTTTTAAAAGATCCATAAATGTTTAAGAATACTGTGTATTTACCAACCAATGAACAGATATTATGAGATGTTACTGCTTTGGTAGATTGCACAGTTAATCAGTAACATTCAAATTTTATAAAAGCCATGATAGGCATGGATTTGATAACTGTTTTCTGTTAATTATTCTTATGATTCTTTGCTATAACCTGAGTGACTCAGATGCTCAGGACATTTAGATATATTTCTAAAAATTACCTACTGTCCAATTGCTAGATGATGACTTAGAATAATTTATTCTCCTTTTGCATATGAATCTTAATGAAGAGAATATATCTTACTGGCTCACCATGGAAACTGGTCTATAATTGACCCTGAGTTTTCAGTATTTGAATTATCCTTGGATTCTTCACAGGTTTTGGCTACATTTGCAGTAACGGTGAAACACTTGAAAATCATAAGGTAAAATTAGTTAATTATTGTAATTTTATTCCCCATAGTGTATGCTTATGTCTAATATTGATTAAAATCAAAACAAAATATAAAAGTAATGCTGTTTATATAACATTTTAGTAGTAACATTGACATTACAGTTCTTTTCTCATAGAATTTACTTTCAATAAGAATTTTGTAATGATAACTGCCACATATTTTTTTTTCTTTTTTAAAGTTCACTAGTATTAGATTTATTTCAACAAATCATTTCCTGAATCAGGATCAAAATCCTTAAGGCAAATGCATGTTTACAGAGAATAAATGCTGTGAAGCTTGTCTAGACTTCAAAATGAGGCCATGATTTACTTTTTGTCTTTTGGCACACATATGGATATTTGGTTTTTGAGTGAGAGAAGTTTATGATATAACATTGGTTACAAGAATTGATTTTACAAATAAACAACCTAACTTATGAGGGACTGCTAATAAATGTGTTACCCTGGGGGAAGAAGAGTTCAGTCTGGGTTGATGGATTCTTGAAGAATTCATGATTTCTGTTTTTTAATAGAATTTCTGTACAAACAAAAACTCCCGGGGCACCTGGGTGGCACAGCGGTTAGGCGTCTGCCTTCAGCTCAGGGCGTGATCCCGGCGTTATGGGATCGAGCCCCACATCAGGCTCCTCTGCTATGAGCCTGCTTCTTCCTCTCCCACTCCCCCTGCTTGTGTTCCCTCTCTCGCTGGCTGTCTCTATCTCTGTCGAATAAATAAATAAAATCTTAAAAAAAAAAACTCCCACAATTTTCTGTTCAACCAGGTGGTGAAATTATAGGATTTCATCACCCAAAACTACATTTGATGTTCAGACTAGCTTCCTCTTCAGAAACCTAGAAGACTTGAGAACCTTATAATAGTCAAATAAGTTGTAAATAGTAGGTGTTGGCAGGCAGTTCTCCATTGGTCTCTGTGCACATCTTGTGAGCAAAGACACTACCTTTCTTCTGTATTATGTTTTTAAGGTGCAGCCAGCCCTGAAATATGCGATAGTGTCTCTCTCTAAAGCAAAGGGAAGATTTGTGTATGGTTCAGTATAAAATATCTGGGTTCCCTAACCTGGCTTCCTGTGTCACCACAAAGGAATTGAGGAACAGGGAAAAGATACAAGAAATGCTGATAATCTGGATACTACCATTGTTGTGACCTAGAAGTGTCAAATTTTTGCCATCATCCTTAAAACTCTGGCAGGGTTACTTGTTAGTTTGCAAGTAGGGTAAAAATATCAGCTCTTTCACAATTCTTGACAGTAGCTCTTATTGATGTTCATGCTATTGTTCTTGATGGCCGAAGTCCAAATAACAATGGTAACAATTAAATTGCACAGAAACTCACTGATGAAACAGAATGGCTCAGAATGGCATGACCCAGGCCTCTTTTGTTTAGTAACCTTAGTTTACTAGTTGGTTAACTTCTTGGACCATTTGATCCTGGTCTTATTTAGCTAATTAGGTAACACATAGTTATTCTCAGCTGGTCAGTTTGGAACCTGCTTTATATTGGCTTGAGTCTGGGAATACTTTCATAGTGTTCTCTGGAATGTTCATGTGGGTCACACTGGTCAGCTAACGCTTTAGACTAGTTATTTTTCCTATGGCAAATAAATTAGTTTTGTCCAGGATACAGAATTCTCAGAGTGCCTGGGTGGCTCAATCATTAAGCGTCTGCCTTCAGCTCAGGGCCTGATCCCAGGGTCCTGGAATTGAGCCCCCTGTCGGGCTCCCAGCTCTGCTGAGAGCTGGCTTCTTCCTCTCCCACTCCCCCTGCTTGCATTCCCTCTCTCACTGGCTGTCTCTCTCTGTCAAATAAATAAATAAAATCTTAAAAAAAAGGATACAGAATTCTCTATGTTGCCATGTTCCCTTGAAAGGAAAGTATTTAATTTCATTTGTAATGTTATCACTTCACCAATCATAGAGGACAAAATTAGCACTACAGCTAACGTGGTCTGAAAAGGTAATATTTACTTTTTTGTGTTTGCTTTCTGAAGTCATAGGCAGCACTTTAGGTGTCAAGATTATGCTATGGACCCACCATTAGCAGGATATGGTTAGCAGTTATTTTCCCAGGAGGGTCTAGAGAGGGTGATCAGGGACATGCCTTTTATGTGTGTGTGAAGGTAATTGGACAAAGAATTGTCTACCAACTGAGCCTGCACATCTCAAGTAAATAGTCATATAAACAACTTTCAGTGTGCTGAACAACATTCAGTAATATGCATTTCTCTGTAAAGATTCTTAAAAGTTCCTTTAAAAAGCAAAAAAAAAAAAGTTGAAATCATCATATATTTGCGTAAGGCCACTTGAAATCTTTTGCCTTGAATAGACTGAGGGTTTTCTTTAAATTGGGTGCCTGTTTGTTTTCAGTGTGTAAAAAGAAAGTCATGCTTATTTGTGTCATTACATTACATTAATAAACCATGCTATTTAGTTAGACAAGGCTTTCATTGTTTGGAAAGCTGACCCTGTGATCTAAAAATCTGGCAGAATTATTTGTGAACTTTACCCAGTTAGACAATGTGTACAAAAATTTGATATATCTTTTCTTCTATTTGTTAGAATGGTAATTTTTAAGGGTAAATAAATTGAATTTGAGTAAGTTGAATTGGACCATTTTGTGCCATTTCCATGAATTTGATCAACATGCAACAGGATTATGGTCTTTTTCTGCATTTGATGTTTTGCTTCATGGTGGGCAGTGGAGATTCTCTCCTTATTTGACTAATGTCATTAGCCAATATGTCAAACCTTCCTTAATCATCCTGTTTTATTCCCCTTCTTTCTGTTGCCACCACAATACCACTCTTAATTGAAAAAAGCCACTGACTTACAATATTTTTATTGCACTGAGACAGAATTTGGTTATATCAAAAAGATGTTTTACTGGGTTAAAACTGTAGTAGGACAAATGCAAAAACAGTTTCTTTTCCCTTTAAAAAAGTAAAGGAAAGTGGAGTAATAATTTTCTTTCAACCTAGTTATTAGGAATTGCATTTCTGAGAACGTGCATGTCTTTTTATTTGAGAGTATTATTGGTCTTCTTCATAGAATGATTTGGGGGACTTTCATAGATTAAGTCAATGACTTCCCTACTCATTGTTTCACAATGTTTTTGGTCTTCCTCTTTTAACAGTAACAAATGTTAGTGAATTTTTACAGTGAACACTAGCTAAGTGTTGTGAGTATAGAGTTTGTTAACTTTGGAATTTTTTTCTACTCCTTCAGATTTATCTCAGTTGAGAGTGGTAATTATTTGCATTTGGAGCAGTTTAATAGATGCCAGATAAAGTAACCAAACTATGAAAAAGAGCAGTTTTATGATTTGACAGGACTTTTCTAAAATATGCTCTATGCCCAATGTGGGGCTTAAACACATGACCCCAAGATCAGGAGTCACGTGCTCTACCAACGGAGTCAGCCAACATACTCCTGGCAGTATTTTTTTAATATATATTTTTAAGAGATTTTATTTATTTATTTATTTATTTATTTATTTATTTATTTGAGAGAGAAAGAGAGAGAGGAGAGGGACAAGAAGACTCCAAGTTGAGCACAGAGCCCAACTTGGGGCTCAATCCCATGACACTGAGATCATGACCTGAGCTGAAATCAAGAGTTGGAGGCTTAATGGACTGAGCCACCCAGGTGCCCCCTTGACAGTATGTTTTTAATGGAAATTGACTCTCAGGCTCAGGAAATGTGTTGCTTGACAGTACCTAACTGCCAGCCAACTTTCTATTAGATTCTTTTACATTAGAAGCACCTTTTTATAGACTTTTGTCAGGATACAATTTCTTACTGTGATCAACACTTTTTCTAAGCACACTTTTGGAATCTTACTATAATGAAGCAAACAGTTTCATTTTTTTAAGGTTTCTTAGGAAGAATTTTACAGTCTCTGTGTAGTCCCTCAAACATTTGCTTGGTGTGCTTGATAGCCCGTCTTGTTTCTCAGAACCCTAAGAAGTGAGTGAGGAGAGTCACTAGACTTTTTGAATGTTCAGGTATCAGCCCAGCACTTTACAAACCACTTGCCTTAATGTGACTACCTAAGCACTACACTGCTTGCTTTAAACACCTCTTTATCATCCTCATGTGCAATTTCTATTTATATTGATAGCTGCTTTTCAAAAAGTTACATTAAATTGTGCAGATACAATATTATTAAGTTTGATTCCAGAGTCTGGCCTTTCATCTGCTTACCGTCACTACCATACTGCTCTGAAAAGACTGTCCTGTATTATGATTGATGCACTATGGTGTAATTCATTATTTTTAATAACTTGAAAACAGGAGTTCTCTATGCATACATAAAATAGTAGCTACCATTCCTTGAGAGCTTATTTTCATTTATTTATAGAACACCTGCTATATGGGGTACCTCAGTGGCTCAGTCAGTTAAGCCTCCTGTATGCATTTTGGCTTTTTAATTTCAAGATTTGTAAATTTCACCTTCAAAATGGATCATTTTTTAAATTGCAAAAAGTATTCAACAGGG
This sequence comes from Ailuropoda melanoleuca, assembly GCF_002007445.2. NCBI lineage: Eukaryota > Metazoa > Chordata > Mammalia > Carnivora > Ursidae > Ailuropoda > Ailuropoda melanoleuca. The sequence goes on from NC_048238.1 coordinate 59,285,764, forward strand.
GCACCTGGGTGGCTCAGTCCATTAAGCATCTGACTTTGCCTCAGGTCATGATCTTGAGGTCCTGGGATTGAGCCCTGCATCAGGCTCCCTGCTCAGTGGCGAGTCTGCTTCTCCCTCTCTCTGTCCTTCCCCTTCACTTGTGCACACTCTTTCCCTCTCTTTCTCTCTCTCAAATAAATAAATGAAATCTTAAACCAAAAGAATACCTGCTATGGGTAAGATATGATAATGGACACTGGATAAAATCATAAGCAGGATAGACAAGCTCCAGCCATGAAAAAGCTTATAATTTACAATCTAACTTGCTTTGTGGCAGGCAGTGTGAGAGGTACATTGCTTTTCTTATCTATAATTTTCTCTGTAATCATTCTGAGAGGTGAGTGCTATTACTTTCAACTAATAAATGAGGAATTTGAGACTCAGCAGCATTAATTAATTTGCTCACACAGATAGTAAGTGGAGGATATAAATTCAAACTCAAGTCAGTCATGTTCTATATCAATTTTCTATGCTGTGTAACAAAATACTCTAAGTTTTGTGGCTTAAAACAATACACACTTATTATATCACAGTGTCAGAGGGTCAAGAAATCTGTCATAGATTAACTGGGTTCTCTACAAGGCTGTAATCAAGGTGTCAACTAGGACTGGCTTGTCATTTAGAGGATCCACTGTGGAAGAATCCATTTTCAAGCTTTTACAGTTGTTGACAGAATTCATTTCCTTGAGCCTGTAGTACTCATGGCAGTTTGCTTGTTCATTTCCAACAAAGGAGAGAGAAACTGTAGTGTGGATCAGCTAGAAAGATAAAGCCCTACAACATCATCACTAGAGATGCATCCCATCAACTTTGCCATGTTCTATTAATTGTAAACAAATAACAGGCTATTTCCACACTCCAGGGGAAGGGATTATACAAGGGCATGAATACCAGGAGGTGAGGATCATGGGGGGTCCCATGACAATATGTTTCCCATGGATTCCATAATCTATGGTCTTTGCACTGTACTATACTGTGTCTATTAAGAGCTCAATATACAAAAAATTATTTTTGAAATATTCTTAAAAATTGTGTAAAGCAATATAACATCACTAAAGAAGTTTGGTGAGGGGGCACCTGGGTGGCTTCTCAGTTAAACATCCAACTTTTGATTTCCACTTAGGTCATGATCTCAGGGTTGTGAGATCAAGTTCCGTCTTGGGCTCCATGCTGGGAGTGGAGACTGTTTAAGATTCTCTCTCTTCCTCTCCCTCTGCCCCCTCCCATTGCATGCATGAGCTCTCTCTCTTAAAAAAAAAAAGCTGGTGGGTGATTCTCCATAGTCTCATGATACCAACACTGCTCAATTAGTCTCCTGAGCAAGGTGCTAAGAGATAGCACTTCTGCTATGTATATAAGCACTCATAATAATTGTGTTTGAATTCCTGTCTGATCTTTAAAAAAGTTTTCCTTTTCATGAGTTGGATTCATAGCAAATGCATGATTCTCTAGACTTCCTTTTTCACTCTTTCACTCTTTTTACCGTAAAAATTGTCCTTGTTGCTACATAATCATACAGTTGTCAGTTTCAATTGTACTCAGCAATCTTTTGAATGACCACACCACTGTTTACTTAACCAAGTCCAAATGGTTTGATGCAGGCAACTTTCAATCCTCCACTGCTAAAAGACCAAACAAATAAATGACAACAACAATAAAAACACACCAAAACATTGCATAGCCTCTTTAGGCACAATTTCTACCCTCTTTTGGATTACTTACTTGAACTAGGAATCTAGAAGTGAAATTACTGGATCAAGGAACTTGAATGTTTCCATGGCTCTTGATGCACACTCTCAAAATGCTTCTAATTTTATTTGATTTTCACTGAGTTAACCAGGCTTCAAATTGCAAAGGCATATGATAATCCTAATTGAAACTATGATCCCAGGAAAGGACAGTAACTTAATTGTTCTTAATTATGGGTTTTTTTTTTAAAGATTTTATTTATTTATTCGACAGAGATAGAGACAGCCAGCGAGAGAGGGAACAGAAGCAGGGAGAGTGGGAGAGGAAGAAGAAGGCTCATAGCAGAGGAGCCTGATGTGGGGCTCGATCCCATAATGCTGGGATCACGCCCTGAGCCGAAGGCAGACGCTTAACCGCTGTGCCACCCAGGCGCCCCTTAATTATGGGGTTTTAGTAGTGAGAAGAAGGGGAAACTTCCTTTTATGGCCATGGACCAGATCTCAGGATGTTGTTCTATCCTGGAGTTCAAGTGAAGAAAACGATCCCCTCAGGTCTCATCCTTAATACCAAAGGATGCTACTTATACGGATGTTTTTCTTGGTCGTAGTGTGAGACAGTGCCTTCCCTACAATGGGGAAGAAACTGTTCACCTGAGATACTTGAGAAATCTATATTTTCTTCTGCACAGGGGCAGATTTGACTAACTTATTTTTTCAGGTGCAGTATCCTGTTGTTGAATGTGTCTATGTTAGCAGCACATTTTGTGGTAGCCTTTCCTAGAGTTGAAAACGAAAAGAAAAAGGCAGAGCTAATGTAATACTTGGTAGATTGGCTCATATTTGTCATCTGGTTAACACGAATAAAAACAGATTGATTGCTTACTTTTCTTATGATTCAAGAACTGATAGTTTGGAGTTGGTGGTTACAGCCCCTCCCCTTTTTTTAGTATCTGTTGTGAGCTGGAGAATTTAGCTACCATATTTGGTTTTCATATGCCTGCCCTGTGACCTTACATTAGCCTGTTGGAGGATTCCTGTGTTTTTGCTTATCCTTATATGGGAAGGCTGCCTGGAGAATCTTTCTGACCAGAATTAGAAACCCTGTAGCATTTGCAGAAAGTGTGGCTTTAGGAAGAAGCCTCAGTTTGTGTAATTAAGTTTCTATACTGCCAGAATTTGTTTCATTAAGAGATACTGTGTTGGAGAACATTTTTGCTAACTATAAAATCACCAGCATTTTATACCTCTTCATATACCAAATTTCCTTTATTCTATTACAAGAAAGTTCTCCTAAAGAGGATTGAAATCTGTATAGAAACCCATTGTACTGAATTGATAATGATTTAAGTGGTTAAAGCAGGGAGGTGAAGGCTGGAATAAATTGGTTTATTTTTAAATTCTTAGTGCAAACTTAGCCTGAATTTTTCTGGAACATAAGATCCACACATATGTTCAACTAGCACTTGTCACAAATATTTACCTCTGATATTTGATTATAACAGCATGATTTGTCTCAAGAAAGTTTTTGCCTTTAGGGCATTTCCAAAGCGGCCAGAACAGCCAAAAATACTTGTTGCTCTATTTCTCCATTAGCACTAATTTCTTGTAGCCACCTATTGCCATAAGTGACTAACACTTTTGTGGAAGCACTTAGAAATGTTCTTAACTTCACAATTTATTTGTCCAAATATATGACAGCTTTAAATGGAGACTTTTTTTAAATATATAAAGGCAGTGAGATTCATATGAATGACTGCTTCTTCACTGTAATTTTTTTCTTACCAAGCCTTAAAGGGCCAGAAGGCCTTTATTACTTGTGGTATGTTTGTTTCATTATCACAGAACTTCAGAGTGGGAAAGGACTGAAGGGGTTATCTAGAAAAATCTATCTTGTGTATAAAACCTTTAAAACAATCAATGGGTTTTCTTGCTCTTATTTTGGGCCAAGGTTTGGAAATAAGAATGATACAAAAGAATTATGAACCATATCTGCACTTGAAGAGCCATCATTAAGTTGACAGTGCAATTTAACATGAGATAAAAAGCATGGTAGTGTGTTATTTTGTTATTCATTATGCTTAGTGTTTAAGTGGTGGTTTTCACTCTGACAGATCTTGAGCAAGTGTGTGCTTTGAAGGAAGTTTCTAATTCATTTGAGCATCAATTTCTTCATCTATGAATCTGGAATGAAAACAATAGCAGCTGCCTCATAACACTGTTGTAGAAACTAAATAAGATAAGTATGTGGGGGGAAAAGATAAACAGGTAAAGGGCTTAGTATAATGCCTGGCCCATTAAAAAAAAACCTTAGTAAATAATAATTACTATATTAAACTTTAGAGTTAGATTACATTTGGTGCAATGCAGACAGGGACCTGGTACATGTAAAATTCTGCAGCACATTATTAGCATACCCTAATGTGGAGCCTGTGTTCTTTTGTTTCTCCTTATTACCCCAGCCCTAATCTACCCACTTCCATGCAGCAGAAAGAGTCCAGACTTTGATTAAGGGCTGCCTAGATTCCATTGCTTAAATTATCTGCTAGTATGGAATTTATAATCCTATAATTATAATTTATAAAATCCTTGAGACCATAAATAATATCTATTTTATTTTATTTTTACTTGTATGAGGGTAAGAACAATGGCCTGGAGGCCCAGTGTGTACTTAAAACTATATTATTTTTTATATTTGCATTTGATTATTGTTGACACACAATGTTACACTATTTTCAGGTGTACAACATAGTGGTTCAACTTCTCTATACATAATGCTATGTTCACCACAAGTGTAGCTACAATTCTTGATTGAATGGTAGCTCCTCATATTACTGAGGCAGGGGTCCAATACTAATCCTTTTATAGCAGCAAAGGATCCTAGATTTGGAATTGAGTATTCTAGTTGCTTTTTGTTCATAATGATGTGAGATTGATTAAATTGTGTACACACTCATTTGGATGATAATGGAAGCAAAACTATAGACTGGTAAGTAGAATTTAGCATTAATTTATATAGTAAGAACACATCAAAAAGTGTTTTTGCTCTTTGTAAGAGATTGACAATCTTATATAGATTTTAAAAAATCTATATAAGGTAATCATGAAGCTGAACAGGGAAGTATAGTGAAACAAACTTAAGCTTTGGAGTTAGAGACAGCTAGGTTTGAAAGCCAGTCCTTCCACCCACTAGCTTTGTGACTTTGGATAAATTCACTTAACCTCTTTTAGCTTCAGTGCTCTGATCTGTAAAGTGGAGGTAATAATATCTACCTTATAGGGCTATTATCAATATTAAATGAAATAGCGTATATGAAACACTTACCTTGGCTGCTGTCAATTAATTGGCCTTCTACGAATGGTAGTTGTGATTGATTGGTATAAATAATAAGAAGACAATATCTGTCTCCCAGTCTTGTCTGAACGCAACCACAACTTGAAATTCTTGTGAATTTGGGAATAATTACTGAACACCATCTAATACCTCAAAATGTCCCTCTATGCTAGATGAACCCATAACTTCTGCAAGCTTACATACCTAATAAATCTTGTGAAGCTTATGAGCTTCAATCCTTCTGATTCTAGGAAAAAAATACAGACAGAAAAAAGTGCCAGATAATAAAGGGCTGGATAAATGAGGTTATTCAGAACTGATATTTCACTTACTCAAGAAAAGCCTTTTTAACCTAGAAAATAAATGTGACTGTACTTTCCTTACTGTGACCACCTTAAGAAATAGCTATTTCTGAGAAAATACCTTAAATATCTACTCTTTCTTCTTTTCATACTAGGCTCTATTTTTAAAACTACTTGGGCCTTAATATCTGTGTAGACATGATGTGGTAAAAGTACAACTAAAAAGAAAAATAATAATAGTAGTTCTTTTTTTCTTTTGGTAGCAGCAAAATAACAAACCATAGGTTGTGTTTTATGCTGCCACATCTTGGAACATCTTTCAGGAGAATTCCAGGGATCTAGGGGTGCAGGTGGGAGATCAGCAAGAAAACTCTTAACAGTCATATTAACCCAGATTGTTGTGGACTTGTTTGCAAAGAGACATGGATTACAAATTTTGCATGGCTGATTGTGACCAAAGCATTTTTGAAAATATTGCAAAACAGACAAGATGTAAGTGTCTTGCTGTGGTTGTATCATTATATTAAGTGATAGGAAGAGTGGCTTAAGGACTTATGACAGTATTCATTTAAAATGCGCATAGATCTCTGGTTACTGAACAACTACTCAGTGGTAACATGGCACTGGTCCAGTGTCAAGCTAACTGATAATTCAGATTTGATTTTCCTTTTGGATGTATTTTGTAAGTAGATTGGCAGTTTTAAATGTTATTTGTTCACTGTTCCTTCACTCCACTGTTAAATCTTTAAGCACAGGCTAGGCAAATATAGGCTTACTATTTTCCTACAAAGTAGAGTGACACTTCTTAGGGCAGCATTTAAAATCAACAGAACCAATAGGAGGGAATCTATATATCTGAATTCCTCTTTGCAGAAGTTGATAGGGTCACAAATTTTAACCTGTTTAAAAAAGACAAAATACACACCCACACAATTTTATTCATTTATAGAGTTTAATTATGCATCAACATTTAGTCATAGAAATTTTGAAGCATCCATTTAGAAAGCTTCCAAGTTTATTTTGTAAAACTGTACCTTTATTGTTCTAGTGTAATATGCTATAACATTTGTGAGCTTAGATTTCACAGCAGGCCAGGTATATTAAACGTTACTAATACAACATCTTTTCACTAAAGTTACAGATTGGATGCAATATAGATAGATGTAGTATATACCATTTGTGCTATTATGAACTTTAGTCTAAGTGACATCAATAATAGCTGTAAGCACATGCTCTCTCTTCTGAGTTCCTTGCACTCATTGGCTTTGTCATTCACTTGGCCCCTCTCACCATGTTGTCTTAGCTTCATATTTAAGTACCATATTGTATACTATTTTAGTATATTTAATCATTTCCATTAGATTGTAATCCTGGAAGGGAATCTGCTACCGTTCTTTAGATATTTTAGAGAACCTAATGAAGTTGGAAATAAACTTGATATGTGAAAATTTAGACTGATAGATATGATTAAATTAGGGAAATATTTTACATACCCTGAAGATTCGAAGCTGAACATTTGACAAGGCAAAACCTACTTAATTTTTTTAAAGATTTTATTTATTTATTTGACAGAGAAAGCCAGCGAGAGAGGGAACACAGGCAGGGGGAGTGTGAGAGGAAGAAGCAGGCTCCCAGCGGAGGAGCCTGATGTGGGGCTCCATCCCAGAACTCTGGGATCACACCCTGAGCCGAAGGCAGATGCTTAAAGACTGAGCCACCCAGGCGCCCCAAGGCAAAACCTACTTAAAGTGTTATTATGGCCCATTCTGTTCAGCCTTATAGAGATGTAAACACTCTGGGAAGCAAGTATACTTAGTGTCAGGTAGTTACAGAGCATGAGAGAAATATTTTCAGTCTGCTGCTGATGGTTGAAGGATAAAGATTATCAGTGAACATATGCTATAATGCCCAGTGATACTATGCCTAACCACCATCTTAGCACAGTATACAGTGTTCTCAGCATAGCATTCAATAAGGAGGGAAATGCCTCAAAGATTCATCTTACAGGTTCTGTGCCTTTGTCTCTCACACAGACATAACAAATGACATTTACTCAGGGCCATGTGTGATGCTTAGCATGTGAGCTGTAACATTAACTCTTCATTTATTCAAAAATATCTGTTAGGGGTTCCCGGTTGGCTTAGTCGGTTAAGTGTCTGACTCTTGATTTCAGCTCAGGTCATGATCTTAAGTTCCATGTTTGGCTTTGTGCTCAATGGGGAGTCTGCTTGAGAGTCTCTCTCCCTCTTCCTATACCCCTCCCAGCACTCATGCTTTCACTCACACACACACTCTCTCTCTAAAATAAAGTAAATAAATCTTTAAAAATATATCTGTTAACATGATAAGTTCCTGAAAGTACCATATTTATGTATCATCTTTATATAAAACTTATCTGTAAATATGCATAATTGACAAATTACTTGACACACTTCACACTAACTGAACACCTATTGTTATCATGAAGATTGAAAACTACTGATTTAATTGAATCTTCCCTTAAATGCATTAGTCCCCTAGATACTCATGCCTGATTATTTATTGATTTTTACATTGATTTTCCTTCAAATTTATAAAAGCCTATATGCTACATTTAGAAGTAAAAGTTTGACATTATATACTAATAAGGAAATAAAATTCTTGTTATAAGAATTACCATGTTGCAAATTGTGTTGGATTGTAATGCATCTTTAAAGAAGTTAATTATTTTTCCTGAGGTTATGTGATGAGAGAGAAAGTTGTTTACTCAAAATCACAAGCAAGTTAGGACAAAAATGCAACCTCTGTGTATGTATGCGTGTATGTGTATGTATGCATGTATATGTATGTGGGTACAACTCCAGAGGGTCCTTGACTATAGAGATGTTTGTTGTTGTTGTCAGCATTGCTTTGTTTTTATTTTTCATTATTATATCCTTTGGGATAACTGCTTCTGTTGATTTTATATTTCTGATGCTTCTGCTCCATGTAACTTTTCAGCATGACTCTATTGAGAAACTGATTGGGCTCTGCAGCTCAGAAATGTTAAGTAATAGTTTTAGATTTAGGTATCTTACCATAGATATGTGAATTAAAATTCTAGAAAAATACATATCAGTGGAGGGGCGCCTGGGTGCCTCAGTTGTTAAGCGTCTGCCTTCGGCTCAGGGTGTGATCCTGGCATTCTGGGATCGAGCCCCACATCAGGCTCCTCCACTGGGATCCTGCTTCTTCCTCTCCCACTCCCTCTGCTTGTGTTCCCTCTCTCACTGACTGTCTCTATCTCTGTCAAATGAATAAATAAAATCTTTTAAAATAAATAAATAAATACATACATATCAGTGGAGGAAAAAACCTAACTAAAAAATCTTAATTTCACTATTTTAAAGCTCTCTCCTAGGTATGGTTAGGAGACAAAATAAGTGTATTATCTCTACCTGGTAATCTGAAGAAGTAGCACAGAAATCAAATGTAAACTTTGCTATTTTAATGGGTTAATCTATAACCCCCCAGATATTGTTAAAACATCAGGTAGAGGTGCTGTCATTTTCTTATTATTTTCATCAGTATTATGTTTGACCAGTATTGGAAAAGAAAGAATATGAAATAGTTTGAGGACAGAAAATGTGATTGAAACATGACCAAACTTTTTCCAGTGTCACAGGGTGGGAAGGTAAGGGTTTCAAATTTTCTATCATAGAAATAGCATAAACACATGAAACATAACCTTAGAAGCACATGTTAATGGCTGATGAGTACAGGTATATCCCAAACCTCATATATAGGCAGGCTTAGCTCATATATTCTTACCCAATTTCTGCTCTAAACAATGAAAATTGAATGTGGAGTAACTCTGACTTGTAACTTGGTCAAGGAAAGATTAATTTCTGTTTGTTTTAGGATGCTTATTAGGACAGAATGTATAAAGAGAAAGAAATCAAAGTACATCACCAAAGAAAACCATCAAACAATGAAAGAGACCAAGAGAAGAAGAGATCAGAGAAAATGATAGAAACAATCACACAACAAGAACAAAATGGTAATAAATATCTATCAATGATTCCTTTGAATGTAAGTGGGGTAAACACTCCAATCAAAAGACATAGGGTGACAGAATGAATAATAAAAAAAGGCCCATCAAAAACAAAACAAAACAACAAAACAAAACAAAACAAAAACAAGATCCATCTATATGCTGCCTATAACAGACTAGCTTCAGACCTAAAGACACTTGCAGATTGAAGGTAAGGGGATGGAGAAATATCTATCATGCAAATGCATGACAAAAGAAAGCCAGGGCAACAATATTTATATTGGAAAAAACAGACTTTAAAACAAAGGCTGTAACAAGAGACAAAGAAAGACACTCTCTATAGTGGGACAGTCCAACAAGAAGACATAACATTTATAGATATGTATGCACCCAACATGGGAGCACCCAAATACATAAAATAGTGAATAACAAACAGAAAGGAGATCATCAAAGTAATACAATATTATAAGGGACTTTAACACCCCATTTACATAAACGGGTAAGTCAGCCAAACAGAAAATCAATAAGGAAACAGTGGTTTTGCATGACACACTGGACCAGATGGATTTAACAGATATATTCAGAACACTGCATTCTAAAACAGCAGAATACACATTCTATTCAAGTGAACGTGGAACTTTCTCTAGAATGCAGATAATAACAGACTATGTATTAGCCATAAATCGGGTCTCAAAAAATTAAAAAAGCTTGAAGTCATACCATGCACGTTTTCTGTCCACAAAGCTATGAAACTGGAACTCAACCACAAGGAAAAATCTGAAAAGACCACAAATACAAGGAGGTTAAATAAAATGCTATTAAACTATGAATGGGTCAACCCAGAAATCAAAGAAGAAATAAAAAATTACATGGAAACAAATGAAAATGAAAATGAACACAATAATCCGATCCATTGGATGCAGGAAAGGTTTATACCAATACAAGCTTATCTCAAGAAGCAAGTAAAATCTCAAACAACTTAACCTTACACCTAAAGGAGCTAGAAAAAGAAAAAAAAACAAAACAAAACAAAACCTAAAACCAGAGCACCTGGGTAGCTCAGTCAGTTAAGTGTCTGCCTTCAGCTCAGGTCCTGAGATCAAGTCCTGCATTGGGCTCCCTCCTCACTGGGGAGTCTGCTTCTCCCCTTGCCCCTCATCCAGCTCATGCACTCTCTCTCTTGCAAAAATAAATAAATAAAATATTTTTTAAAAAACTAAAACCAGCAGATAGAAGGAAATAATAAATATTAGACAGAAATAAATGATATAAAAAAAAAACAATGGAACAAAACAACAAAACAGAAACTGTTTCTTTGAAAAATAAAGCAACAAAATTGATAAACCTTTAGCCAGACTTATCAAAAAAAAAAGAGAGAAAAGACTCAAATAAACAAAATCACAATTGATAGAGGAGAAAAACAACCAAAACCACATAAGTACGAACAATTGTAAGTGAATATTATTAAAAAAAATATGCCAACTAATTGGACAAACTAGAAGAAATGGATAAATTCCTAGAAACATATAAACTACCAAAACTGAAGCAGGAAGAAATATAAAAATTTGAACAGACTGATTACTAGCAAGGAAATTGAATCTGTAATTAAAAAAAAAAAAAAAACAACCTCCGAACAAACAAAAATCCGGGACCAGATGGGTTAACAGGCAATTCCACCAAACATTTAAAATTTAACCTATTATTCTCAAACTATTCCGAAAAATAGAAGAAGGAAAACTTTCAAATTCCTTCTACTAGACCAAAATTACCTTAATACCAAAACCAGATAAAGACACCACAATAAAATAAAACTACAGGGCAATATTTCTAATGAACATAGATGCAAAAAACATGAACAAAATACTAGCAAACAGAATCCAACAATACATTTAAAAAATCTTCACCACAATCAATTAGGTATTTTTTCCTAGGATGCAATGGTGGTTCAATATTCACCAATCAATCAATGTGATACATCACATCAATAAGAGAAAATACGAAATCTGTATAATCATTTCAGCAGATACAGAAAAAGCATTTGTCAAAGTATGACATGCATTCATGATAAAAGCCCTCAACACTCTAGGTTTAGAGGGAACATACCTCAACATACTAAAGTCCATATATGAAAAACCCATGGTGAACATCATCCTCAATGGTGAAAAACTAAGAGCTTTTCCTCTAAGGTAAGGAACAGGACAAGGATATACACTCTCACCACTTTTATTGAACATAATACTGGAAGTCTTAGCCACAACAATCAGATAACAAAAAGAAATAAAAGGAATCCAAATCGACAAGAAAGATGTAAAACTTTCACTATTTTCAGATGACATATTATATATAGAAAACCCTAAAGACTCCACCAAAATATTATTAGAATGCTTAAATCATTTCAGTAGTCACAAGATGCAAAATCAACATACAGAAATCTGTTGCATTTCTATACACTAATAATGAAGCAGCAGAAAGAGAAATTAAAGAATCAATTCCAATTACAATTGCACCAAAAACAATAAAATACCTAGGAAAAACCTAACCAAAGAGATGAAAAACCTGTGTTCTGAAAACTATAAAGCACTGGTGAAAGAAATTGAAGAAGACACAACGAAATGGAAAGATATTCCATGCTTATGGATTAGAAGAGCAAATATTGTGAAAATGTCTATACTACCCAAAGCAGCCTACACATTTAATGAAATCCGTTTCAAAATGCCAACAGCATTTTTCACAGAGCTAGAAGAAAACAATCCAAAACTTATATGGAACCACAAAAGATCCTGAATAGCCAATGCAATCTTGAAAAAGAAATGCAAAGCTGGAGGCATCACAATTCTGGGCTTCAAGTTATGTTAACAAAAGTGTAGTGACCATAACAGTATGGTACTGCCACAGAAATAGACATGTAGATCCATAGAACAGAATAAAAAAACCCAAAAATGAACTCATAATTATATGGTCAATTAATTTTTGACAAAGTAGGAAAGAATCTCCCATGGGATAAAGAGCGTCTTATCAATAAACTGTGTTGTGAAAACTGGTCAGCTACATGAAAAATAGTGAAACTGGACCACTTTCTTATATCATACACAATAACAAATTCAAAACAGATTAAAGAGCTAAATATGAGACCTAAAACCATATAAATCCTAAAAGAGAGCACAGGCTACTGTCTTCTACCTCAGACATAGCAACATTTTTCTGGATATATGTTCTGAGGCAAGAGAAACAAAGGCAAAAATAGACTATTGGGACTACATCAAAATAAAAAAGTTTCTACACAGCAAACGAAACAATCAAGACAACCAAAAGACAACCTACTGAATGGGGGCAGATATTTACAAATGACATATCTGATAAAGGGTTAATATTTAAAATATATATTAAAAAAACTAATGCAACTCAATACCCCCCAAAAACAGACAATCCAACTAAAACAAGAGCAGAAGACATGAACAGACATTTCTCCAAAGAAGACATATAGATGAAGGATGATGGAGGAGTAGGGGGACCCTGAGCTTGCATTGTCCTTTGAACACAACTAGATGAATATTGAATCATTTTTAACACATCCACAAAAAATCCATCTGGAGACTGAGAGAGGAAAACTGTAAAGCTGGAGGTAGAAAAGCAGCCATATCATGGAAGTTAGGAGCTGCGGAGAGTTGATTTGGGAGAGAAAAGAACTGCAGGTGCTGAAGAGGGGAGGGAGCCCTGATTGCAGAGAGAAGAGAGAGAAAGAGAGAGAGAGAGAGAGAGAGAGAGAGAGAAGGCACGTGCAGGGGATTACACAGGAAGAATTCTTCCCCAAAACCACTGACTGGGAAATAAGAGGGGTTTACCACTGCAAGTTTTTATGAGCAGCAGAGTGCGAAGTCGGAAATTTTAGAGGTCCATGCCATTGCCAGGGTGGTGCCAAGCATGCTTGGCAGTGCTCCAGTGGGGAAGGAGGGCAGAGACCCAGGAGTGGGCAACATGGTCTGATGATCCCCTGGGCTGCACGGGGAAGAACAATTCCCCTGATTGGAGTGCATTTGGGAGAAGTGGCACAGACTTTCTAGGGGTGAAAGATCCAACAGACACCAACATGCTGCCTTATTCACTGACAAAGGAAGGGAGACATCAGCTGAGGGCAGCAAACCTTGGTGCTGGGTTCTGGCTGTGCTATACCATAAACTCCAAACTGCTGTTTTATTGTGTGACCAATTTCCAGGACAGACTGAGACCAGACACAATGACGCAATGGCCTCGCCCAGAGGATCAGTTCTGGTTGGCACCTGGCGGTTCTCTAAAATTTGGAGTTTTGAAACCCAGCCATATGCCTGAGATGAAAAAATGGAGTATCACGTGGCCTGGCAGGCAGATAGATTGGACGTAGGCAGGGTGAAAGAGAGAATTTGTTGGAAGCCAGGGACACAAATGGGGTGATTCTTTGCTCTTCTCTAAGGGCTTCCTAAAGAGTGAAGAGCACTACTTTCCCACTCCAGGGAGAGTGGGGCAACACCGTATTCCCACCTCCCCATCACCACTGACCCAACTCAGTGAGCAAAACAGCACCACCAACTGGAGGCTGCAGTCACTTACACTAAGCTCCGTGGCCGTCTGTCTGGCAGTTGCCTCTCCACTAGGACAAGTCCACCTGAGAATCAACACAGCAGACCCCTCCCCCAGAAGACGCACACAAACCCCTCACACACAACAAGTCTACTGATCATAGAGGGCTGCAAAGCTTCAGCTCTGGGGGAAATAGGATCTAGCTTCTTTTAACAAGCAGACCAAAACAGACCTAAGATCTAGCTTCCCCCCCGCTTCTTAATATAACCATCACTCTCAAGAGCAGGAATACAACAGGCTTTCCAAAAATCACACCAAAGAAAGGTGATCCAGACAAAAGACAAGATGAAAAATTTGCCCCAAAGAAAGAACAGGAACAAGTCACAGCGGGGATTTAATCAATATAGTTACAAGAAGTCTGATCCAGATTTTAAAACAATAATCATAAGGAAATTAGCTGGGCTTGAGAAAAGAACAGAAGACACTAGAAAATCCCTTTCTACAGAGATAAAAGAACTAAGAACTGGTGAGTTTGAAATTAAAACAAAAACAAAACAAAAAAAACCCCTGCTAAAACCAAGATGCAAAACTGAATGGATGCAATGACAATGAGAATGGATGAAGCAGAAGAAGATAAAAATTATGGAAAATTTGAAGCTAAAAACAGGAAAGAAAGAAAGATATTGGATCATTAAAGTAGACTAAAGGAATTCAGTGACTCCTTAACGTGTAATAATGACATTCATATTATAGGAGTTCCAGAAGAAGAAGATCAAAAAAAGGAGCAGAAGGTTTACTTGAGCAAATTATAGCTGAAAAGTTCCCTAGTCTGGAGAAGGACACAGACCTCAGACCCAAGGACCACAGAGAACTCCCATCAAATTCAATAAAAAACGGTCCTCACCAAGAAATATCATAGTCAAAATCACAAAATGCACAGACAAGGAAAGAATCCTGAAAACAAGGGAAAAAAGTCCTTAACCTACAAGGGAAGACAAATAAAGTTAGCAGCATATCTGTCCCCAGAAATTTAGCAGGCCAGAAGACAATGGCATGATACATTCACTGTGCTGAATGGGAAAAACATGCAGCCAAGAATAATTTATTCAGCAAGGCTGTCCTTCAGAATAGGAGAGAAAAGGAGTTTCCCAGACAAACAAAAACTAAAGTAGTTCATGACCACTAAACCAGCCCTGCAAGACATATTGAAGGAGACCCTATGAATAGTGAAAAAAGACCATAGGCAACAAAGACTAGAAAGGAACAGAGAACATCACCAGAAACACCAAATTTACAGGTAACACAACTTTACAGGCACTAAATTCATGTATATCAATAATCACTCTGAATATAAGTGGACTAAATGTTCCAATCAAAAGACATAGGGTGTAAGAATGGATTTTAAAAAAAGACCCATCTATATGCTGCCTACAAGAGATTCATTTTGTCTGTAAATTGAAAGTGAGGCAATGAGGAAAAATCAGTCATGCTAATGAATGCCAAAAGAAAGCTGGAGTACCCATACTTATATCAGACAAACTACATTTTAAAGCAAAATCTATAATAAGGGATGAGAAGGGCACTATATCATAATAATGGGATCTATCCAACTAGGTGATCTAAGAACTGTAAATATTTATGCCCCCAACTTGGGAGCACACAAATATATAAATCAATTAAAAATAAACATAAAGAAACTCATTG
The DNA here is from genome assembly GCF_002007445.2 of Ailuropoda melanoleuca. Lineage (NCBI taxonomy): Eukaryota > Metazoa > Chordata > Mammalia > Carnivora > Ursidae > Ailuropoda > Ailuropoda melanoleuca. The sequence continues at coordinate 59,301,394 of NC_048238.1, forward strand.
ATAATAATGCAGTAATAGTAGTGGGCTTTAACATCCTACTTACATCAATAGACAGACCATCTAAGCAAAAAATCATTAAGGAAACAATGGATTTGAATGACAAACTAGATGAGATGAACTCTTTTTCTTTTTCTTTTTTTCTTTTTTATTTAAATTTAGTTAACATATAGTGTATTATTACTTTCACACGTAGAGTTTAGTGATTCATCAGTTGCATATAACACCCAGTACTCATTACATCAAGTGCACTCCTTAATGCCCATCACCCAGTTACCACATCCTCCCACCCACCTCCCCTCCAGCAAACCTCAGTTTGTTTCCTATAGTTAAGAGTTTCTTATGGTTTGTCTCCCTCTCTGATTTTAGACCAGATGAACTTAACAAAGATATTCAAAACATTTCATCCTAAAGTAAGAGATTTCACTTTCTTTTCAATTGCCCATGGAACGTTCTCCAGAATAGATCACATAGTGGGTCAGAAATCAGCCTTCAACCAGTACAAAAAGAGTGAGGTCGTATCATGCATATTTTCAGACCACAATACAATGAAAGTTGAAGTCAACAACAACGAAAGAAAGAAAAGAAAGAAAGAAAGAAAGAAAGAAAGAAAGAAAGAAAGAAGAAATTAGAAAGACCACAAATATATTGAGATTAAAGAACATCCTACTAAAGAATGAAAGGGTTAACCAGCAACTTAAAGAAGAAATTAAAAAAAAACCACATGGAAGCAAATGAAAATATGACAGTCCAAAACCATCTGGATACAGCAAAGATGGTACTAAAAGGGAAGTATATTACATTACAAGCTTACCTTGAGAAGCAAACAAGTCTTAAATACACAACCTAACCTTACACCTAAAAGATCTAGAAAAGGAACAGGAAATAAAGCCTAAGGCCGACAGAAGAAGGAAAATAGTAAAGATTAGAGCAGAAATAAACAATATAGAAACAAACAAACAAGCAAAAAAAAAAAAACAGAACAGATCAACTGAACTAAGAGCTGGTTCTTTGAAAGAATTAACAAAATTCTCCTAGCCACACTTACCAAAAAGAAAATAGAAAGGAACCAAATAAATTATGTCATGAATGAAAGCGGAGAGATAACAACAAAAACCACAGAAATACAAACGATTATAAGAGAATATTATGAAAAATTATATGCCAACAAACTGGGCAACCTGGAAAAAATGGACAAATTCCTACAAACCTACAAACTACCAACACTGAAACAGGAAGAAATAGAAAATCAGAACAGAGCCAAAACCAGCAAAGAAATTGAATCAGTAATCAAAAATCTCACAGCAAACAAAAGTCCAGGGTCAGATGTCTCCCCAGGGAATTCTACCAGACATTTAAGAAGAATTAATACCTATTCTTCTCTATTCCAAAAAATAGAAATGGGAGGAAAACTCCTAAACTCATTCTACAAAGCCATCATTACCTTGGTTCCAAACCAAAGACCCCACTAAAAAGGAAAATTACAGACCAATACCCCTGATGAACATGGATGCAAAAAAATTCTTAGCAAGATATGAGCAAATGGAATCTAACAGTACATGCAAAGAATTATTCAACATAATCAAGTCAGATTTATCCCTGGACTGCACGGATCGTTCAATATTTGCAAATCAATCAATGTGATACACCACATTGATAAAAGAAAGGATAAGAACCATATGATCATCTCAATAGATGCAGAAAAATCATTTGGCAACATACAGCATCCATTTTGATAAAAACCCTCAAAAGAGTAGTTACAGATAGAACATACCTCACCTTCATAAATGCCATATACATAAGACCCATAGCTAATATTGTCCTCAATGGGAGAGAACTGAGAGGTTTTCCTCTATGGTCAGAAACCATTACTCTCACCATTACTATTGTCCACTCTCACCATTACTATTTAATATAGTAATGAATGTCTTAGCTTCAGCAATCAGACAATAAAAAGAAATAAAAGGCATCCAAATCAGCAAGAATGAAGCCAAACTTTCACTCTTTATAGAAGACATGATACTCTCTGTAGAAAACCCAAATGACTCCACCAAAAAGTTTCTAGAAAAGATACAGGAATTCAGTAAAGTCATGGCATAAAAAAATCTATGTACAGAAATCTGTTGCATTTCTATATACCAACAATAAACAGGAAGAAAAAGAAATTTATCCCATTTATAACTGGGTCAAAAACAATAAGATACCTAGGAATAAACCTAACCAAAGAGGTAAAAGATGTGTAATCTTAAAACTATAAAACACTTATGAAAGAAATCGAGAAAGACACAAAGAAATAGAAAAATATTCCATGCTCATGGATTGGGAGATATTGTTAAAATGTTTACCCAAAGCAATGTACACATTTAATGCTATCCCTATCAAAATACCAACAGCATTTTTCACAAATCCTAATATTTGTATGGAACTACAAAAACACCAAATAGTCAAAGCAATCCTGGAAAAGAAAAGTAAAGCTGGAGGGATCATTATTCTGGACTTTAAACAATATTACAAAACTGTATTCATCAAGGCAGTATGGTACAGGCACAAAAACAGACACATAGACCAATGGAACAGTGTAGAAAATCCAGAAATGGATCCACAACTATATGGTCAACCAATCTTCAACAGAGCAGAAAAGAATATCCAATGGAAAGAAGACAGTCTCTTCAACAAATGATGTTAGGAAAACAGGACAGCAACATGCAGAAGAATGAAACTGTACTACTTTGTCACACCATACACAAAAATAAATTCAAATGGAAAAGCTTCTGCACAGGAAGGGAAACAATCAAGAAAACTAAAAGGCAACCCATGGAATGAGAGAAGATATTTGCAAATGACATATCAGATCAGGGGCTAGTATCTATAAAGAACTTAACAAACTCAACACCCAAAAATAAAAAAAAAATCAGCTAAGAAACAGACCAAACCCATGAACAGACATTTCTCCAAAGAAGAAATACAAATGGCTAACAGACTGATGAAAAAATGCTCAAAATCCCTCATCATCAGAGAAATACCAATCAAAACCACAATGAGATACCACATCATACAGGTTAGAATGGCTAAAATTAACAACTTAGGAAACAACAGATATTGGCAAGTATGTAGAAAAGGGGAACCCTCTTACACTGTTGGGAAGGCAAGCTGGTGCAGCCACTCTGGGAAACAGTAAAAACAGTAAAAAGTTAAAAAATAGAACCCAGCAATTACACTGCTAGGTATTTATCCAAAGGATACAAAAATAGTGATTCAAAGGGGCACATGCACCCCAATGTTTATAGCAGCACTATCTGTATTAGCCAAAATATGGAAAATGGCCAGATGCCCATCAACTGATGAATGCATAAAGAAGTGATATACATACACATATGGAATATTACTGGGCCATTAAAAAGAATGAAATCTTGCCATTTGCAATGACATGGATGGAACTAGAGGGTTTTATGCTAAGTTAAATAAGTCAGTCAGAGAAACAAATACCATATGATTTTACTCATATGTGGAATTTAAGAAACAAAACAGATAAATATAGGGAAAAGGAAGGAAAAGAAAATAATATAAAGACATTGAGGCAAACCATAAGAGACTCTTAAATATAGGGAACAAATTGAGGGTTTCTAGAGGGGAGGTGGGTGGGGGGGTTGTGTAATTGGATAATGGGCGTTAAGTATGGCATTTGAAGTAATGAGCACTGGGTGTTATATGCAACTGATCAATCATTAAATTCTACCCCTGAAACTAATACTACACTATATGTGAATTAACTAGTATTCATTTTTTAAAGATTTATTTATTGTACAGAGAGAGAGTGAGAGGGAGAGTGCATAGTGGGGAGGGACAAAGGAAGAGAGAGAGTCTTTTTTTTAAATAATTTTTTATTATGTTATGTTAGCATATCCTGTTTTTGATGTAGTGTTCCATGATTCATTATTTGCGTATAACACCCAGTGCACCATGCAATATGTGCCCTCCTTAATACCCATCACCAGCCTGTCCCAATCCCCCACCCTCCTCCCCTCTGAAGCCCTCAGTTTGTTTCCCAGAGTCCATAGTAAGACAGAGAGTCTTAAGCAGACTCCATGCTGAGTGCAGAGCCTGATGCAAGGCTTTATTTCATGACCCTGAGATCATGACCTGAGCCAAAACCAAGAGTCAAATGCTTAACCAACTGCACCACCCAGGTGCCCCCGAACTAACTTGAATTTAAATAGAATCTTGAAAGGAAAAAAAAGAAAAAAGAATGATAGACCTCAATGAGAGATGGGAAACCATCAAAATCCTAGAAGAGAATGCAAGCAGTAACCTCTTTTACTGTATGGTGACTAATATAACAAAATAAAAATTATTTAAAAAAAGAAAAAAAATGTTAATCCAGGGGACCTGGGTGGCTCAGTCAAATAAATAAATAAATAGCAGTAACCTATTTGACATTGGCCACAGCAACTTCTTACTAGACATGTCACTGGAGGCAAGAGAAACAAAAGCAAAAATGAACTCTTTGGACTTCATCAAAATAAAAAGCTTCTATGCAGCAAAGGAAACAATCAACAAAACTAAAAGGCAGCTTACCAAATGGGAGAAGATATTTGCAAGTGACATATATGATAAAGGTTTAGTATCCAAAATCTCTAAAGAACTTATCACACTCAACAACTTACCGATCTCAGCACCCAAAAAAGCTAATAATCTATTTTAAAAATGGACAGAAGACGTGAATAGTCATTTTTCCAATGAAAACATCCAGATGGCTATCAGACACATGAAATGATGTTGAACATCACTCATCATCAGGGAAATACAAATCAAAACCACAATGAGATACCACCTCACCCATGTCAGAATGACTAAAATAAACAACACAGGAAACAACAGATGTTAGTGAGAATGCAGAGAAAGGAGAACCCTCTTTCACTGTTTGTGGAATGCAAACTGGTGCAGCTATTCTGTAAACATTATGGAGGTTCCTCAAAAAGTTAACAATAGAAGTACCCTATGATCCAGCAATTGCAATACTAGCTGTTTACCCAAAGGATACAAAAATACAGATTTGAAGGAGTACATGCACCCTGATATTTATAGAAGCATTATTAATAATAGCTGAAATATGAAAAAAGCCCTGGTGTCCATCAACTAATGAATGGATAAGGAAGGAAGATATCATATGTATAATGGAATATTACTTTGCCATCAAAAGGAATGAGATCCAGCCATTTGCAATGATGTGGATGGACCTAGATTGTACCATGCTAAGCAAAATAAGTCAGTCAGAGAAAGACAATTATGATTTCATTCATATGTGAAACTTAGGAAACAAAACAAATGGATACATGTGAAGGGGAAAATAAGAGAGAGGGAAACAAACAATAAGAGACTCTAAAAGATAGAGAACAAACTGAGGGTTGATGAAGGGAGGTGGGTGGGTGATGGCCTAAATGAATGATGGGTATTAAGGATGGCACTTGTTCTAATAAGTACTGGGTGTTATATGTAAGTGATGAATCACTAAATTCTACTCCTGAAACCAATATTACACTATATGTTAATTAACTAGAATTAAATTAAAATTTGAAATAGAAGAAAATAAAAGATATATAGATGGCCAACAGACACAGGAGAAAATGCTCCACATTACTCATCATCAGAAAAATCCTATTTTATTTTTTTTAAGATTTTATTTATTTATTTGAGAGAGAGAGAGCAACATAGAAAGAGAGAGAGAGAAGAGCGCATGAGCAGGTGGGAGGGTTAGAGGGAGAAGGAGAAGCAGACTCTCTGCTGAGCAGGGAGCCAGATGAGGGGCTTGATCCCAGGACCCCGAGATCATGACCTGAGCTATAAATAGAGTTTTAACTGACTGAGTCACCCAGGAATCCTGAGAAATGCAATTTAAAACCACATTGAGATATCACCTCATGCCTATCAGATTGTCTAAAATGATAAACACAAGACACGAGTGTTGGTAAGGATATGGAGAAAAGGAAACCCTCTTTTGGTATTGGTGCGAATGCAAATTCATGCACCCACTGCAAAAAACAGTATGGAGTTTCCTCAAAAATTTATAAATAGAACTACCTTATGATCCAGTAATTGCACTACTATTTACTCCAAAAATACAAAAACACTAATTCAAAGGGATGCATACACCCCCCATGTTTATTGCAGCATTATATACAATAGCCAAATTATGGAAGCAGCCCAAGTGTGCATTGATAGATAAATGGATAAAGAAGATGTGATATATATACATAATTGAACATTATTCAGCTTTAAAAATGAACAAAATCCTTGTCGTTTGCAAGGACGTGGATGAAGCTAGAAAGTATTATGCTAAGCAAAATATGTCAATCAGAGAAAGACAAATACCATATGATTTCACTCATATGTGGAATTTAATAAACAAAACAATTGAGCAAATGAAAAAGGAAGAGAAAGACAAACTAAGAAACAGACTCTTGACTCTAGAGAGCAAACTGATGGCTACCACATGGGAGGTTGGTGGGGGGATGGGTGAAATAGGTGATGGGGATTAAAGAGTGCACTTGTGATGAGCACTGGGTGGTGTATGGAATTGTTGAATCACTATATTTTAGATCTGAAACTAATATAACACTGTATGTTAAATACACTGGGAATAAAATAAAAAGTTAATAAAAAACTGGAAGAAATGATAGGTATATTTTTTTAAGAATTATTCTGCTAGGAGGTAGATCTAAAAGCACTTAGAAGCTATAATAATTATGAAGTTTTTAATTAAGAAACGTAAAAATAAACATGAAGGACACAATTTAAGGCAAAAAAGTAATAAATAAAAGACACCATACAGACTCAAATCATTTGGAAAGATTTTCTGCAAGGGCTGAAACTAAGAGAGGCTTATAGATAATCAGAAAGCACAGCTTCCCACTACTCAGTTTTGATTTAACTGCATTTTGGGTTATTGATATGCATTAGCTAGCCTTACTTCTGCATCATTAGATATGGAGTTTTTGATGGAAAAAGAAAAAAATAGGTTGATAAAACCTATTGACTGTTGACTGAAAGCTATTCAATCCACTTATGAGGCATCATTAACAGCAAAATAATAAAGTGGAAAAACCACATATTTTCTATGAAACCACAACTCTTGATCCCTGTCTGAATTCATTTCTGCTAGTTCACAAACACTGACTTGTGTTTAATTTGAAAAATAAAAAAAACAAAATCTGTTTGTTCAACAACATTGTTTCTTTGTCCCTTGGGTTCTAGATTAAGAAGAAACAGCAAGACGTGCTTGGTTTTTTAGAAGCTAACAAAATAGGATTTGAAGAAAAAGACATTGCAGCAAATGAAGAGAATCGGAAGTGGATGAGAGAAAATGTACCTGAAAACAATCGACCAGCCACTGGATACCCACTGCCACCTCAGATTTTCAATGAAAGCCAGTACCGTGGGGTAAGAAACGAATTTAAACTCTTGTTCTATCAAATGGATCACCTCAAATCCATCCTATCCCTTTCACCCCACCCCCAAATGTGCATACAGCCATTTCTCCTGTTCATCTCTTCATCCGTCCTAGGCAGCTGGGATATTTCTACTAAGAAGAAAATGGATGAGTCATCCCACCCCAAATTTCCTGTGAATGCATAAATACAGATCTTGAACACATAGCTACCTTCCCATTTCTTTTTTTTTATGATTTTATGTGTAAGTTCTACACCCAACCTGTGGATCAAATTCACAACCCTGAGATCAAGAGTTGCATGCTTTATCAACTAAGCCAGTCAGGCACCCTGCTTTTCCATTTCTTCATCTGAATTCTATCTAGAGCAATTGTGTTGTTTCTGCTATGTCCATGAAAAAGCTTCTGAGAAGTCAACTGCTTAAAAATAGTTTAAAAAGAGTAATATCTTATTTACTAGTTGAAGCCAGTAATACTTTTATTTTCGTATTATTAATGATTTTTTAGAAAATGTTAAGTTAGCTAATTGAACTCATGTGAGGAATGAGGGAAACAAAAATGGGCTTTTGCTTTGTGACTGGTGTTTTCAAGCATGCTATCTGTAGTCTTTATTTAAACCATAGAGTAGTTTCCTTTAATCTTCTGCCACTATATATTTAATGTTGGCAGCCTATGGCCTTTCTAGGTACCATGGCAAGTACAAGTATAAATAAAAGTTTTTCTCTTAAGGAGCTGGTTGAGAGTGAGGTGTGGAAAGAATCACACACACCTGGAACAATTGGAGTGTGGTTATGAATCCATATCTATGTGATGAGTCAGTACAGAAAGCATATGTGAGGGTTATAGGAATTTCTGGTAAAGAACTGTTTGCCCTGCTATGTCCTCAGGATTAGCATGACTGAAGAACAAATGTATTAGAGCTAGCAATCCAAATCTTCTAGTTCATTGATTTATATGGAAGTAAGAGGACACTTTTTGGTGGGTATCTTTTTTTGTGAATTCTGAAAATTTAGGGGAGCTCGCATGGAAAAATTGAGAATTTTATTGGTAAAAAATATTTTTTCTGTGAATTGAATTTTTCAGTTCTGAGGAGGGTCCTGAAGATTTCATCTGTTGTTGCTAACAGGACCAATGTGTAATGGTGTACTCTGCAAATAAGGAAAAGGCAATTAGGCTCTTCATGTAGATAGTGAAACCTCAATGCCTCTATAATTGAAATTTCTGCAAATGCTGTATGTATCCCAGGAGGTAGAAGAGGCCTCAGAGGCCATCCACTCCAGTATAAGCCAGTATATACTGTCTTAATTTTTTTGAAGCAGAAATTTTAATTCATTTGGCTTTAAAAACAAACACATTTTAGGTTATAAGGATAACATTTCAGAAACCCCATTGATCTGGTTTATTTCTCCTTCAGAAGCCACACTGTAAGGGAATGGAGTATGTTATAGAAATCAGGTATCACTGAGAAATAGGGAACTGGAAAGGAAGGGGCAGGAGGTGAGACTCAACCAAATATTTATTAATGGAGAAAGAACCCAATTTTTATCAAATGCCTCCTGTGTACCAAGCACTAAGTTAGGAGTTTACTAACAATAAAAATTAAGATTTCTCCCTATACAGACTCCTAGGGAGAAGGGTATATAGTAACTATTCATTGAAAACATATATGTCAGTTATTGTACTGCATGCTTTATGTGTATTGTATTAGTTAGTTCTCATACTAATTCCATAAGGTAGGTATTGTTATTTCTGTATTATGGATAAAGAAATTGAGGCCTAGAAGGTTAACTAACTTGCTAAGTCTGTTTTTTTTTCTAAAGCTCTTATTTTTTTCTGTTAAACCACTGTATATTTCATTTTCCTATTTATACAAAGATCCCATATTCATTCTTTTCTTCCTACATTCTGTATTATGGCGGGGGGGGTGACCTCAGTAAATTACATTTCCCAGTCTCTTTTGCCAACTGGCTACCTATTAGTTTTGGCCAATAATAAGAGAACTGGTTGGAGGAGTGGAGGACAGAGGAGAGGAAAAGCCAAGGTATTCTCCTCCTTCCTGCTTCTGTGCTTCATGATAGTGGCTGTGTCTCCTTTGTGGTACCAGGTATCCCAGCTCCTGGGTTCTGTAATATCATCTTCTGCACTTTTCCCTTTAGCCCTATAGCTGTGGCAACAGCTTCTTGCTTTTGCTAATATTTGGATTGCCTTGCCATTTCCTGTATGCCTTTCACCAGTTCCTTTGTAAATAGATTCTTCATATTAAATTCCCTTGTTTAAAATATCTCAAGGTTTCTCAGTCTTGGCACAGCTCACATATTGGGTTGGACAATTCTTTGCTGTTGGGGGCTGCCTGTGCTTTGTGGCATGTTTAGCAGCATCCCTGGCTTCTACCTGTGGGTGCCAGTAACACCCTTCCAGTTGTGAAAAACCAAATATATCTCTAGACTTTGCCAGGTGTCCCAGGGAGTGGGGTGGGGAATTACATCCTGTTGAGAACCACTGAACTATGGCTTAGACTCTTATTTCTAGAATGGAATGTGACTAAAACAACCAATCTATTACATTGATGAGGCTCTGTTATAGTAAGTACAACATTTATAAGGATAATCTTGGTTCTGAAAGAGCTTATGCTATGTATATGAAGAACCAGAGCATTTTTTCATGAATTAATTATTAAATGATACCAATATATGGTAGATTACATTCTGGATTAATGTTATTGGAGTCTGAGAGGTGTAAACAAAATATTTTTATTTTTTCCTCGAGTGAATTCCTATAGAAGAAGCAGACTATGTTACAATCTGTTTTTTATACTCTTTGTAAATATTTTACATTTTCATTCCCTAGGATTGAGCCATGTATACATATGAAGATCTTAATGTTTTGTTTACTCTTGTATTCTTAGCACCAAAAAATGATTGGTATGTAGTAGGTGCTCAATACATATTTGCAGAATAAATTAATTAATCGAGAAACTGGTGATTTTTTTTTTGTCTCAGAGTTACAAACCTGTTTGTATTTGCTAAGTCCAGGGCCAAAAAATGATAATATACTTCGATCCCAAAACACTTGAAACAGACAACTAGAGTTGCATTTTATGATCAGTAGAGTAGCATTTTATGATTAGATTTCAATATAGTTGAGACCTACTTTCTTTCACATGAATTTAAAGACTGGCATGAATTATTTTTGTTACTTTGAACAAGAGGTAAGGAATACCTTTTCTGTGACTGTTGAACTCTTTCAACTGGCATTTTGAGGTTACTTCCAAGTTGTTGAGTGTAGAAATGACATACATTGTTTGTTTACTTTGAGTACTTTATAGGTCTCATGTGTCTCAGTATGAAATTGTTATCAAGATCCAATTAGTTTGACTTTTGATGAATAAGCTCATAAGAGGCTGTTCATAAATGCCTGCTGTTTAGGGTTTTTTCTTTTGTCAACATGTAGGAGCACAGTAAGATGCTTTGAGTCAATCCTTGGGGAGATTCAAGTGGTGCTAAACAATTCCAACAGTTTTAAAAGAATCCCTAGAGGGAGGTTAAGATGGCGGAGGAGTAGAGACAGACATCTCATTAGCCGGATGCTGCAGATCACCACCACTCTCACGGAGCAACCCCACAGTGGACTCCA
>NC_048238.1:59312567-59493699 GCF_002007445.2 Ailuropoda melanoleuca
TTAGCCTCATAGAATGAGTTTGGTAGTCTTCCTTCTGTTTCTATTTTTTGAAATAGCTTTAGGAGAATAGGTGCTTTAGGACATAGTCATATTTTTATATAACTACTTCCTCAACTGTATGTGCTAAGCCTTTGAGGGGTCTTAGCATAAAATTCATTCTCTGTGTAAGGAAATTTTTGGAATCTTGTTTCATAAAATGAAACAAAATGTATAATGTGGGTCTAAGATATATTCATCTTGACAGCCAAACACTAAGTTTGAAGTTTTAAAAGAGCTTAGGGCTTTTTTTTTTCTTTTTGTGAAGTGTTTTGGAAGGTGAGTCAGACAGTACTATTTTACATCTGTTTTGTTAAAGATGTATTAAAGATGAATTTCAGTGTCCTCTCTGGTGTCCTTTCTTTCATTTCTACCTTTTTTGTTTTGTAAAAATCTAGCATCTTTTTTTTTTTTTTTTGCTTTTTACCCTTTTCCTGGGCATAGTATCAGATGCTCATTTTGGAGTATTCAACTGTTCCCACTCCTCCTGAGACTATCAAGGGCACATATTTAGAATGATATTATCTAGTATACATGATTTCTACAATTTAACTCTGAAGTTTCTTTCACCAAAGTCACTCTTATGACCCATTATTAGTTCCACAAATTTTCCTTGAAGTGTATTTTGTGTCAACTACTATGGTAAGTGCCAGAGCACATCAATAGGTCAGAGCTCCAATGCTAAAGATACTCATTGTCCAGATGAGAAACAAAGAACAACTTGACCTCTTTTCCTGCCTACCATTGTAAAATTTAAAAGAAACAATATTTTAGCAAATAATACATTTTCCAAGTAATTTCAACCTTAATTAAACAAAACAATTAACTGTAAACTTTAGGTGACAATGTTTCTGAACACTCGGTTTTGGTGAAAAATCACACATAAAGGAAATCATCTACTTTTAAATAAAATATGAGCTATATTTGTAAATCACTTGCTTTTATGGAATTACTTCAAACAATTAGTAATGATTAGGCAGTCTTCTATCATAGCTGCTTCTAAACAGAAGTTTCTATTTTATAGGTTTTTTTAAGATTTTATTTATTTATTTGAGAGAGTGAGAGCTAGAGAGAGAGGGCATACACACAGAGGGAGAGGGGGAAGAGAGAGAAGCAGACTCCCCACTGAGCAGGGAGCCTGATTGTGTGGCTCCATCCCAGGACTGTGGGACCATGACCCAAGCCAAAGGCAGACCTTAACTGACTGAACCACCCAGGCACTCTTTACAGTTTTGTCTATTAAGAATTTTTAAGCAGTCTTCTCTGGAAGCCTTTTTTTTTTTGCTTTTGAATATTCTTTTTTTAAAGATTCATTTATTTATGTTAAAGAGAGAGAACACATGAGTGGGGGGAGGGGCAGAGGAAGAGGGACAGAGAGAGAGAGAGAAGCAGACTCCTGCTGAGCACAGAGCCAGCCATAGGACTCACTAGATCCAAGGATGCAGAGACCATGACCTGAGAGGAAGCCAAGAGTCAGATGCTCAACGGACTGAGCCACCCAGGCACCCCTGCTTTTGAATATTCTTAATAACTTGAGCTAATATAGTTTATCCAAAATGTACATAGATGTCCACTTTGTGATATTTAAATATATCTGTTTTGTTTGTTTTTCATTTCAGGAAGCAGAAGCTCAGGCAAAGCAGCAAGCATGAACCTTAAGCACTCTGCCTTAAGCATCCTGAAAAAGGAGTCTCTATTGCTTTTAAAATTATCTTGGCTTCAAGAGAAATCAGCTTAATGTTGAGATAATACATTAGTCAGCTTTTCACATGCAAACAATCAAAATGAATACATAATTAAAATATGAATATTATGATGCAGAGAATGGGAGGTACACATAAAATTTTTAGATGTCATAAAATAGTATTGCTATCTTCCAAGGCATTTTATGTACTTCAATTATTTTAGAAAGCAAATATCTGTCCCTTTTTTTGGTATTATTATCACAGCTTGAGTATATCTGTAGTTCTATGTTGAACAATTTAAAACACAGGGTGAAAGAAAGAATCTGTCTCTTGTTCCCAAATTGCCTCATTAATTTTAGTTAACAAAAAAATGTACCCTTTTGATGTGATGTTATTATGATTAAAAAGTAGCTGCAGGTAATGTTTATGATATGTTAGACTTGTAATTTCTTATGGTAATTATAAAATTCCCATTATTTTGTAATTGAAGCTTCTATGTAGTAAGCCACAGGTTTTCTAGGCTTCTAAATGTAGCCTTCCATTGTACATTCAGTGATCAGAACAGATGACCTCCTACAAAATAGATTCATTCAGTTGACAAGTTCCTTGCTTAACTGCACAGCTATGATGCAATCATGTTTCTAAGTTGCTTGCCCTAGTGAAACATGCATATATATATATATTATGAATGTAGGATAGCATGTAAGCTGAAAATGGCATCTTTTTGCAAAGAGCTCAGACTTTTAATTAACTACTATAAGATAGGTCAACACTTAGTGCCCAAGACTGGTTTTTGTAAGATCTTTGCTTATAAAATTCTTTGTGGTTCCCCCTTTTAAAATAACTTGTGACCATGAATGCTACTACCTCTTAGATATTTGATATGTTTGTTTCAACTAAGGCATATATTGTGTTAATTTGTTAATCTAAGCAGAAAGAATCTTTTCTATGCTTCTATTCCAGTGAATAGCACAAGTATCAGATAAAAAGGTCCATTTTTAAAATTTTAATTATGAAAACTTCTAAGAAAACAAGAAACATTATGGCCTAAATTACTTACCCAGAAGATATACATATTGTACTTTAATTCCACACAAAACTTAAGAAAAACTTCTAATTTAAATTACTTTATCATATCATTTGATATATGCAAGTCTGTACTCTTTGCCAAAATCAACATATAATGAAGACATGGCTTTGTTTACTGAAATTCAAACTTGATGCAACACTTTAAAATAAATTCAGTCCTTTTAGAAACATGATGTATGTATTCCTGGAGTTTCTAAATAGTATAATAGTAATTTTAAATGAGTAATACATATTTTAAAGGGTGTAAAAGGAGAAAAGAAAAAATAGCAGAAAGAAAATTATTTGAATGAAATTTCTAAATTTCCTTTTTAGGATTCTAAATTTTGCCACACACACTAGACTAGCACAAAGACCTATTTCATTGTTTTGTCTACAAAAATAGACCATGGAGAACTCTAGAGAAAACAGGATGCCTTGTAGTAGATTCTGGAAAATGCTAAAAAAATGTTTGGTCAATATCTTTTCCTGAGCTTTATTAAATACTGATGATGCTACTTAAAATATTCAATGTGGACATTTTTTATACTTACTCATTCAAAAATTATATTTCAGTTCATTTAAATTATGAGAAAAGTAATAGTATTAAATTGTAATATTCTTAAATGATAATAACAAATAATAAGTGGCAAATCACTACTGATTTTGTTGGCTCACTATCCTAATATTAATCATGGTGAATTATTTTGATATTATAAATAGGAGTGTAAGACATAATACTACCCACATGAAGAGTGAATAATTCCTCCAGCAGTTTAGAATCTTATAAATACCTCCCTTATAATTATTGAAAATATTGCTATTCATGACACAGACATGCAACAAGAGAAAGAAATTAACATTTAATTCAATTGTTTAATACAATATTATAGTTTTATTACATGCTCAGAATAATGAGGTTGGATTATTGAAAACAAAGTCAACCCACTTTTCATCCTTCAAGTTTACCTGATCTCCAATGAAACATTCTTTTTAAGATTTTATTTATTTACTTATTTATTTATTTGAAAGGCAGAGAGAATGAGCACAAGCAGGGGGAGTGGCAGAAGGAGAAGGAGAAGCCGACTTCCTGCTGAGCAGGGAGCCAGATGCCAGGCTAGATTGCAGGACCATGGGATCGTGACCTGAGCTGAAGGCAGACAATTAACTGACTGGGCCACCCAGGTGCCCTTCCAATGAAACTTTCTATAGTTTGTCTTTAATAATCTACTTTCCATTTCAACCCAAATTTTCACAAGATGGAATAAAACACTATAATATTTTTGGAATTAAACCTTCGTTGGTGTGTTCTTTCATATGAGAAATGAATCTCATAATATTGCTACTATGAAATTTTGAAAAATCAAAACGTATTTTTTGTTCTATATAAATAGATTATTTAAAAATATAAGGATCAGGGTGCCTGGGTGGCACAACGGTTAAGCGTCTGCCTTCAGCTCAGGGCATGATCCCGGCATTATGGGATCGAGCCCCACATCAGGCTCCTCCGCTATGAGCCTGCTTCTTCCTCTCCCACTCCCCCTGCTTGTGTTCCCTCTCTTGCTGGCTGTCTCTATCTCTTCAAAAACATAAATAAAATCTTTTAAAAAAATAAATAAAAATAAAAATATAAGGATCAATATACTATATACACAGATCTATGAATTATAGTGTTAAAAGGCATCTTCACACTTATGTTGATGAGCACTGAGAAATACATGGAATTGTTGAATTGCTACATTCTACACCTAAAACCAATACAACATTGTATGTTAACTATACTTAATTTTTTTTTTACTATCAAATAAGTTAACAATGTCAAAAACAGAATCTGCCAGAAGTAAATGATATTTTTGGCCTCAGATTTAAGATGGTGGAGGTGTAGGGGAATCCTAAGCTTGCTTCATCCCTCAAACATGGTTAGATACATATCAAATTATTCTGAACACTCAAGAAATCTATCTGAGGACTGACAGAACAAACCGTATATCAAGAGGTAGAAAAATGGCCACATTGTGAAAGGTAGGAGATGTGGAGAGTTCATTTGGGGGAGAAAATAATTGGGGGTGCTGCAGAGAGGAGGGAATCCTGATCACAGAGAAAGGAATGTGAAAGAGAGAGAGAGAGAGTATACAGGGGATTGCTCAAGAAAAACTCTTCACCAAAATCATTGACTGGGAAAAAGAAAAGTGCTGACTCCTTACTGCAAGTTTATAAACCAGTAGAGCTCAAAGTCTGAAGTTTTAGAAGTCTGCACCATTGCCAGGATTGTGCCTGGTGCGCTTAGCACTGCACCTGTGGGGAAGGAGGGCTGAGGCCCAGGAATGGGCAGTGAAGTATGAGGATCCTCTGGGTCCCACAGGGAGGAATAGTTCCCCTTCCTGGAGTGCATTTGGGGGTGGTGGCATGGCCTCTCAGGATAAAAGAGCTGGCAGGAGCCCATGTATGGCCTTGCTCACTACCCTAAGAACAGAGACACCTGTTGATAGCAGCAAATCTTGGTACTGACATTTTTGCTGCAATGTACCATAAATTCTGAACCACTACACGGTCATGTGACTGCTTTTCTGGGACAGACCAGCACCAGACACAGTATAGTGAGACACTCTCCTAGAGGATCAGTGCAGGTCTGTGCCATGCAGGTCCCTAAAATTTAGAGTTTTGAAACCCAGCCATGGGCCTGAGATAAAACACAGGGGTACTGTGCTGCCTGGAAGAAAGTGAGCTTGGACACCGGGTGAAGGCAGGGATCTGGTGGAAGCTAGGGACACTAGAGGGGAGATTGTTTGCTCTTCTGTGAGAGCTTCATGAAGAGTGGCAGGACTGAATTCCCCACTATGAGACTGAGAGAACAAGACGTTGCATCCACCACCCATCAGTACTGACAAACTTCAGTGAGCAACACTGTGCCCCCAAGTGGAGGCTAGGGCCGCTTACACAAACCACCCACCCTGTGCTCTGCAGGTGTATCTCCACTAGAGCAAGTCCACCTGAGAAATCAGCACAGCAGGACTCTTGCCCAGAAGACGAGCACAAACCCCTTGCGCACACCAAATCTATGGGTGGTAGAGTGCTGCAGAGCTTCGGCTCCAGGGAAAATAGGATCAAACTTCTTTTTAAAAAGTTTTTCAAAGATTTTATTTATTATTTATTTATTTATTTATTTGTTATTTATTTGACAGAGAGAGAGAGAAAGAGAGAGATAGCCCTTGTGCACAAGCAGGCAGAGCAGCAGGCAGAGGGAGAGGGAGAGGCAGGCTCCCCATTGAGCAGAGAGCCCAATGTGGGGCTTGAGCACAGGACCCAGAGATCATGACCTGAGCCAAAGGCAGATGATTAACCTACTGAACCACCCAGGGGCCCCAGGATCAAGCTTATTTTAACAAGCAGACCAAAACACACCTAGGTAAAATTTGCCAGACAGTGGAAAAGTTCCAAACACTCCCTACTGCAGGCAAGGAGAAACTATGTAGAAGATTAACCTGAGGGCAGGAATAACCAAAATACAAAAGCAGAGTGAACACTCTGAAACACCTCATCAAGCAGCAGGCCCAGGACAGTATAGGACCTCTTCTAAAAACAGCCATTACTCTCAGAAGCAGGAATATAACAGGCTTTTCTAATAATCACACACACACACAGTGATTTGGACAAAATGACAAGATGGAGGAATTTATCCCTAAAAAAGAACAGGAAGAAGTAATGGCCAGGGACTTAGGCAAAAGAGATATAAACAAGATGCTGGAACCAGAATTTACAACAGTGATCATGAGGATACTAGCTGGGCTTGAGAAAAGCATAGAACACACTAATGAATCCCTTCCTGCAGAGATAAAAGAACTAAAAACTAGTCAGGCTGAAATTAAAAATGCTGTAACTGAGATGCAAAGCTGACTGGATGCAAACACAATGAGGATGGACAAAGTAGAGGAGCAAATCGGTGATATAGAAGATAAAAATATGTAAAATAATGAAGTTGAAAGGAAGAGGGAAAGAAAGGTAATGGACCATGAAGGTAGACTTAGGGAACTCAGCAACATATAAAAATGTAATAACATTCCTATCATAGGAGTCCCAGAAGAAGGGAGGGAGAGAAAAAGGTTTATTTGAGCAAATTATAGCTGAACACTTCCTGAATCTGGGAAAGGAAACAGATATCAAAACCCAAGTGGCACAGAGAATTCACATCATATTCAACAAAACCCAGCCCACACCAAGACACATCCTAGTCAAATTCACAAAGCACATAGACAAGGAAAGTGTCCTGAAAGCAGCAAGAGAAAAAAGCCTTTAACCTACAAGGGAAGATAAATAAGGTAAACAGATCTGTCCACAGACATGTGGCAGGCCAGAAGACAGTGGCATAATATATGCAATGTGCTGAATGGGGAAAATATGCAATCAAAAATACTTTACCCAGCAAGGCTGTCATTCAGAATAGAGGAGAGATAGAGTTTCCCAGCCAAACAAAAAATTAAAGGAATTTGTGACCACTAAACCAGTCCCACAAGAAATATTAAAGGGGATGATTTGAGTGGGAAAGACAGACCAAAAACAACAAAGACTTGAAAGTAACAGAGAACATCACCAGAAGCACCAATTTTACAGGTAACACAATGGCACTGAAATTCATATTTATCAATAATCACTCTGAATGTAAGTAGACTAAATGTTCCAATCAAAAGACATGCAGTAACAGAATGGATACAAAAAACAAAAAGAAACAAACAAACAAAACAAACCAAGACCCATCTATATGTTGCCTACAAGAAACTCATTTCAGACATAAAGACATCTGCAGCTTGAAAGTGAGGGGATGGAGAACCATCTATCATGCTAAAGGACATCAATAGAAAGATGGAGTAGCCATACTTATATTAGACAGCCTAGATTTTAATACAAATTCTGTAACAAAAGGTGAAGAAAGGCACTATATCAAATTAAGGGGTCTAACCATCAAGAAGATCTAACAATTGTAAATAGTTACTCTCCCAACTTGGGATCATACAAATATATATAAATCAACAAATAATAAACATAAAGAAACTCATTTCCAATAATGCAATAATAGTAGGGGACTTTAACATCCCACTCACAGCAAAGGACAGATCATCTAAGCAGAAAATCAACAAGGAAACAATGGATTTGAATGACAAACTAGACCAAATGAACTAACAGATATATTCAAAACATCTCATTCTAAAGTAGCAGAAAACAAATTCTTTTCAAGTGCACATGGATCATTCCCCAGAATGGATCACATACTGGACCACAAATCAGCCTTCAACAAATACAAAAAGATCAAAATCATACCATGCATATTTTCAGACCACAGTGCTATGAAAGTTGAAGTCAACCATAAGAAAAACTTTGGAAAGACCATAAATATATGGAGGTCAAAGGGCATTCTGCTAAAGAATGAATGGGTTAACCAGGATATTAAAGAAGATATTTTAAAAAAATCATGGCAGCAAATGAAAATGAAAACACCGTGGTCTAAAACCTTTGAGATGCACAAAAGGAGATCCTAAGAGAGAGGTATATAGCAATACAGGCCTACCTCAAGAAGCTAGAAAAACCTCAAATACATAAACTAACCTTACACCAAAAGAAACTATAAAAGGAACAGCAAATAAAGCCTAAAGCCAGCAGAAGGGAAATGATAAAGATTAGAGCAAAAATAAATGATATAGAAAAAAAACACAACACAGTGGAACAGATCAACAAATCTAAGAGCTCTTTCTTTAAAAGAATTAATAAAATTGATAAATCCTTAGCCGGACTTATCAAAAAGAAAAGAGAAAGACAAAGGACCCAAATAAATGAAATCACAAATGAAAGAGGACAGATCACAACCAACACCACAGAAATAAAAACAATTATAAGAGAATAATATTTTTAAAATGCCAACAAATTGGGAAATATGGAACAAATGCATAAATACCTGGAAACATACAAACTACCAAAATTGAAACAGGAAGAAGTAGAAAATTTGAACAGACCCATAAACAGCAATGAAATTGAAACAGTAATAAAAAAATCTCTCAAAAAACAGAAGTCCAGGGTCAGATATCTGGCACCCCAAAAGAATTCTTCCAGACAATTAAAAAAGAGTCAACACCTATTCTTCTCAAAGTGTTCCAAAATATAGATATGGAAGGAAAATTCAAAACTTCTTTTAAGAGGCCAGCATGACCTTGATTCAAAAAGCAGACAAAGACCCCCTGTAAAGGAGAATTACAGGCCAATATTCCTGAAGAACATGGTTACAAAAAATCTTAATAAAATATTAGTGAATTGAATTCAAATTACATTAAAATATTTATATTCCACAATCAAATGGGATTTATTCCTGGGCTGGAGGAGTGGTTCAATATTCACAAATCGATCAATGTGATACATCACATTAATAAAAGGGTAAGAACCATATGATCCTCTTAATAGTAGCAGAAAAAGCATTTGACAACACACAATATCCATTCTTGATAAAAACCCTTAAGAAAGAAGAGATACATGGAACATACCTCAGCATCATAAAGGCCATATACAAAAGCCCCATAGCTAATATCATCCTCAATGGGAAAAACAGATTTTTTCATGTACAGTCAGGAACAAGACAGGGTGTCCATTACTCTTTAAGATAGTACTAGAAGTCTTAGCCTCAGCAATCAGGCAACAAATGAAATAAAAGGCATCCAAATCAGTGAGGAAGAAGTCAAATGTTCACACATTGCAGACAACATGATAGTGTAGAAAACCTAAAGTCTCTACCAAAAAATTGTGAAACTAATGCATGAATTCAGCAAAGTTGCAGGATAGAAAATCAATGTTCAGACATTTGTTGCCTTTCTATACACCAATAACAAAAAGAAATCAAGGAATTGATACCATATACTGTTGCATCAAAAACTATAAGATACTTAGGAATAAATTCTTCCAAAGAGGTAAAAAAAATCTGTACTCTGAAAATTATGGAACACTTATGAAAGAAATTGAATAGGACACAAAGAAATGGAAAAACATTCCATGTTCAGGGATTGGAAAAACAAACATTGTTAAAATGTCTATGCTACCCAAAGCAATCTACACATTCAATGCAATCCCTATCAAAATACCAACAGCATTTTTCACAGAGCTAAAACAAACAATCCTAATATTCATATGGGACCACAAAAGACCCCACAAAGTCAAAGCAATCCTGGAAGAGAAAAGCAAACCTGGAGGCATCATGATTCTGGACTTCAAGCTATATTATAATGCTGTAGTCATCAAGACAGTATGGCATTGGCACAAAAACAGACACACAGATCAATGAAACAGTGTAGAAAACCCAGAAATAAACTCACAACTATACAATTAATCTTTGACAAAGCAAGAATGAACATCCAGTGGAAAAAAGACAGTGTCTTCAACACATATTGTTGGGAAAATGACAGCAATATGAAGAAGAATGAAACTGGACCACATTCTTATGCCATACACAAAAATAAATTTGAAATGGATGAACTGAGGGCTT
This sequence comes from Ailuropoda melanoleuca, assembly GCF_002007445.2. Taxonomy (NCBI): domain Eukaryota; kingdom Metazoa; phylum Chordata; class Mammalia; order Carnivora; family Ursidae; genus Ailuropoda; species Ailuropoda melanoleuca. The sequence continues at coordinate 59,322,870 of NC_048238.1, forward strand.
CAGAGGGGAGGGGAGTGGGGGAATGGGATAGGCTGGTGATGGGTAGTAAGGATTGCACTTATTACATGGTGCACTGGGTGTTATACGCAACTAATGAATCATGGAACTTTACATCAAAAACCAGGGATGTACTGTATGGTGACTAACATAATATAATAAAAAAATTATTATAATTAAAAAAATGAAATGGATGAAAGACCTAAATGTGAGTTACAAACCCATAAAAATCCTAGAGGAGAACACAGGCAGAAACCTCTTTGACCTCGGCCACAGCAACTTCTTACTACACACAATGCCAGAGGTGAGGGAAATGAAAATTAACAATTGGGACTTCATCAAGATAAAAAAGGCTTCTGCACAATGAAGGAAACAATCCACAAAACTAAAAGGCAGCCTACAGAATGGGAAAAGATAGTTGTAAATGACATTATTTGATAAAGGATTGGTATCTAAAATCTATAAAGAATTTATCAAAATCAACCCCAAAAAACAATCTAGTTAAAAAATGGGTAGAAGACATGAATAGACATTTTCCCAATGAAGACATACAGATGGCTGGCAGACATGAAGAGTTGCTCGACATCACTCATCATCAGGGAAATAAAAATCGAAACCACAATAAGTTATCACCTCACACTTGTGAGGATGGCCAAATTTAACAACACAGGAAACAAAAGATTTTGGCAAGGATGCAGAGAACAGGGAGCCCTCTTACACTGTTGGTGGGAGTGCAAACTGGTATGGCCACTCTATAAAGTATGGAGGTTCCTCTAAAAATTACAGAAAGAATACCTTATGACCCAGCAATTGCACTATTGTGTTTTCATCCAAAGGGTAAAAAAATATAGATTCAAAGGGGTGCAGGCACTCCAATGTTTATAGCAGTATTATCAACGATAGCCACACTATGGAAAGGGCCCAAATGTCCATTGAGTGTTGAATGTATAAAGCAGGTGTGGGGTATATAATGGAATCTATATTCCATCTGTGATGGAATATTACTCGGCCATCAAAAAGAATGAAATCTTGCCATTTGCAATGACATGAATAGGGCTAGAATGTATTATGCTAAGTAAAATAATTCAGAGAAATACAAATACCATATGATTTCACTCATATATGGAATTTAAGAAAGAGAATGGATGAACATATGGAAAGAAAAAATGAAGGAGATGGGAAAGGAAATCAAGAAACTCTTTTTTAAAAAAGATTTTATTTGTAAGTTATCTCTACACCAAACATGGGGCTCAAACTCAAAGCCCCAAGATCAAGAGTTGCATGTTCTGCAGACTTAGCCAAGTCCCAAACCATGAGACTTGTAAAGATGTAGAACAAACTGATGGTTGATGGAGAGAGGTGGGTGGGGAATTGGCTAAGTGGGTGATGGACAATAAGGAGGGCACTTGTTATGACATGCACTGGGTGTTATATGTAAGTGATGAATCACTAAATTCTACTCCTGAAACCAATATTACACTATATGTTAACTAACTAGAATTTAAATAAAAATTTGGAAAAAAAAGTAAATGATAATTTTGAGATGTTTCTATCTACTAGGGTGAACCTTACAATAAATATATATATATTATATATAATATGAAATATTTTATATATTACACAATATAAAATATAAATTATGTATGTATATATTTAAAATAAAATATTGGATTAAATCTTCCTAAATTGAAGTCTTTCATTTTTTCAGTTTAGCACTATATGCTTGTAGCTATAAGAAAAACAAGTAAAATTCTGAATACTAAGATGAACTTTATAAAGAGTTTTCATGAAATCTGCCTGGAAAATAAAATCCTTGCTACTTGTTATATTATTTTAGCATCTTTTTGTTTGTGAATCATACCTGGTAATTTATTTGCCATGTTAGAGCTGATTTACCCTTAGGAATATATAACGTTCAGGAAGATTTCCATTTTTCACCAAACAATGCAAACTGGTTCTTGATTATATTGTTCAATGTCAACATTTCTTAAGGAATCTTAGGGTAGGGGGAAACAGAATTTAATTTTTTTTCTCTTCCTTATGATTTTCTTTTCTTTTCTTTTCTTTTTTTTTTGGTTTTAATTTGAGTAGAGTTGACACACAATATCACATTAGTTTCAGGTGTGCAACTTAGTGATATGACATGTTAATGCATTATGCTATGTTCACCACAAGTTTACCTATGGTCTGTGCCATCACTATTGCAATATCATTGACTGTATTACCTGTGCTCTGATTTGTATTCCCAAGACTGACTCAATCTATAACTAGAGGCCTCTCTTCTTTACCCATTTTGCCCAACACGCTACCTCCTTACACTCTAGAAATCATCAGTTTGTTCTCTGTATTTATATTTCTTTTTCAAAGATTTTTTTAGATTTATTTGACAGAGAGACCACAAGCAGGGGGACCCGCAGGCAGACGGAGAGGGAGAAGCAGGGTCCCTGCTGAGCAGAGAGCCCAACATTGGGCTTGATCCCAGGACCCTGGGATTATGACCTGAGCCAAAGGCAGCTGCTTAACCGACTGAGCCAACCATGCACCCCTGTATTTATAGTTCTGATTCTGCTTTTTGTTTATTTGTTGTTTTTTTTAATTTCATTTATGAGTGGAATCATATGGTATTTATCTTTCTCATTGGGCTTATTTGACTTAGCATAATACCATCTAGCTCCATCCATATTGTCTCAAATGTCAAAATCATATACTTTTTTTATTAAAAATATTTTTATTATATTATGTTACTCACCATACAGTACACCCCTAGTTTTTGATGTAAAGTTTCATGATTCATTACTTGCATATAACACCCAGTGCACCATGCAATATGTGCCCTCCTTAATACCCATCACCACCTGATCCCATTCGCCCCCACCCCCGCGAAGCCCTAAATTTGTTTCCCAGAGTCCATAGTCCCTCGTGGTTCATTCCCCCTTCTGTTTACCCCCACCCTTCATTCTTCCCTTCCTTCTCCTAACAATCTTCCTACTATTTCTTATGTTCCATAAATGAGTGAAACCATATGATAATTGTCTTTCTCTGCTTGACTTATTTCACTTAGCATAATCTCCTCCAGTCCCGTCCATGTTGCTACAAATGTTGGGTAATCGTTCTTTATGATGGCTGAGTAATATTCCATTCCATATATGTACCACATCTTCTTAATCCAGTCATCTGTGGAAGAGCATCTCGGCTACTTACACGATTTTGCTATTGTGGACAATGCTGCTATGAACATTGGGGTGCATAAGGCCCTTCTTTTCACTACGTCTGTATCTTTGGGGTAAATACCCAGTAGTGCAATTGCTGGATCAAAGGGTAGCTGAATTTTTAACTTTTTAAGGGACCTCCACATTGTTTTCCAGAGTGGCTGTAACAACTTGCATTCCACCAACAATGTAAGAGGGATCCCCTTTCTCCACATCCTCTCCAACATTTGTTGTTTCCTGCCTTCTCAATTTTTGCCATTCTAACGCGTAAGGTGGTATCTCAGTGTGGTTTTGATTTGAATTTCCCTGATGGCTAATGATTTTGAACATTTTTTCATGTGTCTGTTAGGCATTTGTATGTCTTCATTGGAAAAGTGTCTGTTCATATCTTCTACCCATTTTATGATTTGTTTATTTCCTTCTTGTGTATTGAGTTTGAGAAGTTCTTTGTAGATCTTGGATACCAGTCTTTTATCTGTAGTGTCCTTTGCAAATATCTTCTCCCATTCCGTGGGCTGCCTCTTAGTTTTTTTGACTGTTTCCTTGGCTGCACAGAAGGTTTTATCTTGATGAAGTCCCACACGTTCATTTTTTCTTTTGTTTCTTTTGCCTTTGGAGATGTGTCATGAAAAAAATTGCTGTGGCCAATGTCGTAGAGGTTTCAGCCTATTTTATCCTCTAGGATTTTGATGGATTCCTGTCTCACATCGAGGTCTTTCATCCATTTGGAGTTTATCTTTGTGTATGGTGTGAGAAAATGGTCGAGTTTCATTCTTTTGCATGTAGCTGTCCAATTTTCTCAGCACCATTTATTGAAGAGACTGTCTATTTTCCACTGGATGTTTTTTCCTGCTTTGTCAAAAATTGCTTCCCCAGAAAGCCAAGGGTCCATTTCTGGGTTTTCTATTCTGTTCCATTGATCTATGTGTCTATTTTTGTGCCAGTACCATGCTGTCTTTGTGATCACAGCTTTGTAGTATAGCTTGAAATCTGGCAACGTGATACTCCCAGTTTGTTATTCCTTTTCAGCAATTCCCTTATGATTTGGGACCTTTTCTGGTTCCACACAAATTTAAGGGCTGTTTGTTCCAGTTCTTTGAAAAATGTCATTGCTATCTTGATTGGGATGGCATTGAAAGTGTAGATTACTCTGGATAGCATAGGCATTGTAACTATGTTAATTCTTCCTATCCATGAGCAGGAATATTTTTCCATCTTTTTGTGTCTTCTTCAGTGTCTTTCAAGAGTGATTTGTAGTTTCTGGAATATAGATCCTTTACCTCTCTGGTTAGGTAATTCCGAGATAACTTATGATTCTTGGTGCTATTGTAATGGAATGGATTCCCTAATTTCTCTTTCTTCAGCCTCATTGTTCGTGTATAGAAATACAACTGATTTCGGAGTATTGATTTTGTATCCTGCCACATTACTGAATTGCTCTATAACTTCTAGTAGTTTGGGGATGGATTCTTTTGGGTTTTCCATATAGAGTATCATGTCATCAGCAAAGAGAGACAGTTGGACTTCTTCTTTTGCCGATTTGGATACCTTTTATCCCTTTTTGTTTTCTGATTGCTGTTGCAAGGACTTCTAGTACTATGTTGAATAACAATGGTGAGATTGGGCATCCTTGTCGTTTTCCTGATGTTAAGGGAAAGGCTTCCAGCTCTTCCCCATTGAGAAGGATATTTGCCGTGGGCTTTTCATAGATGGTTTTTATGAAATTGAGGAATGTACTTTCTATCTCTACACTCTGAAGTGTTTTAATCAGGAAAGGATGCTGTATTTTGTCAAATGCTTTTTCCACATCTTTTGAGAGGATCATATGGTTCTTGACACTTTTCTTGTTGATATAATCTATCACACTGATAGATTTGCAAATGTTGAACCACTCTTGCATCCCAGGGATGAATCCCACTTGGCCATGATGGATAATCCTTTTAATGTACTGTTGGATCCTATTAGCTAAGATTTTGTTGAGAATTTTGGTGTCCATGTTCATCAGGGATATCGGTCTGTAATTCTCCTTTTTGATGGGGCCTTTGTCTGGTTTGGGGATCAAGGTAATACTGGCCTCATAGAATAAGTTTGGTAGTTTTCCTTCTGTTTCTATTTTTTGAAATAGCTTTAGGAGAATAGGTATTATTTCTTCTTTGAATGATTGGTAGAATTCCCGGGGAATCATCAGGCCCTGGAGTCTTGTTTTTCGGGAGGTTTTTGATAACTGTTTCAATCTCTTCATAATTAATCTGTCCATTTAAAAAACCAATTTCTTCCTGTTTCAATCTTGGTAGTTTATAGGTTTCCAGGAAGGCATCCATTTCTTCCAGGTTGTTTACTTTATTGGCATAAAGCTGTTCATAAAAGTTTCTAATGATTCTTCCTATTTCATCGGTGTTGGTTGTGACCTCTCCCTTTTCATTCATAATGTTAATTTGGGTCTTTCTCTATTCTTTTGAATAAGTCTGGCCAATGGCTTATTGATCATATTTATTCTTTCAAAGAACCAGCTTCTAGTTCTATTCATCTGCTCTACTGTGCTCCTGGTATTCAATTCATTGATCTCTGGTCTAATCTTGATCAACTGCCTCCTTGTGTGGATTAGGCCTCTTCTTCTGTTACTGTTCCAGCTTCTTGAGGTGAGAATATAAAAACTGCATTTTAGATATTTATATTCTTTTGAGTGAGGCTTGGATGGCTATGTATTTTCCCCTTAGGACTGCCTTTGGAGTGTCCCATAGGTTTTGGACCATTGTGATTTCATTCTTGTTGGTCTCCATAAATTGTTTAAATTGATTTTTGATTTCTTGGTTTATCCAAACATTCTTGAGCAGGATGGTTCTTAGTTTCCAAGTGTTTGAGTTTCTTCCAATTTTTTCCTTGTGATTGAGTTCCAATTTCAAAGCACTGTTGTCTGAGAATATGCAGGGAATAATCCCAGTCTTTTAGTATTGGTTTAGACCTGTTTTATGACCCAGCATATGGTCTATTCTGGAGAACGTTCCATGTGCATTCGAAAAGAATGAGTATTCTTTTGTTCTGGGGTGTAGTGTTCTCTCTCTCTATATATATATATGTATATGTATATGTATATGTATATGTATATACATATATATATATGAGATCCACCTGGTCTAGTATGGCATTCAAAGCTCTTGTTTTGTTGTTGATTTTCTGCTTAGGTGATCTGTCTATTGCTGATAATGTAGTGTTGAGGTCCCCTACTATTAACATATTTTTATCTATATGTCTCTTTATTCTGGTTTAGAGTTGGGTTGTGTATCTTGCTGCTCCCCTGTTGGGGTCATAGAGGTTTATAATTGTCATATCCACTTGTTGGATACATCTTTTAAGAATAATGTCCATCTGTATCTCTAACTACAATCTTTCATTTAAAATCCAATCTCTCTGATATGAGAATTGCTACCCCAGCATTCTTTTGAGGTGTATTGGCATGAAAAATGGTTTTCCATCCCTTCACATCCAGTCTGGTTGTATCTTTAGGTTCAAAATGAGTCTTTTGTTGACAGCAAATGCACGGGTCAAGTCTTTTTATCCAATCTGCAACGCTGTGGCATTTTATGGGAGCATTTAGGCCATTCACATTGAGAGTGATTATTGAGCAATATGATTTTAATGATTTCATGTTGCCTGTAAAGTCTTTGTTTCTATAAATTGTAATTTTATGTTCTATATCATTCTTGGGGCCTTTTTACTTTCATAGAACCCCCCTTAATATCTCCTGTAGGGCTGGTTTCATGGTTACAAAATGGTCAGTGACTGGCGATTTTGGAAGGTCCTTTTCTCTCCATCAAGTCTGAATGACAGCCTTGCTGGATAAAGGATCCTTGGTTGCATGTTTTTCTCTGAAAGAGCTTTAAAAATGCCCCTGCCCCAACCCTTTCTCTCATTCCAGGTCTGTGTAGATAGGTCCGACGTGATCCTAATAGTTTTGCCTTTGTACATGAGAAATTTCTTTGCCCTGGCCACTTTCAATACTGTATCCTTGGATCTAGTATTTGCAAATTGCACTATGACGTGCCATAGCATAGGTTTGTCATAGTTGAGCTTGGGAGGGGTCCTCTCTGCCTCTTGGACATGAATGCTTGTTTCCTTTGCTAGATTAGGGAAGTTGTCAGCTACAATTTGTTCAAATATCTCTTCTAGACCTCTCTCTTTCTCTACCGCCTCAGGGATGCCGATGATTCTGACATTGGAACATTTCATTGAGTCAGTAATCTCCCATAACCTGCATTCTTGAGATTGAAATTTTTTTAATGTTTTTCTATTATGTTAGTCACCATACAGTACATCCCTGGTTTCTGATGCAAAGTTGGATGTTTCATTAGTTGCGTATAACACCCAGTTGGATTTTTTTGAGCCAAGTTTCTGTTTTAGTTTTCTCTTCTACCATCCCATCCTCCAATTCACTAATTTGTTCTTCTGCCTCATTTACCCTGGCCATCAAAGCATCTAGTTCTGACTACATTTGATTCATAGCATTTTTAATTTCTGCCAGATTCACTCTCATTTCTGCCCTTAGAGATTCTATATTCTCATTAATATTTTCGTTAATATTTTTTTCAAGTCTACACATCATCTTGACCATTGTTAATCTGAACTCCATTTCTAATAATTTGGTTATATTCATATCCATTAGTTCTGTAGCAGAGGCCACAGACTCATTACCTTTTCTTTTCTGGGGGTATTTTTCCTTCTCGTCATTCTGATGAGGAGAAGTTGCAGGGTTGCCCAGAGCCCAAATTATTGACCAGGACCCAGGCAGCATGCTCTTGTTTTATAAGGACCTTAAGGATGTGGGCTTCTTGATTTTTCAGCCTGCCTTCTGGGGGAGGGGCCTGCCTCACTGATATTCAGGCAACCCTGTTTGGGTAGAGTCTCTCTGTCCCCTGTGAGGGGGGATGGGGATTGGCACACTGTGAGCTGGAATTTCCAGGCTTTTGTTCTCTGGCGGCTTTCCCTGGTGGTTTTCTGTGACTCTTCTGAAAGTCAGAGCAGCAGTGGCTATATCCTAGTCTCTGTCTCAGAACAGAGGGATCACAGTTCGCTTTCCACTGAGCTCTTCTGGCCTCTTGAACTCTGTTTCTGTTGGTGCTGCTAAAAACCCTGCAGCCGGCATCCCAGCCCTCACTTCCAGGGCCAGCACGTCTCTCTGTCCTTTGTGTTTGTAACACCACCGGCCACCTCCGTGTGCGCTCCGGAGCTCCCTGTTTCAGCGTGGTTTGCATGCACTCTGGAGTCCATGTTTTCAGTCTGTTCACATGCGCGCTCCTGAGTTCCTGGTCTCAGGCCCATTCCAGTGATGCTCTGGAGTTCCGTTTTTCAGTTTGGAAGCGCAGGCATTCCCAGGCTGATGCTCTCAGTCTGTTCTCTCATAGGTGCCCTTCCGCAAGTCTGGCCGCTCTCCAGTGAAGGTGGCTATCGCCCCTTGCACCCTAGCATGGAGGCTCCCTCCCCCTTCTGTTTATCTTCCAATATCTGTGCCCGGATTCAAAGCTCCCCACTTCCTACCTCAATACTCAGTGCTGAAGATGTTCATTTGTAGAGATCCAGATGTATCATCCTGCGTCTCAGGCGGATTCTGTGGGTTTTCATAATGGTCTGGTACCTATCCAGCTCGGCTCAGGGGACCAGCCTCAAAAGGGGACCCCTACTTCTCTGCCATCTTAACTCCGTCCCCACAATCACATCCTTTTTTATGGGTGTGTAATATTTTATATATAGACCACACATTCCTTATTTATTTATCAATTGGTGAATACTTAGGTTCCTTCCATGTCTTGACTATTATAAATAATTATGCAATAGACATAGGGGTGAATTTATCTTTTTAAGTTAGTGTTTTTGCTGTCTCTGGGTAAATACCCAGTGGTGGAATTTTTGGATCATATGGTATTTCTATTTTTAAATTTTGAGGAATCTCCCTACTATTTTCCACACTGACAGTACCAATTTGTATTTCCACCAACAGCACAAAATGTTTCTTTTTTCCACATCCTTACCAAAATGGGTTTTTGTCTTTTTGGTTTTAGCCATTCTAACAGATTTGAGGTGATATTTCATTGTGGTTTTGATGTGTATATCCCTGATAATTAGTGATCTTGAGCATCTTTTCATGTTTCCATTGCCCATCTGTATGTCTTTGGGGAAAATGCCTATTTAGGTTCTCTGCTCATTTTTATTTGGATTGTTTGCTTTTTAGGTGTTTTGTTGTATAAGTTCTCTATATATTTGGGATATTAACACCTTAACAACTATATCATTTGCAAATATCTTCTCCTATTTCTCCTATGTCAAAGTAGGCTGTCTTTTTGTTCTCTTGTTGGTTTCCACCACTGTACAAAGATTTTTATTTTGATGTAGTACCAATAGTTTATTTTTGTCATTGTTTCCCTTGCCTTAAGGGACACATCTAGAAAAATGCTGCTATGGCTGATGTCAGAGAATTACTTCCTGTGTCCTCTTCTAGGACTTTTTTGCTTTCCAGGCTCACATTTAGGTTTTTAACCCATTTTGAGTTTATTTTTGTGTATTGTATTTAAAAGTAGTCCAGTTTCATTCTTTAACATGTAGCTGTCCTATTTTCCCAGGACTGTTTCTTGAAAAGATTGTCATTTCCCCATTGTATATTCTTGCCTCCATTGTCATAGATTAATTGACCATATAAATGTGGATTTACTTTTTGGATTCTACTCTGTTCTGTTGATCAATGTGTCTATTTTTGTGTCAGTACCACACTGTTTTGATTACTAAAGATTTGTAGTATGCCTTTAAATCTGGAGTTGTGATACCTCCAACTTGTTTCTTTCATAGGATTGCTTTAGATATTCAGTCAAATTTTAGCATTATTTGTTCTACTTTTATGAAAAATCCTGTCAGTATTTTGCTAGGGCTTGCATTGAATTGCTTGGGTAATATGGGTAATATGGACATTTTAAACAATATTAATACTTGCAACCCATGAGCATGGAATATCTTTCCATTTGTTTGTGTCATCATCAATTTCTTTCACCAGCATTTTACAGTTTTCAGAATACAGATCTTTCACCTATTTGCTTAAGTATATTCCTGGGTATTTTATTCTTTTTGGTTCAATTGTAAGTGGTGGTTTGTTTGTTTAATTTCACTTTCTGTGACTTTGTTGTTAGTGTATAAAAACACTACCAATTTCTGGGCATTAGTTTTGTAACCAGTCACTTCACTAAATTCATTTATTAGTTTCATCAGTTTTCTGGTGGAGTCCATAGGATTTTCTACGTATAGTATCATGTCATCTGCAAATAATGATAGTTTGCATTCTTATTTGCCAATGTGGATGTCTCTTATTTATTTTTCTTGTCCCATTTCCTTGAATAGGACTTCCAGTACTATGTTGAATAAAAGTGACAAGAGCAGACATTCTTGTCTTGTTCCTGACCTTAAAAAGACAATTCTTTTTCTTACCATTGAAGATGAGTTGTGGGTTTTTAATGTATGAAAGACCTCAACCTTTATTATGTTGAGGTATATTACTTCTAACGTCATTTTGTTGAGAGTTTTTTTTTATCATGATTGGATGTGGAATCTTGTCAAATGGTTTCTCTGAATTTATTGAGATGACCATATGATTTTTATCCTCCTTTTGTTGATGTGTTATATGATGTTGACTGATTTGCAAATATTGAACCATCCTTGCATCCTAGGAATAAATCCCACTTAATAACGGTGAATGATCTGTATAATGTATTGTTGTATCTGGTTTGCTAATATTTTGTGGAGGATTTTACATTTATGTCCATCAGAAATATTGGTCTGTAGTTTTCTTTCTTTCTTTCTTTCTTTCTTTCTTTCTTTCTTCTTTCTTTCTTTCTTCTTTTTTTTTTTTGTCACCTTATACGGTTTTTGTATCAGAGTAATTCTAGCCTTATAAAATGTATCTGGATGCATTCCTTCCTATTCTATTTTTGGAATAGTTTGAGAATAGGTAATAATTCTTGTTAAAATGTCTGGAAGAGAGGAAAGAAGCAGGATAGTGGAAGAGTAGGGGGCATCATTTCATCTGGTCCCCTGAATTTAGACAGATAACCATCAAATCATTCTCAACACCTATGGATTCAAACTGAAATGTAAGAAAAGATTTACTGGAATTCTACAAATAGAAAAGCAACCACTTTTTGCAAGGTATGAGGTGTGGAGAAGTGAATCTGAGGGTATATATTGGAAGATAATCAGCAGGGGAGGGAGCCTCTGTAAGCCAACTACAGAAAATGATACAACCCCATAGCAAAGTATTGTAACCTTTAGAGATCTCTAGTGAGAGATGTCAATGATTGAAAGGTGCTCAGGTGGTGAAGCAAGGCAGAATGCTAGGTGGGAAACTGTGGTCTCAAGATCCCTGGGCGACAAAAAGATGGGGTGCCTGAGCTGGCAGAGTTCCCAAGTGTTGGAGCAGGGAAATCAGAGAGGGTCAGTGAGCCTGGGAGGGGGCTCTCAGCTTGGTTCACTATAAAACAAGAACTGCAGCATGATCAGGTGACACCTTTCTTGCAGGGGCCCTGCAAAGGACAGAAAAGGCTGGCTCTCCACCTTCCCCCAGGATGGGTGGCAGGGAAGTGTGCATGACTGGAAACCATTCAAAGTGTGAATGTACCACAAAGGACAGGAAAGTGGTGGCCCTCTGCCTACCCCCAGGAGGGGAGGCATGGGAGCATGCACGAAGAGGAAACCACTCTCTGTGCAGGGGCAAGGGTGCTGTAAAGGACAGAAATGCAGAGAACCTCTGGTTTCCCATGGAAGGATCCATTTGGGTGCACACCACAGGAGTCTGCAGAGTTTGGGACACACAAAAGTGAAGATGCTTGTCCTTAAGGTTTTGCTGAAGAAAGGGAACTGTGGTCTCTTAGCTCTGGGGCTCAAGGTGGGGTGCAGCCATTTTTGTTTCCATCCTCTAGAGATGCACAGAAGGCCTGCAGGGAACAAAACTCACATGGAGAAACCAGTAGCAGCTCACACTGAGCCCAGCCTCCTGCCAAGGGGGAATGCAACTCTGCCCAGACAAGAATCAGCACAGTAGGCCCCTCCTTCAGAAAACCAGCAGAAACAACATGTCAGCACCAAGTTTACAGAATACACAAGACTGCAAAACTTCAGGGCTAGGGGAAAATAATATGTAAAATTCAAGGGGCTTTTTTTCTCATGATTTGCATATCATTTAGTTTAAAATTTTCCTTTTCCTTTTACTGTTTTTCCTTTCCAACTAGTATCCTATTTTATTAACTCAATGTTTTTAAGTATTTTTTTAACTTTCATTTTTTACATTTGCATTTTATAGATATATTCTTCATTTTTGGCTTCCTTTCACTGTATTCAATTTTAATTGTTGTATGCATGTAACTTTTGCTTTCTTTACAATTTTGGGGATTTAATGTCTTCTAACAAACAGACCAAAATACTTCCAAGACAAAATGGATGACCCTGTTTGTCCACCTGGGAGATTATATTCTCTCTTTCCATCCTTGCCCTTTTTTTTATTGTCATCTCAGGCACCATACAGTGCTTCATTAGCTTTTGAAGTATTTTTAAACTCTGAATGGATGAAAGACCTCAATGTGAGACAGGAATCCATCAAAATCATAGAGGAGAACATAGGCAGTAACCTCTTCCATATCGGCCACAGCAACTTCTTTCAAGACACATCCTCAAAGGCAAGGGAAACAAAGCAAAAATGAACTTTGGGGACATCATCAAGATAAAAAGCTTCTGCACATCAAAGGAAACAGTCAACAAAACAAAGAGGTAACTCAGGGAATGGGAGAAGATATTTGCAAATGACATTATAGATAAAGGGCTTGTATCCAAGATCTATGAAGAACTTCTCAAATTCAACATCCAAAAAACAATCAAGTCAAAATGTGAGAAGAAGACATGAGCAGACACTTCTCCAAAGAAGACATACAAATGGCTAACAGACATATGAAAACAATGTTCAACATCATTAGCCATCAGGGAAACTCAAATCAAAACCACACTGAGATACTACCTTACACCAGTTAGAATGGCAAAAACTGACAAGGCAAGAAACAACAAATATTGGAGAGGATGTGGAGAAAGGGGAACCCTCTTGCACTGTTGGTGGGAATGCCACCTGGTACAGACACTATGGAAAACAGTGTGAAGGTTCCTCAAAAAGTTAAAAATAGAGCTGCCCTATGACCCAGCAATTGCATTACTAGGTATTTATCCCAAAGATAGAGATGTAGTAAAAAGAAGGGGACACATGAACTTCAATGTTCATCACAGCAGTCCACAATAGCCTAACTGTCGAAGGAGCTGAGATGCCCTTCAACAGATGAATGGATAATGAAGATGTGGTCCATATATACAATGGAAATTTGCTCAGCCATCATAAAGGATAGCTATTCACCATTTGCATCGACATGGATGGAACTGGAGGGGATTATGCTAAGTGAAATAAGTCAAACAGAGAAAGAAAATTATCACATGGATTCACTTCTACGTGGAACATAAGAAATAGTATGGAGGACTTCAGGAGAAGGAAGGGAAAAATGAAAGGGGGGAATCAGAGAGGGAGACAAACCATGAGAGACTATGGACTCCAGGAAACAAACTGAGGGTTTCAGAGGGAAGGGGGGTGGGTTGATGGGTTAGCATGGTGATGGGTATTAAGGAGGGCACATATTACAATGAGCACTGGGTGTTATACACAAACAATGAAACATTTTGCATGTTTGTTGTTGTTGTTTTTATTTCTGACCTCTTCAGATTTAACTAGTGTGTGTTTTGCTTGAATTGTGGTTTTAATTTTGTTCACTCGTTCATCCATTCCTTTCTGTGCAAAATGACTAGAAGGAGGAATTCACAACAAAAGAAAGAACTAGAGGTAATACTCTCTACCACAGATCTAATCATAATGGATCTAAGTAAAATGTCAAAGGTGCAATTCAGGATAAAAATTATAAAGTTAATAGCTCAGGTTGAAAAAATCATAAAAGACACCAGAGGATCTTTTAGTGCAGAAACAAAATCCAATCAGGCCAAAACTAAAAATGCTCTAACTGAGATGCAGTCTAAATTGGATACTCTAACAGATAAGATCAATGAAGCAGAAGAGAGAGAAAGTGGCATAAAAGTCAAGTTGATGGAAAGGAAGAAAGCTGAGGAAAAGAGAGAAAAACAACTAGTGGACCACAACAGGAGGCCTCAAGAAATCAGCAATGCCATAAAATGAAACAATATTAGAATTATTGGGGTCCCAGAGAAAGAAGAGAGAGGGACAGAAGGTATATTTGAGCAAACCCTAGCTGAGGACTTCCCTAATCTGGGGAAGGAAACAAGCATTAAAGTCCAAGAGGTAGAGAGGACCCTTTCAAGAAAACAAAACAAACCCCCCCCAAAAACCCAACAAAACAAAACAAAACAAAACAATAGATCAATAGCCCAACATATAATAGAGAAGCTTGCAAATTTCAGAGACAAAGAGAAAATTCTGAAAGCAGATCCAGAAAAGAGGTCCTTAACCTACAGGGGTGGGAATATTAGACTGGCAGCAGACCTATTCACAAAGACCTGGTAGGCCAGAAGGTGCTAGCATGATATATTCAGTGTACTAAGTGAAAAATATATGCATCCAAGAATCCTTTATCCGACAAGGCTGTCATTCAGAATGGAAGGAGAGATAAAGAGCTTCCATGAGAAACAGAAACTAAAAGAATATATGACCTTTAATCAGCCATGCAGGAAATATGAAAGGGGATCATCTAAGTGGACAGCCCAAAACTAACATAGAACAGAAAGAAACAGAGAATATCTACAGAAACAGGGACTTTACAGGTAATACAATGGAACCAAATTCATATTTTTCAATGGTTACTCTGAATGGAAATTGCTAAATGCTCCAATCAAATGGCATGGGATATTCGATTGGATAAAAAAGCAAGATCCAACTATATGCTGTCTTCAAGAAACTCATTTTAGAACTAAAGGCACCTCCAGATTGAAAGTTATGGGGTGGAGAAACATCTATCATGCTCAAGGACCTCAAAAAAAAGCCGGGGTATTGAGTTTGAGAAGATCTATATAGATCTTGGATACAAGCCCTTTATCTGTAGTTCCATTTGCAAATGTCTTCTCCCACTTCATGGGTTGCCTCTTTGTTTTGTTGACTGTTTCCTTTCCTGTGCAGAAGCTTTTTATCTTGATGATGTCCCCAAAGTTCATTTTTGTTTTTGTTTCCCTTGCCTTTGGGGGATGTGTCTTGAAAGAAATTGCTGTGGCCGATGTCAAAGAAGTTGCAGCCTATGCTCTCCTCTATGATTTTGATGGATTCCCATCTCACATTGAGGTCTTTCATCCGTTTAGAGTTTATTTTTGGGTATGGTGTGAGAGAATGGTCGAGTTTCATTTTTCTGTATATAGCTGTCCAATTTTCCCAGTGCCATTTATTGAAGAGACAGTCCTTTTTCCACAGGATATTTTTTCCTACTTTGTCAAAGATTAGTTGGCCATAAAGTTTAGGGTCCATTTCTGGAGTCTGTATTCTGTTCCATTGATCTATGTGTCTGTTTTTGTGACAGTACCATGCTGTCTTTGTGATCACAGCTTTGTTGTACAACTTGAAATCAGGCAACGTGATGCTCCCAGCTTTTTCTTTTTCAACATTTCCTTGGTGATTCCAGGTCTTTTCTGGTTCCACATGAATTTTAGGATTGCTTGTTCCAGCACTTTGAAAAAGGGCATTGGTATTTTAATTGGGATGGCATTGAAATTATAGAGTGCTCTGGGTAGCATAGATATTTTAACTTTGTTTATCCTTCTGATCCATGAGCATGGAATGTTTTCCATGTTTTTGTGTCTTCTTCAATGTCTTTCCTCAGTGTTCTGTAGTTTCTAGAGTATGGATCCTTTACCTCTTTGGTTAGGTTTATTCTGAGATATCATGGTTTTTGGTGCTATTGTAAATGGAATTGATTCCTTAATTTCTCCTTCTTCAGGCTCATTGTTAATGTATAGAAATGCAACTATATTCTGGGCATTGATTTTGTATCCTGCCACATTACTGAATTGCTGTATGAGTTCTAGTAATTTTGGGGGTGGAGTCTTTTGGGTTTCCACATAAATTATCATGTCATCTGCAAAGAGAGAGAGAGTTCAACTTCTTCTTTGCCAATCTGAATACCTTTTAATTTTTGTTCTTGTTGTTTGATTTCTGTTGCTAGGACTTCTAGTACTATGTTGAACAATAGTGGTGAGAGTGGGCATCCTTGTTGTGTTCCTGATCTGAAGGGAAAGGCTCTCAGGTTTTCCCCATTGAGAGTGATATTTGCTGTGGACTTTCCATAGATGTTTTTTATGAAATTGAGGAATGTATCCTTTATCCCTATACTCTGAAGCGTTTTAATCAGGAAAGGATGCTGTATTTTCTCATATGCTTTTTCTGCATCAACTGAGAGAACCATATGTTTCTTGTCTCTTCTCTTATTAATGTGCTCTATCACACTGATTGATTTGTGAATGTTGAAACACCTTGCATTCCATGGTTGAATCTCACTTGGTCATGATGGATAACCTTTTAATGTACTGTTGGGTCCTATTAGCTAGGATCTTGAGAACTTTGGCATCCATATTCATCAGGGATATTGGTCTGTAATTCTCCTTTTTGATGGAGTCTTTGCTGGGTTTTGGGATCAAGGTAATGCTGGCTTCATGGAATGAGTTTGGAAATTTTCCTTCTGTTTCTATTTTTTGAAACAGCTTCAATAGAATAGGTATTATTTCTTCTTTGAATGTTTGGTAGAATTCTCCAGGGAATTCACCAGGCCCTGGACTCTTGTTTTTGGGAGATTTATGATCACTGCTTCTTTTTTTTTTTAAGATTTTATTTATTTATTTGACAGAGGGAGACAGCCAGTGAGAGAGGGAACACAAGCAGGGGAAGTGGGAGAGGAAGAAGCAGGCTCCCAGTGGAGGAGCCTGATGTGGGGCTCAATCCCAGAATGCCGGGATCATGCCCTGAGCCAAAGGCAGACTCCCAACAACTGCGCCACCCAGGCGCCCTTATGATTACTGCTTCTATCTCATTACTGGTTGTTGGTCTATTCAGGTTGTCAGTCTCTTCCTGTTTCAGTCTTGGTAGTTTATAGTTTTCCAGGAAGGCATCTATTTCTTCCAGGTTACTTAACTTATTGGCATATAGTTGTTGATAATAATTTCTAAAAATTGTTTCTATTTCCTTGGTGTTAGTCATGATCTCTCTGCTTTCATTCATAATTTTTTTTTTAATTTGGGGGCTTTCTCTTTTCTTTTGGATAAGTATGGCCAGTGGTTCATTGATCTTATTAATTCTTTCAAAGAACCAGCTTCTAGTTTTGTTGATCTCTTCCATTGTATTTCTGGTTTTTAATTCATTTATCTCTGCTGTAATCTTAATTATTTCTTTTCTCACGTGTGGCTTAGGCTTTATTTGTTGTTCCTTCTCCAGTTCTTTAAGATGTAGAAATAGTTTGTGTATTCTGGATTTTTCTATTTTCTTTGAATGAGGCTTGGATGGCCATGTATTTCCCCCTTAGGACCGCCTTTGCAGTATCCCATAGGTTTTGGACTCTTGTGTTTTCATTCAGATTATTTTATATAAATTGTTTAAGTTTTTCTTTAATTTCCTGGTTGACCCAAACATTCTTAAGCAAGATGGTCTTTAGCTTCTAAGTGTTTGAAATCCTTTCAATTTTTTCTCATGAATGAGTCCCAGTTTCAAAGCATTGTGGTCTGAGAATAATATCAATCTTTTGGTAGCACTTGAGACGTGATCTGTGACCCAGTATGTGGTCTATTCTGGAGAAAGTTCCATGTGCATTCAAGAAGAATGAGTTTTCTGCTGTTGTGGGGTACATTCTTCTGTATATATCTGTGAGGTCCATCTAGTTCAGTGTGTCATTCAGAGCTCTTGTTTCTTTGTTGATTTTCTCCTTAGATGATCTGTCTGACAGTGGAGTGATGAAGTCCCCTACTATTAAGATATTATCAATATGTCTCTTAATATTGGTTATCAGTTGGCTTATGTATTTGGCTGTTCCCATGTTGGGGGCATAGACAGTTATAATTGTTAGATCCTCTTGTTGGAACAACCCTTTAGGAATGATATAGTGTCCTGTATCTCTAACTACAGTCTTTAGCTTAAAATCTAATTTTTTTGGCATGAGAATTGCTA
This sequence comes from Ailuropoda melanoleuca, assembly GCF_002007445.2. Classification (NCBI taxonomy): domain Eukaryota; kingdom Metazoa; phylum Chordata; class Mammalia; order Carnivora; family Ursidae; genus Ailuropoda; species Ailuropoda melanoleuca. The sequence continues at coordinate 59,341,299 of NC_048238.1, forward strand.
CCCCTGCTTTCTTATGAGGTCTATTGTCATGAGAAATTGTTCTCCATACCTTCACTTTCAGTCTGGATGTATGTTTAGGTTCAAAATGAGTCCCTTGTAGACAGCATAGGGATGGGTCATGTCTTTTTATCTAATCTGCAATCCTGTGGCATTTTATGGGAGCATGTAGGCCGTTCACGTTGAGAGTGATTATGGAGAGATATGAATTTAATGTCATCATGTTGCCTGTGAAGTCCTTGTTTCTATAGGTTGTCTCTGTACATTTCTGTTCTGTATCACTTTCGGAGTTTTTCTCCTTTTATAGAACCCCCCTTAATACTTCTTGCAGGGCTGGCTTGGTGGTCACATGTTCTTTCGATTTCTGCCAGTCTTGGAAGCTCCTCGTCTCTCCACCAATTCTGAATGACAGACAGCCTTGCTGAATGCAGTATCCTTGGGTGCATATTCTTCTAATTTAGTACATTTAATATGTCTTGACAGCTCTTTCTGTTTTGCCAGGTCTCTGTGGACACGTCTGATGTTATTCTGATGTTCCTCCCTCTGTACCTAAGTAATCTCTTCCCCACCCCCCAGCTGCTCTCAGGGTGACTTCCTTAGTTCTAAGATTTGTGAGTTTTACTATTATAAGCTGGGGCATTGGTCTGTTTTTGATCTTGGGAGAGGTTCTCTCTGCCTCTAAGACATGAATGCTTGTTTCATTCCCCAGATTAGGCAGTTCCCATCTACAATTTGGTTAAATATATATTCTAGACTCTCTTTCCACCCCCTCAGGGATCCCGATAATTCTGATATTGGAATGCTACTTTGAACCACTAATCTCTAATCTGTTTGATTCCTTGGGTTTCATTTGTTTTTCCCATGCCACCTTGGTTTCCTTCTTTTCCATCATCTTATCCTTTAATTCACTAATTTGTTCCTCTGCCTTGTTTACCCTGGCAGTCAGAGTATCCAGTTTAGGCTGCATTTCATTCATAGAATTTTTAAGTTCTGCAAGATTAGATCTCATTTCAGCCCTTAGAGATTCTATATTTTAGTTAATATTTTTCTCAAGCCTAGATATTGCCTTGATAATTTTTACTCTGAAATCTATCTCTGACATCTTGGTAATATTCATATCTGTTAGTTCTGTGGCAGAGACCACGGTCTCTGATTCTTTCCTTTTTGGGGGATTCCTCCCCTTAGTCATTCTGTTGAGAGGTGGTTGAAGGAATGTACATAGTTCAAATTATTGACCACAACCCAAGCAAGATTCACCAGTTTTATAGGGGCCTTAGGGTTGTTGGCCACTTGTTCTTCCAGCCTGCCTTCTGTGGGAGGGACCTACTGTGCTGTTACTCAGGCAACCCTGTTTGGGCAGAGTTGCCCTGGGGCCCCCTCTTGGGGGGGAAATGGGGTCATTGAAAATCGGTTTTGGGGGGGACTTTTGTTCTCTGGAGGCTTTTCCTGATGGCTTTCCTTGTCTCTTCCGAGAGTCAGTGCAGAAGTGACCATATCCAAACCTCTGTCTCAGATCAGAGAGATCACAGTCTGCTCTTCACTGAGCTCTCCAGGCCACACTGTCTCCATTTCTTTCTGTGCTCCTAAAAGTACTGCAGCGTCCTGAGGGTTGTGCAACCCACACCAGCACTTCTAGTCCTCACTCCCAGGGCTGGACACTTCTCTGTTCTTTGTGCTTCTAAAACCTCAAGCTGCCCCCTGTTCTCATGTGTGCCCCCGTAGCTCCAGGTTTCAGTCTTGGGGGCTGCCTAAAGTCCTTTCCCCACAGCTACAGGTCTGCAAGTCTGTGCCCAGTCCCCAGCGTGGGAGGCTTTTGCTTTCTTGGTGGAAGATCACAGAGGCACCCTCCCACTTTTGTTTATCCTCCGATATCTGCCCACAGAATCATGGCTCCCCACTTCATACCTCGAGACCAACTGTCAGAGGTATTCTGTTTGTAGAGATCCACATATATCTTCTTACATCTCAGACTGATTCTGTAGGTGTTGAGAATGGTTTGGTAGACATCCAGCTCAATTCAGGTGACTGGTTGCAATAGCATTCCCTACTCCTCCACCATCTTTTTCCTCCTCTGTGCCTGTCTTTCTAAACTCTCACCACTGGGCATTAGGCCTGTAAAAATTTCCCAGGCTTTTTTTTTTCTTATTCCTTTTTTTTTAAATTTAACTTTATTTATTTACATTCAATCAATTAACATAGAGTGTATTATTAGTTTCAGAGGTAGAGTTCAGTGATTCTTGTGTTGTATATAACACCGAGTGCTATATTACATCATTATATCATGTGCCCTCCTTAATGCCCATCATCCAGTTACCTCATATTCCCACCTGCCTCACCTTCAATAACCCTAAGTTTTTTTCCTGTGGTTAAGAGTCTGTTTTGCTTTGTCTCCCTCTCTGATTTTGTCTTGTTTTCTTTTTCCCTCCCTTCCTATATGCTCTCCTGTTTTGTTTCTTAAATTCCACATATGAGTGATATCATATGATAATTTTCTTTCTCTGATGGACTTATTTCACTTAGCATAATCCCCTGTAGTTCCATCCATGTCTTTGCAAATTCTGATTATTGTATCACTTACTAGTTCTAGACTTTTGTTAAGTTATTTAATCTTCTAAACTTTCTTTCCTCAGCTATGACATGTAGACCCATTCACTTATGATATAACACATAGCTGGCACATTAACTGATCAATATATTGATGTCAATGTTAATTATTATTATCACAAATGACATATTTAAATTAAATACAAAACAATAAAATTATGTGCCATACAATGTATTATTTTCCACTGTTTCATTTCATTTTTCAAAAAAGATCATAGCATACAACTCTATTATTTTTATTATGTAGCCACCTGCCTTTTCAAAATCTCTGCTTTATTACATTTATAAAAAAACTTCTTGGGACTTGGAGTTATTCTTGTGTTATTCCACTAGCTTTTTCTATTATTGTATGACCTTAGGAATATCCTTGTGTCCCTTCTTCAACAGTATAAAGGAAAACATATTCTGACCTCACCCATGACCCCAGGTTTTTTTTTTCTCTTTCTCTTTTGTCTTAAATTTGGGGAATTGTACAAGGGGCATATTAGATTCCCGTGACTCTCATAACAAATTATTATGAACTGGGTATCTTAAAATAACAAACATTTACTCTTTCACAGTCTTGGAGGCCAAATGTTTGAAATTAAGGTGTCAGTAGTTCTGTATTCATTCTGGAGGCTCTAGGGGATAATCTATTCTTTGCTTCCTTCAGCTGCTTTTGGTTCCAAGAATTTCTTAGCATATGTTAACATCATTCCAATCTTTGCTTTAGTGTCCACAGTACTTCCTCTTTTATTTACTATCCTTCTGCCTCACCCTTATAGATATCCTTCTCATTACATCTAGAACCTATCTGGAAAATCCAGAAGGATCTTCTCATCTCAAGATCCTTAATTACATTTGTAAAACCTCTTTGTCCAAATAAGGTAAAATTCATAGGTGCCACAGAAAAGGATGTAGACTTATCTTTTTTTATGATTTTTTATTATATTATGTTAGTAACCATATGGTACATCCCCGGATTCCGATGTAAAGTTTGATGCTTCTTTAGTTGTGTATAACACCCACTGCAACATGCAATATGTGCCCTCCTTAATACCCATCACCAGTCTATCCCATTTCCCCACCCCATCCCCTCTGAAGACTTCAGGTTGTTTCTTATAGTCCATAGTCTCTCATGTTTCATTCCCCCTTCTGATTACCCCCCCTTTCTTTATCCTTCTTCCCTACCGATCTCCCTAGTTCTTATGTTCCATAGATGAGAGAAATCATATGATAATTGTCTTTCCCTGCTTGACTTATTTCACTTAGCATTATCTCCTCCAGTGCCGTCCATGTTGCAGCAAAAGTTGAGAATTCATTCTTTCTGATAGCTGAGTAATATTCCATTGTATATATGGACCACAGCTTCTTAATCCAGTCTTCNTAATCCAGTCATCTGTTGAAGGGCATCTCAGCTCCTTCCACGATTTAGCTATTGTGGAAAATGCTGCTATGAACATTGGGGTGCATATGGGCCTTCTCTTCACTATGTCTGTATCTTTAGGGTAAACACCCAGTAGTGCAATGGCTGCGTCATAGGGTAGCTCAATTTTTAATTTTTTAAGGGACATCCACACTGTTTTCCAGAGTGGCTGTACCAACTTGCATTCCCACCAACAATGTAGGAGGGATCCCCTTTCTCCACATCCTCTCCAACAATTGTTTCTTGACTTGTCTATTTTTGCCATTCTATCTGGTGTAAGGTGGTATCTCAGTGTAGTTTTGATTTGAATTTCCATGATGGCTGAAGATTTTGAACATTTTTTCATGTGTCTGTTAGCCATTTGTATGTCTTCATTGGAAAAGTGTCTGTTCATATCTTCTGCCTATTTTTTGATTTGTTTATTTGTTTCTTGTGTATGGAGTTTGAGAAGTTCTTTGTCGATCTTGGATACAAGTCCTTTATCTGTAGTGTCCTTTGCAATGATATTCTCCCATTCCGTGGGCTGCCTCTTAGTTTTTTTGACTGTTTCCTTGGCTGTGCAGAAGATTTTTATCCTGATAAAGTCCCACAAGTTCATTTTATCTTTTGTTTCTCTTGCCTTTGGAGATGTGTCGTGAACATATTGCTCTGGCTGATGTTGTAGAGGTTGTTGTTTATGTTCTCCTGTAGAATTTTGATGGATTCCTGCCTCACCATGGGGTCTTTCATCCATTTCGGGTTTATTTTTGTATATGGTGTGAGAGAGTGGTCAAGTTTCATTCTTTTGCATGTAGCTGTCCAATTTTCCCAGCACCATTTATTGAAGAGAATCTCTTTTTCCACTGGATGTTGTTTCCTGCTTTATTAAAGATTAGTTGCCCAAAGAGCTGAGGGTCCATTTCTGGGTCCTCTATCCTCTTCCGTTGATCTATGGGTCTGTTTCTGTGCCAGTACCATGCTGTCTTTGTGATCACAGCTTTGTAGTACAGCTCGAAATCCGGCATTGTGATGCCCCCAGCTTTGTTTTTCCTTTTCAACAGTTCCTTGGAGATTCGGGGCCTTTTCTGGTTCCATACAAATTTAAGGACTATTTGTTCCAGTTCTTTGAAAAATGTCCTCGGTATTTTGATCGGGATAGCATTGAAAGTGTAGATTGCTCTGGGTAGCATGGACATTTTAACTATGTTAATTCTTCCAATCCATGAGCATGGAATATTTTTCCATCTTTTTATGTCTTCCTCAATGTCTTTCAAGAGTGATTTATACTTTCTAGAACAAAGGTCCTTTACGTCTCTGGTTAAGTTAATTCCAAGGTAACGTATGGTTTTTGGTGTTATTGTAAATGGGATGGATTCCCTAATTTCTCTTTCTTCAGTCTCATTATTCGTGTATAGAAATGCAACTGATTTCTGTGCATTGATTTTGTATCCTGCCACATTGACGTGTTCTATAACTTCTAATAGTTTGCTGGGAGTGGATTCCTTTGGGTTTTCCATATAGAGTATCATGTCATCTGCAAAGAGAGACAGTTTGACTTCTTCTTTGCCGATTTGGATACCTTTGATCCCTTTTTGTCTTCTGATTGCTGTTGCAAGGACTTCTAGTACTATGTTGAATAATAGTGGCGAGAGTGGGCATCCTTGCCGTGTTCCTGATCTTAAGGGAAAGGCTTCCATCTTTTCCCCATTGAGAATAATATTTGCAGTAGGCTTCTCACAGATGGCTTTTTTGAGGCTGAGAAATGTGCCCTCTATTCCTACACTCTGAAGGGTTTTAATCAGGAAAGGATGCTGTATTTTGTCAAATGTTTTTCCTGCATCAATTGAGAGGATCATATGGATCCTGAGTCTTTTCTTGTTGATATGATGTATCACACTGATTGATTTACAAGTTTTGAACCATGCTTGCATCCCAGGTATGAATCCCACTTGGTCATGATGGATAATCCTTTTAATGTACTGTTGGATTCTATTAGCAAGGATCTTGTTGAGGATTTTGGCATCCATATTCATTAGAGAAATCGGTCTGTAATTCTCCTTTTTGAGGGGGTCTTTGCCTGGTTTGGGGATCAAGGTAATATTAGCTTCCTAGAATGAGATTGGTAGCTTTCTTTCTGTTTCTATTTTTTGAAATAGCTTTAGGAGAATAGTAATTAATTATTCTTTGAATGTTTGGTAGAATTCCTCAGGAAAACCATCCGGGCCAGGAGTTTTGTTATTTGGAAGGTTGTTTATCACTGACTCAATTTCTTCATAGTTAATTGGCCTATTTAAGAAATCTATTTCTTCCTGTTTCAGTCTTGGTAGTTTATAGGTTTCCAGGAAGGCCTCCATCTTTTCCAGATTGCTTAGTTTTTTGGCATATAGCTGTTGATAAAAATGTCTAATAACCCTTCCAATTTCAATGGTGTTGGTCGTGATCTCTCCTTTTTCATTCATAATTTTACTAATTTAGGTCCTTTCTCTTTTCTTCTGGATAAGTCTTGCCAGTGGTCTGTCAATTTTATGGATTCTCTCAAAGAGCCAACTTCTAGTCCTGATGATTTGCTCTACTGTACTTTTGGTTTCTAATTCATTTATTTCTGCTCTAATTTTGGGCAACTATTTCCTTGTGAGTGGATTAGGCCTTTCCCTCTCTTGCTGTTCCAGCTTCTTGAGGTGAGAATATAAAAACTGCATTTTAGATTTTTCTATTCTTTTGAGTGAGGTTTGGATGGCTATGTATTTTCCCCTTAGGTCTGCCTTTACAGTATCCCATAGGTATTGGACTGTTGTGTTTTCATTCTCGTTGGTCTCCATAAATTGTTTAAATTGCTTTTTAATTTCCTGGTTTATTGAGTCATTCTTGAGCAAGATGGTTCTTAATCTCCAAGTGTTTGAGTTTCTTCCAGATTTTTCCTTGTGGTTGAGTTCCAATTTCAGAGCGTTGTGGTCTGAGAATATGCAGGGGATAATTTCAATCTTTTGGTATTGGTTGAGACCTGTTTTGTGTCCCAGAACATGATCTATTCTTGAGAATGTTCCATGGGCATTAGAATAGGATGATTATTCTTTGGTCTTGGGGTGTAGTGTTCTATATATATATCTATGAGGTCCAACTCGTCGAGTATGGCATTCAAAGCCTTTGATTCTTTGCTTAGTTTTTGCCAGGGTGTTCTGTCTATTTCTGATAGTGGGGTGTTGAGGTCCCCTACTATTACTGTGTTTTTATCTATATGTCTCTTTATTTTGGTTAAGAGTTGGCTTGTGTATCTTTCTGCTCCCCTATTGGGGCATATATATTTTAATTGTCATATCCACTAGTTGAATACTTCCTTTAAGAATAATATAGTGCCCTTCTGTGTCTCTCTATAGCCTCTAGTTTAAAATCCAGTCTATCTGATATGAGAATTGCTACTCCAGCTTTCTTTTGAGGTCCACTTGCATGGAAGATGGTACTCGATCCCCTTACTCTAAGTCTGAATGCATCTTTGGGTTCAAAATGAGTCTCTTGTAGACAGCAAATGGATGGGACATGTCTTTTTATCCAATCTGCAACCCTGTGGCATTTTATGGGAGAGTTCAAACCATTTACATTGGCACTGAGAATTGACGGATATGATTTTAATGATGCCATGTTGCCAGTAAAGTCTTTGTTTGCATTGGTTGTGTCTTTCCGCTCTGTATCCCTCTTGGGGCCTTTTTACCTTTATAGAACCCCCCTTAATAGTCCTGAAGGGCTGGTTTCATGGTTACAAAATTGGTTAATGACTGGCGATTCTGGAACGTCTTTATTTCTCCATCAATTCTGAATGACAGCTTTGCTGGATAAAGGATCCTTGGCTTCATGTTTTTCCTGAAAGTGCTAAAAATGCCCCCTAACCCTTTCTCTCATTCGAGGTCTGTGTAGACAGGTCTGATGTAATTCTGATACCTTTGCCTTGGTACGTGAGAAATTTCTTTTCCTGGCCGCTTTCAATACTTTATCCTTGGATCTAATATTTGCAAATTGCACTATGACGTGACGTGGCGTAGGTTTGTCATGGTTGAGCTTGGATGGGGTCCTCTCTCCCTCTTGGACATGAATGTTTTTTTCCCTTGCTAGATTAGGGAAGTTTTCAGCTACAATTTGTTCAAATATCTTTTCTAGACCTCTGTTTTTCTTCACCCTCCCAGGGATGCCAAAGATTCTGACTTTGGATCATTTTATAGAGTCAGTAATCTCCCATAATCTACATTCATGGGCATGGATTTTTTTTAAGTCCAGCTTCTATTTTTGTTTTTTCTTCTACTAACCCATCCTCCATTCGCTAATGCGTTCCTCTGCCTCGGTGACCCTGGCTGTCAGAGCCTCTAGTTTTGACTGCATTTGGCTCATATAATTTTTAATTTCTGTCAGATTAGCTCTTATTTCTGCCCTTAGGGTTTCTGTATTCTCAGTAACATTTTCGTTAATACTTTTTTCAAGTCTTCTCATCATCTTGACCATTGTTGCTCTGAATTCCATTTCTGATAATTTGGATACATATATATCTATTTTTTCTGAGGCAGAGGCCACAGACTCATTGTCTTTTCTTTGCTGGGGGGACTTCTCCTTCTCGTCATTCTGATGAGGAAAGATTGCAGGGTTGTCCAGAGCCCAAATTATTGACTGGGACCCAGGCCGTGCGCCCTTGTTTTATAGAGATCTTAGGGATGTGGGCTTCTTCTTTAAAGATTTTATTTATTTATTTGAGAGAGAGAGACAGCAAGAAAGGGAACCCAAGCAGGGGAGTGGGAGATGAAGAAGCAGCCTCCCAGTGGACAAGCCCAATGAGGGACTCCTTTCCGGAACTCTGTGATCACGCCCTAATCTGAAGACAGATGCTTAATGACTGCGCCACTCAGGCACCCCAGGTTGTGGGCTTCTTGATTTTTTAGCCTGCCTTCTGGGGGAGGGTCTTGCCACACCGATATCAGGAAACCCTCTTTGGGTAGAGTGTCCGTGTCCCCTGCGAGGGGGGATGGGGATAGGCACCCTGTGAGCTGGTATTTCCGGGCTTTTGTTCTCTGGCGGCTTTCCCTGGCGGTCTGCTGTGCCCCTTCTGAGAGTCAGAGAAGTAGCAGCCGAAATTCAGCCTCTGTCACAGAACAGAAAGATTGTGGCCCTTTCTCCACTGATGTTCTGGCAACTTTAACTCTGTTTCTGTTGGTGCTGCTCAACCCTGCAGCATCCCGGGCTGTGCGCCCCACCCGGTGTCCCAGCCCTCACTTCCAGGGCCGGTGCGTCTGTCCTTTGTGTTTCTAACCCCGCCAGCCGCCAATCACCAGCCACCCCGCACATGCTCCCGGAGCTCCTGGTCTCAGTCTGGATCCAGTGAGCACTCTGGCGATCCAGAGTCCGTGAGATGCTTGGTGGCATGCTGTCCTGGCTCACAGCCTCAGTCTGCTGTCTTGAGGGTGTGGGTCCACGGTCCACCTGCTCTCTGGTGCAGGTGGCCCACCAGCCACCAGCCGCCAGCCACCCCGTGCATGATCCCGGAGCTCCCGGTCTCAGTCTGGATCCAGTGAGCACACCGGAGTTCCGGAGTTTTGTGAGATGCTTGGTAGCGCACGCCCCTGGCTCACGGTCTCAGTCTGCTGTCTCAAGGGTGTGGGTCCATGGTCCACCCGCTCCCCTGTGCAGGTGGCTACCACTTCCCAGGGCCTGGACACGGTGGCTCCCTCCACCTTCCATTTATCTTCCAATATCTGTGCACAGTTTCATGGCTCCCCACTTCATACCTCAATACTCAGCGCTGGAGGTATTCATTTGTAGAGATCCAGATGTATCTTCCTGTGTCTCAGGCTGATTCCATGGATGTTCCTGCTGGTCTGGTACCTATCCAGCTCAACTCAGGCAAGTGGCTGAAGAAGGGGTCCCCTACTCCTCTGCCATCTTCTAGATTTATCTTTAAAAAAAGATTTTATTTATCCATTTGAGAGAGAGAGAGAGAGCATGAGTAGCAAGGGAAGATGGTGGAGAGAGAATCTCTCTCTGTGCTGAGTATGGAGTCCAATGTAGGGCTCAATCTCACAACCTGAAGATGATGACCTGTGCCAAAACCAAGAGTAGGATGCTCAACTGACTGCACTACCCAGGTGCCCCAGGTGTGGATGTATATTCTCAGGGGCTACCATTCAATTCATTACAGGGGATTTAGAAGGGGAAATGAGAAAAAGACCTTCTCAGTAGATGGCTGTTAGACTGCATTATCTGCAAATCAGCAGACTTTTTATGCTACTATGATTAACAGTCTCACAGGCATCTCCAGTTAATGTTATTATGTTGCGTGACAATCCTCCTCTGTTTTCTTAGTTGCTGCCTGAAAACTAGACAAATAAGGTGTTAAATGGGAAAATACACATGGTAGTCATTTCATCTATTTTGAAAGATAAACTGAATTTAAACTGTGACTGGTATGTCTATATCCTTCTACTCTCTAGTCACCATGTTAAAAAGTTTCTCATTCATTTCCTGACTTCGGAGGGCTTCCATAACTGCTAGCTCACACTCAGTCACCTTTGATATTCTCTTGAAGAAGACTGTGAGACTGAATATACAAAAGTCAGTTTTTGTATAAAAATAGAACTTTAACCTGCAACAGCAAGCCCAGGAAGACAACGACATCTGAAATAAACCATCCAGGAAGATAGACAATCTCTGCAGCAATCAGTCCAAAATTCCCAGGACTTGATTAGTAAATTTCAGTTTTCCTAATTTTTAGCCCTGCTTCCAATTTAGGACTAACTGGAGAAAGCCAAATATGTTCCCTTAGCATCAATGTAAGATGCCCTGCTTTTAGTTCCCCTACCTCTGGCTTCCCAATGCCAACAACCTCAAATCAGGGCATATCTGAAGCTTTTCTTTTCATCTACCATAAAGCTTTTCTACTCTTTTGCCTGCTGTTGAGTCTGAGAAATTCCAGTTGATGGTGGCTGCCTCCTTTTTATAACAATCCCTCAATAAATAACTTGTAATTGTTCTCATTTGGTTGGTCTTCATTTATTTCCACAAGAGTTGGGGGAATGCTTGAAATGCTATCTCAGTGCAATGGAGATATAGGGCTCTACAAGGCTGCCCTCAGTCCAATTTTCCTATACCTTCACTTAAGAATTGCAACTCTACAGTTTTGGTACAATGAGAGTCTGTAGGACTTCTTTGGGTAGACTTTGGAAATTAGAGGTACCAGTCTTTTCTGTTTTCTGGTCCCCCTAAAACTATCTGGGATTTTAAGGACTCTATTCCCACATCTCTTAGTGGGTTCTGACCATAAGGAGGGCCAACATTAGAGTAGTTTTATAAGGACCCACACCACTGACTCATTTTGTTCCTGTCTTCTTTCAGATTCTCCTCCCCTATGTCTAGAAAGGCCTCTTACTTTGTGTAAGGGGTTTATCACTTATTAGATGTATAGCCTGGTGAAAATTACTACTTCACAACTCATTTTCGTCATCCATAGAATGAGGATGATAATAACACTTACCCATAGGTTTGTCAGGTTTAAATGAGGTAAATTCATTTAAAGTAATTCTATTTATCTATTTATTTATTTATTTATTTATTTATTTATTTTAGAACATCCTGGAACATAAGTGAGCACTGAGGAAGTATTGGCTATTGTGACTTTCAAAGGAGGCAACAGTTCTTGATTCTTGCCAATGTTGTGATAGAAGTAGGTACTCGGGGGCGCCTGGGTGGCACAGTGGTTGAGCGTCTGCCTTTGGCTCAAGGCGTGATCCCGGCATTGTGGGATCGAGCCCCACGTCAGGCTCCTCTGCTATGAGCCTGCTTCTTCCTCTCCCTCTCCCCTTGCGTGTGTTCCCTCTCTCGCTGGCTGTCTCTATCTCTGTCGAATAAATAAATAAAATATTTGTTTAAAAAAGTAGGTGCTCGGTATCATTTAGTTTGTAAGAAAAATAGTGTCTCATTCTATTATGGAGGAAGAAGTCACAAAAGGCATCCTAGGGGAGGTTTACTTGAAATATCAGTAATTGTCAAGCAATTGGCAGGACAGAGTAGGCCCACAAATGTGTGCAGAAAAACAAGAATATGCAAAGCTGATACATTTAGGAAATTACAAATACGTAAGCAGGGTATATGAGGGAGAAAGGGGGATATACGTAAAAGGCGGGAAAGGAATGGTCTACAGAAGCTTGTTTCAGAGAACAAATATAGACTTTAGATTTTTACCTATACATTCCCCCAAATTAGTGTATCATCTGGAACTACTCATTCAAAATTCAAATATCTTTGCTCCAGCTGTAGAGGTCTGGCGGGAGGGTTCGGGAATCTGAATACTTCTTAAGTTTTCCAGAATGTGGTTTTCCTATACCACACTGTGAGAAACTTTGTTGCATGCTACATACACTTGATTAAATTTACACTTTAGATAAATTCCTCTAATGCTATTGCTCTCAACTTTGGCTGCACATTAGAATCATTAAATATGGGATCCAGGGAGGAGTTAACATGGTGAATGTTAGGGGGACCCTAAGCTTGTCTGATCCCTCAAATACAGTGAGAAAGTTTTCAAATCATGCTGAACACCCAAGAAATCAATTGGAGATCTGAGAGAACATAAACTGCAAGTCTACAATTTGGAAAACAACCACCTTTTGTAAGGTAGGGTGTGCAGAGATGAATTGAGGGAGATATAGCTGTGGATATGGCAGCAGAGAGAAAACCTGCTTATGGAGACTACTGCAAGTATTATAAGCAGTGAAGTGCAAAATCTGAACTTTTAGAAATCTGCTACAGCAGGGGACATGCCTGGCTTAAAGGTACTCAAGTGGCAAAGTGGGGTGGAATCCCAGGTGTGACACCGTGGTCTGATGATCCCCTGGGTCCCAACAAGAATGGTGGCCCTAAGTGCTACACTGTTCCCAGGTATAAGAATGAGGAAGCCAGCTGAGTACAGCAAGTCTAGGTGCCTGCTTTCTGCTCAGTTTTGCATAGACTGTGAACTGCTGCACGGTCGTGCAACTGCTTTTCTGGGACCAGCCGGCAAAGGGCAAAAATAAGTTGAGATTCTCCCTCCGAGGTATAGCACGGGTCTGCCCCCACCCCAGGAGTCACTAAAATTTGAGGTTTTGGAACTCAGTCACACACCTGAGATTAAAAAACAAAAAAACTCAGACACAGGCAGGGTGAATGCAGGGCTCTGAGGGAAACCATGGACACAAGAGAGATTGCTCTTCTGTGATGGCTCACTTAAGAATGGGGTTTGCAAACTTTCAACCCACTGGGGCTAGAGAGCCTGGATGCCAACAGATTTATCCCACCCATCAGTGCTGCAAGACTTCAGGGAGGAAAGCATCCCCACCATGTGGAAAACAGAGTCAATTACATCAAGCCCTGCCTCCCTGAGCCCGGGGACACATTTCCATAAGGGCAAGTCCAACTGAGAATCAGCCCAGCAGGCCCCTCCTCCAGAAGATCAGCACAAACAACTTGCTCCCACAAAGTTTACAGATCATGGAGTTCTGCAAAGCTTCAGCTCTAGGGGGGAATAGGATCTGGCTTACTTTTACTTTTATTCTTTATTTTTTTTAAATTATTTCTTCCTTAGGGCACCTGGGCAGTTCAGTCAGTTAATCATCTGCCTTCACTCAGGTCATGATTTCAGGGTCCTTGAATGGAGCCCTATGTCTGACTGTCTGCTCAGCAGGGAGTCTGCTACTCTCTCTCTGTCTCTCTTAAAGGAATAAATAAATAAACAAATAAATAAATAAACATCTTTTAAAAATATTTCATTTATTTTCTTATTTTTTCAATTTCTTTTTAAAAATATTTATTATTTTTAATTTTTTATTTATATATGTACTTTATGTACTTAAATTTTTTTACCCTCATTTTAATTTTATTATTTATTTATTTATGGATCTTGAGTATTTTAGTGAGGGGGCCAAAACACACCAAGGATCTAGTTTTGTGTGTGTGTGTTCTTTTTCTTTCTCTTTTGTCTTTTCTTTTCTGGATAAAATGATGAGATGGAGAAATTCACCCCAAAAGAAAGAATAAGAAGCAGTACTCAAAGCCAGGGATTTAATCATTACAGACATAAGAAAGATATCTGAACTAGAATTTAAAACAACAATTTAAGGATACTAGTTAGGCTTGAAAAAAGCATAGAACACACTACAGAACCCCTACTTCAAAGACAAAAGAACTAAAATCTCTTCAGGCCTAAATGAGAAATGCTATAACCAAGATGGAATCCCAAGTGGAGGCCATAAAACCAGGGATGGATGAGGCAGAGGAGCAACTCAGTGATATAGAAGATAAAATTATGGAGAAAAATGAAGTTGAATAGAAGAGGGAGAGAAAGGTAATGGACCATGAAGGCAGACTTAAGGAACCCAGTGACTTGTTAGAACATAATAATATTTGAATTATAGGAGTCCCAGAAATTGGTGAGAGAGAAAAAGAAGCAGAAGGTTTATTCAGACAAATTATAGCTAAAAACCTCCTTAATCTGGGGAAGGACACAGATATCAAAATCCAAGAAGAACAGAAAATTCCCAATAAATTCAACAAAAATAGACTATCACCAAGACATATCAGAGTCAAATTCACCAAATACACAGATAAAGGAAAATTCTTAAAAGCAACAAGGGGGAAAAAGTCCTTAATCTGCAAGGTAAACAGATCAGGTTCATAGCAGATTTATTCACAGAAACATGGCAGGGCAGAAAGGAGTGTAAGGAAATATTCAATATGCTGAATGGGTAAAATATGCAGCCAAAAATTCTTTATCCAGCAAGGCTATCATTCAGACTAGAAGGAGAGATAGTTTTCCAGACAAACAAAAAATAAAGGAGTCCATGACCACTAAACCAGCCATGCAAGAAAATTTAAGAAGGATTCTTTGAATGGAAAAGAAAGAAGTCTAAAAGAACAGAGAACATCATCAGAAACACCAACTCAATAGGAAACACAAGGGCACTAAATTCATATCTTTCAATAATCACTCCAAACGTAAATGAACTAAATGTTCCATTCAAAAGACATAGGGTAACTGACTAGATAAAAAGCAAAACAAAACAAAAACACAGAACCTATCTATATGCTGCCTACAAGAGACTCATTTTAGACCTAAAGACACCTATAGATTGAAAGTGAGAGGATGGAGAACCACTCATCATGCTAATGGACCTCAAATAAAGCTGGAGTAGCCATATTTATATCAGACAAGCTAGATTTTAAAACAAAGTCTGTAACAAGAGATTAAGAAGGATATTGTATCATAGTTAAGGGGTCTATCCATCAAGGAGATCTAACAATTGTAAATATTTATGCTCCCAACTTGGGAGCACCCAAACTTATAAATCAACTAATAATAAACATAAAGAAACTCATTGATAATAATACAGTAATAGTAGGGGACTTTAATACCCCACTTACAGGATTGGACAGATCATCTAAGCAGAAAAACAACAAGGAAGCAATGGTTTTGAATGACACACTGGACCAGATAGACTTAACAGATGTTTTCAGAGCATTTCATCCAAAGCAGCAGAATACACATTCTTCCCAAGTGCACATGGAGCATTCTCCAGAATAGATCACATACTATGCCCAAAATCAGGCCTCAAAAAGTACAAAAAGACTGAGACCATACCATACATATTTTCAGACCACAATGATTCAAAACTTGAAGTCAAACACAAGAACTCTGGAAAGACCGCAAATATGTAGAGGTTAAAGAACATCTTACTAAAGAATGAATAGATTAACCAAGAAATAAAGAAGAACTTAAAAAATAGATGAAAGCAAATGAAAATGAAAACATGATAGTCCAAAACCTTTGGGAAGCAGCAAAGGTGGTCCTAAGAGGGAAGTATATTGCAATACAGGCCTACCTCAAGAAGCAAACAAGTCTCAAATACACAAACTAAGCTTACACCTAAAGGAGCTAGAAAAGAAACTGCAAATAAAGCCTAAAGCCAGCAAAAGAAGGGAAATAATAAAGATTAGAGTGGAAATCAATGATGTAGAAACAAACAAACAAACAAAAAACAGTAGAATGGATTAATGAAACTAAGAGCTGGTTCCTTGAAAGAATTAAAAAAAAATTGATATACTCCTAGCCACACTTATGAAAAAAAAAAGAGAGAGAGAGGACTGAAATAGATAAAATCATGAATGAAAGAGGAGAGTTCACAACCAACATCACAGAAATACAAACAACTATAAGAGAATACTATCAAAAATTATATGCCAACAAACTGGGCAACCTGGAAGAAATGGACAAATTCCTACAAACGACAAACTACCAAAACTGAAACAGGAAGAAATAGTAAAATGGAACAGACCCATAACCAGCAAAGAAATTAAATCAGCAATCAAAAATTTCCCAACAAACGAAAGTCCAGAGAGAGAGGTGACTTCCCAGGGGAATTCTACCAAACATTAAAGAAGAATTGATACCTATTCTCCTTAAATTGTTGCAAAAAATACAAATGGAAGGAAAATTCCAAACTCATTCTATGAAGCCAGCATTACCTGGATTCCAAAATCAGACAAATATCCCACTAAAAAAGAGAATTATGGGACAATATCCCTGATGATCATGGATACAAAAATTCTTAATAAAATACTACCAAATTGAATTCCATAGTACATTAAAAAAATTATTCACCACGATCAAGTAGGACTTTTTCCTGGGCTGCAGGGTTGTTTCATATCCAAAAATGAATCAATGTGATATATCACATTAATAAAAGAAAGAATAAGAGCCATATAATCTTGTTAACAGATGCAGATAAAGTATTTGACAATATACAGCATCCCTTTTTTACTTCCCGTATTTTTTTTTTTTTGAGAGAGAGGTGAGGGGAAAGCTAGAAGGAGAGGGAGAGAGAGAATCTTAAGCAGGCTCTATGCCCAGTGTAGAACTTGGTGTGGAGCTCGAACTTGTGACCCTGAGATCATGACCTAAGCCAAAATCAAGAGTCAGATTCTTAACTGACCTAGCCACCAAGGTGCCCCCAGCATCCTTTCTTGATAAAAACCCTCACCAAATTGGGATATATGGAGCATACCTCAACATCATAAATGCATTATGAAAGACCCACAGTTGATATCATTCTCAATGGAGGAACAATGAGAGCATTTCCCCTATGGTCAGGAACATGAAAAGGAAGTTTAGTTTCACCATTATTATTTAACAGAGTCTTGGAAGTCTTAGCCTCAGTAATCAGACAAGAAGAAGTTAAGTCATCCAAATTGGCAAGGAAGAAGTCAAACTTTCACTCTTTGCAGATGACATGATTATCTATGTAGAAAATCTGTAAGACTCCACCAAAAATTTGCTAGAAATAATATGTGAATGAAGAAAAGTTGTAGGATATAAAATCAATGTGCAGAAATCTGGTGCATTTCTATACACCGATAATGAAGCAGCAGAAAAAGATATCAAGAAATTGATCCCATTTGTAATTACACCAAAAGCCATAAGATACCTAAGGATAAATCTAACCAAAGAGATAAAAGATCTGTACTCTGAGAACTATAGAATGCTTATGAAAGAAACTGAAGAGGACAAAAAGAAATGGGAAAGATTCCATGCTCATGGATTGGAAGAACAAATATTGTTAAAATGTCTATACTACCCAAAGCAATCTACACATTCAATGCAATACCTATCAAAATACCACCAGCACTTTCCAAAGAGCTAGAACAATCCTAAAATTTGCATGGAACCACAAAATAACCCAAATAGCCAAAGCAATTCTGAAAAAGAAAAACAAAACCGGAGGCATCACAATTCCAGATTTCAAGCTATATTACAGAGCTGTACTTATCAAGACAGTATGGTAGTGGCATAAAAACAGATACATAGATGAATGGGACAGAACAGAGAACCCAGAAATGGACTCACAAGTATCTGGTCAACTAATCTTCAACAAAGCAGGAATGAATATCTAATGGAAAAAAAGACAGTGTATTCAACAAATAGTGTTGGGAAACCTGGACAGCAACATGCAAAAGAATTAAACTGGACCACTTTCTTACACCATAAAAATAAATTCAGAATGGATTAAAGACCTAATTGTGAGACAGGAAACCATCAGAATCCTAGAGGAAAACACAGGTTGTAGCCTCTTTCACATTGGCCAAAGCAACTTCTTACTAGATTGTCTCCCAAGGCAAGGGAAACAAAAGCAAAAATGAACATTTGGGACTTCATCAAGATAAAAAGCTTCTGCACAGTGAAGGAAACAATCAGCAAAACTAAAAGGCAGCCTACATAATAGAACAAGACATTTGCAAATGACTTATCTGATAAAAGGTTGGTATCCAAAATCTATAAAGAACTTATCAAACTCAACACCCAAAAAACAAATAATTCAGTTAAGAAATGGACAGAATAGGGGCGCCTGGGTGGCACAGCGGTTAAGCGTCTGCCTTCGGCTCAGGGCGTGATCCCGGCGTTATGGGTTCAAGCCCCACATCAGGCTCCTCTGCTATGAGCCTGCTTCTTCCTCTCCCACTCCCCCTGCTTGTGTTCCCTCTCTCGCTAGCTGTCTCTATCTCTGTCAAGTAAATAAATAAAATCTTTAAAAAAAAAAAAAAAGAAATGGACAGAATATATGAATAGACACTTCTCCAAAGAAGATATCTAAATGGCTTAGGGACACCTGTCAGGATGCTCAGCATCACTCATCATCAGGGAAATACAAATCAAAACCATGATGAGATATCATCTCCCACCTGTCAGAATGGCTATAATGAACAACACAAGAAACAACACATTTTGGTGAGGATGTGATGAAAATGGAACCCTCCTGCACTGTTGGTGGAAATGTAAGCTGGTGCAGCCACTCTGGAAAAACAGTATGGAGGATCCTAAAAAATTACAGAATAGAGCTACCCTATGATCTAGCAATTGCACTACGATGTATTTATCCAAAGGATACAAAAATACTAATTCAAAGGGGTACATATGCATCCTGATGTTTATAGCAGCATTATTAATAGTCAAATTATGGAAAGATCCCAAATGTCCATTGACTAATGAATGGATAAAAAAGATGTAATAGATAGATATAGATAAATATAGATATAGATACTGGAATATTTTCAGTCACAAATAAGAATGAAATCTTGCCATTTACAAAGACAGGTACAGAGCTAAAGTATAATGCTAAGTGAAATACATCAGTCAGAGAAAGACAAATATCATATGATCTCACTCATATGTGGAATTTAAGTAAGAAGACAGATGAAAACACGGGTAAGGGGAAAAGAAAACAAAAGAGGGAAGCAAGCCATAAGTGACTCTTAATAATAGAAAACAAGGTTGATAGAGGGAAGTGGGTGGGGAATGGGGTAGATGGGTGATGGGTATTGAAGAAGGCACTTTTTGTAATCAGCTTTGGTCATTGTATGTTAGTGTTGAATCACAGAATTCTACTCCAGAAACCAATGTTGTATTGTATGTTAAGTAATTAAAATTTAAATAAAAAATGAAATGGTAAGAAAGAAAGAGAAAGGAAGAAGAAAGAAAGAAAGAAAGAAAGAGAGGAAAGAAAGAAAGAAAGAAAGAAAGAAAAAGAAAGAAAGAAAGAAGAAAGAAAGAAAGAAAGAAAGAGAAAAAGACAGGATCCAGAAATTATGGTTTTTCAAGTTCCTCAAATCCTTACAAAGTTCAGTAAAGGTTGAAAAGCACTGATTTAGCAGCAGAGGGCAGATATTAGAATAGTAAAACTGGAAGTAGGGAGTTAAGATATCACTGCAATAGTACAGGCAAGAGTGATGAGGCCATGAACAAAGGTAGATAGCTAGAGAGCTAGAGAATTGTGAGGTAACTGGTATATTAAGACTAGCTCACATAGGGTTTGGTGATTGATTGCATATGAGAGTGAGGGAGTGGGTGTTAGTATGGATGACTCTCAGGTTTGTGAATTGGGGTTTGAGTGGATGGAGGTGCAATGCAACAAGATAGAAACCACGATTGGAGAAACAAATTTGGAGGAAGACTACCATTTTATATCAAAGGAGGAGGTAAAGAGAGAAGTGACCTAAAGTTGTTCTTTAACATCAGTTCCCAGATTTTAGTATACACACACACACACACACACACACACACACACACACACAAATTACTGAGAAGTCTGTTAAAATATAAATTCCTATTCCCTCTCCAATTTCCATTTAGGAAGACTTGGAATGGGGTCCAGTGATCCGGTTTTTTTTTTCTCTTCTTTTTTAAACTAGCTCCAGTACAGGTGCTTGGGTGGCTCACTCAGTTAAGCTTCTGTCGGTTGATTTCAGCTCAGGTCATGATCTCAAGGTTGTGAGATTGAGCCCCGTGTCAGGCTCCACACTCAGGGTGGAGTCTGAGATTCTCTCACCCTCTGCCTCTGCCCATTGGTGCTCCCTCTTTCTCTCTCTAAAAATAAATAAATAAAATCTTTAAACAGCCCCAGTACAGTATGTAAACTTTTAAAAAATGTACTGAGAAACATTTAAAAATAAAGCTGAAAGTTAATTGAAAATTGCACTAAAAGTCTATTTCATGCCTATAAATTGACAGCTACTAGTGACTTAAAAGAAGTTTGATCTTGATAGAAATTTAATGTTTTTTACACAGCTTTATAAAATGTTCACTCTGTAAAAAAGAAATGACTTTAATGCAAAATTGAAATTGTAAAAGCCCCCATGTTAATGATTGCAAATTAATCTGGATATCAATTAACTTTAATGAAATACTTTTATTGTTATAATTAAAAGTAACCAATGTATATGGAAGTATATGCAACTCCATCTCAGTAAACATCTTTTGTATCATCACTGCACATTCATTCCATCTTCAGGAATTTCAGAATCTCTTTGTTCTCCTTTGCCTTGTGAAACATTTCAAAATCCTAAAGGGAATTAAAATTAACTTATAATATCAATGCTGGTTATTTCCACTTATGAAATCATTAAATTCAAGTGTCTAGGTAAGTTTGCTAAATATCTTGTCTGGGCCTTTGCAAACATTTGCTAGCTAAGTTAGATTAAAAAAAAAATTCCTCCTGGTATCAGTCATTTCATACTATAATGTATGATGAACAATACTGTGTATCTCAAAACAAGCAGCATGATATACTTTTCTTTTAAGATATTTTTTTCATAATGAAGTGCACATTGCCTTATCTTCAGGAACATAATTAAGTTATTGTATGAATGAAGAAACCTGGCCCTCACAGCCCATAAAAGTATTGTTTCCCCGTGTATATGACCTAAGACATGAAATGAAAATAAAATAAAAATGGACATTTACTCTTACTCCACAATATTCTTGGCCATTGAATATCTGAGGTGGTAGAGCCTTAGGGGTGGAAACTTTCATCCTCATTTCTTGAAGTACTTTCAAACTGGCAGAAATATCTATTAATTCATACTTTATTTTGTAAATATCTAAAATTCAGGTGACTTCTTCTTGTCTCTGCTTCACCTAGACAGACAAAAATATAGAGAAATAGAATGATGTTAATCAACTGACCCTAATGGTTTATGATTTCTTTTGCCCATCCATTATGGTATGGAAGAGGAATAGCTTTTAATGGTGTGATGTTTCTTTGAGGAGCAATAATTAGGTAATTTTCTTGTGATAAACATATTACATACATACATAGTATACAGGTAGCATGTAAATATGTTTAATATGTATATGAAGAAATGCAGTAAGGTGTCAGTAGGAACTAAAAATCTCTAATGGGCTATAAATATTTACTATATTGATTTCATACTGCACATGAAGAGGTATGAACATTCTAACAGTTGAAGCACACTTTTCAACTCATCACTGCATTAATTTATACAAATATCTATGGTAGCTCTCTGTAAGAAATGGACATGATACCAGGTTTTTACATTCAATTTGTCACATTTTTTATAGTGTTTTTCCAAAATTTTTTCAGAGGAACCTCATTAAGAGAAGAACGGTTGCTTAGATCAGTTCTGGTCTGAATGTGGTTCATAAGACCAACAATATCAACCTTATCCCACCCCAAAACTACAGAATCTGGGAGTGGCTCCCAGGAGTATTTATCAAGCCCTCCAGATGATTTTTATGTTACAGTTTGAGAAACATGGACCAACAGGTAGGTCTTCTGCCGCATCCATTGTGGTCCTTATTGATTCCAAATCATTCCCTCTTACAGACTCTTAGTACATATCTGATGACATAAATCACAATGTTAAAAAAAATAGTCAAAAGGCCCATAATTTTCTTTTTAAAACTGCTTCTTGTTATTGTTGTTTCTTAGTATCTGGGTGAAATCCTTAATCTAGTTGATAAGGCTTTCTGCAAAAGCAATGTACTCTTTCTAGGCCGAGATCAAATTTCACTGCTCCCCACATCTATTATGGTGTCTTGACACATAGAAGGAGCGTGATGAATGTTAACCATTTATCATCAATTCCAAATTCTTCAGTTTTCATGCTTCTCCAAAACCTTTGCAGAATGAGGTTCTTACACAAGAGACTATGGACTCTGGGAAACAAACTGAGGGCTTCAGAGGGGAGGTGGGGGGGCAGGGATTGGGATAGGCCAGTGATGGGTATTAAGGAGGGCACATATTGCATGGAGCACTGGGTGTTATACGCAAGCAGTGAATCATAGAACATTACAACAAAAACTAAGGATATACTGTATGGTGACTAACATAGCATAATAAAAATTAAAAAAAAAAGAATGAGGTTCATAGCATATAGTGGCCCTTCTATAGCTAAGCTGTCTAATGTGATAACCATTAGCTACCCACATGTGACTATCAAGCACTTGAAGTGTGGCTAGTCCAAAATAAAATTCTCTGTAAGTACAATATACATACTGGGTTTTGAAGACTCAATATGAAAATAATATACATAACATCTCTTTTAAGCTATTGATTATATGTTGCAATGATAAAATTTTATATATTTTGTGTCAAATAAAATATATTAAAATTACTCCCATCTTTCTTTAAGTCACCACTAGAAAATTTAAGATTACATATGTGGCTCACAATATATTGCTGTTGGAAACCACTGTTGTACAATATTTCCTACAACGTGGTCAAAATAATTCATCTAAACTGTAATCTAAGACATGTCTAATACGTGCAAATACATGTTCTTAGAACATGGCCATTTACTCACTGACATTTTCCATCTCCTATCCTAAACAGTGTTCTTTATCTCTTCCATCTCCCATCCTAAACATCCTAAAGAACAGGGTTCCTTATCTCTTTCATCTGAAACATCCACAAATGTATTGGAAATACTAAAGTTGGTTGAGTCAGGACCCAGAAACCTCCCACACCAATTAGTTCTTAGAGCACAACCTGGGTGAGGACAATAACCACATTCTCAGTTCTCCCCTTCACCTCCCATCCCTGAAAACCCAGAGAGGAGGGCACTGAAGCATGAAAGGTAAGAAGGGGATGGTAATGTCTTAGCACAATCCTGAAGTCCCCAACTAGAGTGTCTTCACTCTAGTCTTTCTTTGTCCTCTAAAGGGCCTTTCCTTCCACTCACCTCTCTGGACCCTGACACACTGGTATAATAGATTTTAATGGAGCTCATTATTTCTACTACAAGGCTACTTTGGAGAAGTAACCCAGAATCAGTCACTTCACTACTGCTTCAGGCTGAGCTATGCAAAGTCCTAAGGCCTGGCCCTGCCCTTTTCCAAGACTGTTGCTAAAGGCCAACGCCTGAGCACTCTGGATTGGCTGGGAACCTAGTGCCCTTGTGGTGCAGGAAAGCCGCTGCCTGGTGACCGCTGGCCTGTGGGGAGGGGAAGAACTCTGGGGTGTTAAACTCCTGTTAGGGCCTCTTTTCTCTCATCTGTGAGGTGTAAGGAAGGACTGGATGGAAGAACGAATGGACTCCATATCCCTACTGCTTCTCGCATCTCCCTGCTTGGGAATGGTGGTAAGCGTGAGCTTTTGTTTCTGGCAACAGCAGCTGCAAATGAAGGACTGAGACACTGAGGAACAAAATGACCAAAATACAACGTGATGAGTAAAGAAACAGATAAAGTAAAACTTGTATTGCCTAAGTTTGTAAGGACAGTGAATGGTGCCAATGCCTACTTGGACGGGAGGGGATCACCAAAGCAACCTTTCAAGTATCTTTTCTTAGCCCAGATAAGTGCCTCCTTTCCCTCTCTGGTGCCCCTCCCTTCTTGAGGACAGCATGCTTTCCTTCTGGGAGTTGACACTTAGGTTTATGTAATAGTGGGTGCAATAGACGCTGACTCTCCTAGCACTTCCTCCCTCCACCCCGTGTAAAAAGATGACCTCGTGCTTTAATGTCCACTTCCTCTTCAGTACATCCATAGTTCATTATTCTAGCTTTTATTTTCAAGTAGTTGAAGATAGCAATAATATTCACAGGATTTTTTGGATTTGCCAAAAATGAGCAGTAGAAATCGACAGTGAAGGACTGAAGAACCTCAGGACCAGCTTTTGTGCTAGGCAAATTTGGATTCCATGGCTCTACAACATAATAATTGTGGATCTTTGGCAAGTTACTTCCTTCTGAATGTCATTTTGTCAGTAGAGTGTGAATGGTGATGGTTATCTGAAAGCATCATTGTAAGGACTAAATGAACTGAGTATGTAACAGTATTTGGCACATGATCTGCTATGTCACTAGTTTAGAAAATAATAATTATTATTGATAATAAGTGTCAAACTGCTTGCATGATGTTTGGGAACAAGCACATTAATATGGATAAGATGGAACATTTACCTTCAAGTTACTCACAGAGTGATAACTGATAAAGTGAGGTAAATGCAATGTAGAGAAATCTAAACCAGGCTGGATGGGTCAAGGCAGGTATCCCCGAAGAAGTGAGAGTTAATCAGAAACCTGAAAGATGTATAGTATGCAAGGAAATTATAAGAATGAAGAAGTTTTAGGTAGAAGGAACAGTCATGAAGCAATGTAGTAATTGGAGCTTTGGGAGCAAGTTGGAGGAATAGAAACTGAGGAAATAAACAGGAAAGAAAACACATAGACCTTCAGGTTTCATGGCAGATTTTGACTTTTAGTCTTTTCAAGGCTGTTTTTTTGTTTTATAAAAATGTAGAAAATCACAAATTGGAGATTTACTGTGAAGATTAAATAAGTGCAGATGTTGCCTAAGAGCATCTTTCACCTATGAGACACTCAATAAATTATATCTTTTATTATTAATCTATGGATGATTAAATACCACTGAAGGATTTAGCTATTGGTGTGAAAGGTAGATCAATCTAGCATGTCAAATGGATTTGAAAGGGGGCGAGATTGGAAGCAGCTGCAGCGATACAAAAATGAAATGAAGTAGTGAAAGGCGAAGATATTTAGAATAGGATACTGCTAGAATTTGGATATAAGAGTGAGAGAAGCAAAAGAGATGGGATATAACCAATGAAGAAGTCTAGGTTATGAACAATTTGAAATTTCCATTTTCTTTTAATATTTGTTTGTTGTAGCAGTGGTAGAAAACCTAATTTTTACAATTATTTTCATTATCTTTCTGGTGTGAGATTGTGACTTATTTCCTCATTTTGCTGTGAGCTGTTACCTTGGTGCCAAGCACTATTTCTTACAAGAGGATATCTTTGACAACCTAAAAGAAATTGGTTGGAATGACATACAAAATTTGAATTAACCTATTATATGAGATGTTTGTGATAATTATTTTGAAGTAATTATTTGTGAAACAACAACAACAACTCTATTGATAATCACAGCTGAATGTATCAACTATGTAGATTTTTGTTTATTCGTCCAAGTCTACTTTGGCAGTTTGTATCTGAGTTCAAAATCATTCTAAAGAATGGACCAGAAACTTAAAAGATTAGGAAAAAAATATATTTTAAAGAAGGTAGCATTTTCTTGTCCTTTTATGTATGTGACTAATTTATTTTATTTATTTATTTAATTTTATTTTTATCTTTTTACTTGTAGCAAGAATTACTATCAAACTCCACTCATTGGGCCAGAGACCTTGTGGTGTTAGTGATGACTTGCCCCTCATGTAGCACACTATGTACACTTGTGAGGTCATCAGCCAGTTAGTGGCCTCACCTCCAGACTCTAACAATGTGCATGACTTATTTATCTTTTGATCATGCAAATAATACATTAATTCATGCACATCATAGAAGTCAAACCATATAGAAATATAGAGAGTAAAAAGTAAAATTACATCTTCAATTTCTCTCTGCAACCCTCCTCCCAGAAGAAACAGCTATTAACAGTTTGACCTGTATCATTTTTTCGCAAACATGATGACATTTATTAAGTCAGTTATAAGAGAAAAATCACTTGTAATAGGAAGTTAAGTACAATGGCTGCTTTTTAAAAAAAATATGGAATGCTTCATGAATTTACATATCATCCTTGCACAGGGGTCATGGTAATCTTCTCTGTATTGTTCCAATTTTAGTGTATGTGTTGCTGAAGTGAGCACAAGTAAACATGCTTTGAAGTGAGACTGTTTGGGTTCAAACCCAGATGACACTACTTACAACTGTGTAATATAGGGCATCCTACCTAACTTCTCTGTGCCTCTGTTTTATCATAGGTGAAACGGAAATTACAGTATCTGTTTTATAGGGATGCTATGTTGGTTAAATTAGTGTATGTGAAGTATTAGAAAATTGCCTGGCACATAGTATACAGTGAATGCATGATGGAATCATATTGCATATATTGTTCTGCAACTTGCGTTCCATTAGTATAGATAAAGGAAATACAGTGTACTGATTAAGACCATGGTTTCTAAATCCTATTGCCTGGTGCAAATCCTAGTTTCACCATTTACTAGAATTGTGAACTTCAACAAGTATATAATATTTTTATGTCTCTGTTTCCTTTGTAAAGTGAAAATATCTTATGTATATTTTTAAGTTTTTATTTGAATTCCAGTTAGTTAATATACAGTGTAATGTTAGTTTCAGGTGTACAATATACAATAAAACATCCATACAACATCCAGTGCTCATGACAACTGCACTCCTTAAACTCCATCACCTATTTAACACATTCTTCCCTCCACCTGTATTCTGGTAACCATCAGTTTGGTCTATATAGTTAAGCGTCTGTTTCTTGGTTTGTCTCTCTTTTCTTATCCCTTTGCTTCTTTTTTTCTTGAATTCCACATATTTGTGAAATCATATGGTATTTGTCTTTCTCTGACATACTTCACTTAGCACAGTACTCTCTAACTTCATCCATGTTGTTCCAAAAGGAAAGATTTAATTCTTTTTTATGACTCAGTAACATTCCATTATGTCTGCATATACACATACATATACAAATAGATAATACATCTTCTTTTTAAAAAAAAAGATTTTATTTATTCATTTGTCAGAGAAAGGGCACAAGCAGAGGGAGCAGCAGGCAGAGGGAGATGCAGGCTCCCTGCTGAGCAAGAGGCCCAATGTGGGACTCAATCCCAGGACCCTGGGGATCATGACCTAAGCTGAAGGCAGGTATTTAACTGACTGAGCCACCCAGGAGTCCCTAGATATCATATCTTCTTTATACATTCATCAGTACATGGACACTACGGCTATTTTCATGATTTGGCTATTGTAAATAATGCTACTATAAACATTGGTGTGTACATACCACATTGAAATAGTATTTTTGTATTCTTTGGGTAAATATCTAGCAGTGCAATTGCTAGATAGTAGGGTAGTTAAGAAGAATCAATACCTATTCATCTCAACCTATTCCAAGAAATAGAAAAGGAAGGAAAACTTCCAAAATCATTCTATGAGGCCAGCATTATCCTGATCCCAAAACCAAATAAAACACCACTAAAAAAAGACAACTAAAAACCAATATCCCTGAGAAACACAGATGCAAAAATTCTCAATAAAATCCTAGCAAAATGAATCCAATAATATATTTTTAAAAAGTAGTTCACCATGACCAAGTGGGATATATTCCTGGGTTGCAAGGGTGGGTCAAAATTCACAAACCAAACAATGTGATGCACCACATTAATTAAAGAAAGGATAAGAACCATATGATCATTCCATAGATGCAGAAAAAGCATTTGACAAAGTACAGCATCCATTTATGATTTAAAAAATAAATAAATAAAACTCAACAAAATAAGTTAAGAATGAATATACCTCAACATCATAAATGCCATAAATGAAAAACACACAGCTAACATCATCCTCAATGGGAAAAAACGAGCTTCTCCTCTATGGTCAGGAACAAGACAGGGATGTCCACTCTCATCATTATTATTTAACATAGTACTGAAAGTCCTAACCTCAGCAATCAGACAACAAAAAGAAATAACATACATCCAAATCAGCAAGGAGGAAGTCAAAGTTTCACTATTTGCAGGTGACATGATACTATATAGAGAAAACCTGAAAGATTCCACCAAAAAACTGCTAAAACTAATACAGGAATTCAGTAAAATCACAGTATACAAAATCAACCTACAGAAATCTGTTGCATTTCTATACAACAATAATGAAGCAGCAGAAAGAGAAATCATTTCTGGGTTCCCTATTCTGTTCCATTGGTCTATGTGTCTGTTTTTGTGCCAGTACCATGCTGCCTTTGTGATCACAGCTTTGTAGTACAGCTAACCCAGAAATGGACCCTCAGCTCTTTGGGCAACTAATCTTTGATAAAGCAGGAAAAAACATCCAGTGGAAAAAAGACAGTCTCTTCAATAAATGGTGCTGGGAAAATTGGACAGTTACATGCAAAAGAATGAAACTTGACCACTCTCTCACACCATACACAAAGATAAACTCCAAATGGATGAAAGACCTCAATGTGAGACAGGAATCCATCAAAATCCTAGAGGAGAACATAGGCAGCAAACTCTTTGACATCGGCCACAGCAACTTTTTTCATGACACATCTCCAAAGGCAAGAGAAACAAAAGATAAGATGAACTTGTGGGACTTCATCAAGATAAAAAGCTTCTGCACAGCCAAGGAAACAGTCAAAAAAACTAAGAGGCAGCCCACGGAATGGGAGAAGATATTTGCAAATGATGCTACAGATAAAAGTCTGGTATCCAAGATCTACAAAGAACTTCTCAAACTCAATACACAAGAAACAAATAAATCATAAGATGGGCAGAAGATATGAACACACACTTTTCCAATGAAGACATACAAATGGCTAACAGACACAGGCAAATATGTTCAAAATCATTAGCCATCAGGGAGATTCAAATCAAAACACACTGAGATACCACCCTATGCCATTTAGAATGGCAAAAATTGACAAGGCAAGAAACAACAATTGTTGGAGAGGATGTGGAGAAAGGGGATCCCTCCTACATTGTTGGTGGGGATGCAAGTTGGTACAGCCACTCTGGAAAACAGTGTGGAGGTCCCTTAAAAAGTTAAAAATTGAGCTACCCTATGATCTAGCAATTGCACTACTTGGTATTTACCCCAAAGATACAGACATAGTGATGAGAAGGGCCATATGCACCCCAATGTTCATAGCAGCTTTGTCCACAATAGCTAAATCATGGAAGGAGCTGAGATGCCCTTCAACAGGTGACTGGATTAAGAAGTTGTGGTCCATATATAGAATGGAACATTACTCATCTCTCAGAAAGAACGATTTCTCAACATTTGCTGCAACATGGCCGGCACTGGAGGTGATAATGCTAAGTGAAATAAGTCAAGCAAAGAAAAACAATTATCATATGGTTTCTCTCATCTCTGGAACTTAAGAACTAGGAAGATCGGTAGGGGAAGAAAGGGATAAAGAAAGGGGGGGAAATCAGAAGGGGGAATGAAGCATGAGAGACTATGGACTCTTGAGAAACAAACTGAAGCCTTCAGAGGGGAGGGGGTGGGGCAATGGGATAGGCTGGTGATGGGTAGTAAGGAGGGCACGAATTGCATGGTGCACTGGGTGTTATAGGCAACTAATGAATCACTGAACTTTACATCAAAAAAAAATTAAAATTACATTAAATTTTAAAAAAAGAGAATCAAGGACACAACCCCATTTACAATTGCACCAAAACCCATAAGTTACCTAAGAATAAACCTAATCAAAGAGATGAAAGACCTCTACTCTAAAAACTATAAAACACTTATAAAAGAAATTGAAGATGACACAAAGAAATGGAAAGACATTGGCTTGGAGAACAAATACTGTTAAAATGCCTATAATACCCAAAGCAATTTATACATGTAATGCATTCCCTATCAAAATACCAGCAGCATTTTTCACAGAGCTAGAACAAACAATCCTAAAATTTGTGTGGAATCACAAAAGACCTCAAATAGGCAAAGCAATCTTGAAAAATAAAAGCAAAGCTGGAAGCATCACAATTCTGGCTTTCAAGTTATATTACAAAGTGACCAAAACAGTGAAGTACTGGCACAAAAATAGACACATGGATCAAAGGAACACAATAGAACCCCTAGAAACAAACCCACATCTATAAGGTCAATTAATCTTCCACAAAGCATTGGAAAATATGCAATGGGCAAATAACAGTCTGTTCTACAAATGGTGTTGGAAAACTGGACAGCTACATGCAAAAGAATGTAACTGGACCACTTTCTTACACCATACACAAAATGAAATTCAAAATGGATGAAAGACCTAATATGAAGCCTAAAACATAAAATCCTAGAAGAGAATACATGCAGCAACCTCTTTGACATTGGCTGTAGCAACTTCTTTCTAGATGTGTATCCTGAGACAAGGGAAACAAAATTTAAAAATTAACTATTGAGACTGCATCAAAATAAAATCTTTGGGGTGGCTGGGTGACCCCATGGGTTAAGTGTCCTGTTGATTTTAGCTCAGGTCATGATCTCAGGGTTGTGAGATTGAGCCCTCCTTAAGATTCTCTCTCTCCCTCTCCCCTTCCCCCATCTTTATCTCTCCACTCTCTAAAAAAATGATATAAATAAATAAATAAACAAATAAATAAAAAGATTCTGCAGAGAGAAGGAAATGATCACCAAAACTAAAGGGTAACCTACTGAATGGGAGAAGATATTTGCAAATGACATCTCCAATAAAGGATTAGTACTCAAAATATATAAAAAGCTTATAAAACTCAACACCCCAAAAAATGAATGATCCATTTAAAATATGGGCAGGAGACATGAATAGACATTTTTTCCAAAGAAGACATGCAGACAGCTGGCACAGGAAAAGATGCTAAACATCACTGATCACCAGGGAAATGCAAATCAAAACTACTATGAGATATCTATCACCTCATGCCTATCAGAATGGCTAAAATCAACAACACATGAAACGGCAGATGTTAGCGAGGTTGTGGAGGAAGGGGAACCCCTCTTGCACTGTTGGGGGGAGTGCAAACTGGTGCAGCCACTCTGGAAAACAGAATGGAGGTCCCTCAAAAAGTTAAAAGTAGAACTACCTTATAGTCCAACAATTGTACTACTAGTTATTTATCCCCAAAACACAAAAATACTAGTTCAAAGGGGTACATGCACCTGGATGTTTATAGCAGCATTATCTACAAGAGCCAAATCATAGAAATAGCCCAAGTGTCCACTGACAGATAAATGGATAAAGAAGATGTGGCATGTATATATACTCAGTCATAAAAAAGAATTAAATCTTGCCATTTGTAATGACATGGATGGAGCTAAGACAGTATTATGCTAAGTGAAATAAGTCAGTCAGAGAAAGACAAATAGCATATATTTCACTCATATGTGGAATGTAAGAAACAAAATAAATGAGCAAAGGGACAAAAAGAGAGAAGGAGAGAGAGAGGCAAACCAAGAAACAGACTCAAGAACAAACTGATAGTTACCAGAATTGGGTGGGGATATGGGTTAAACAGGTGATGGGGATTAAGAAGCATGCTTGTGATGAGCACCAGGTGGTATATGGAAGTATTGAATCACTATATTTTACACCTGGTATGAATATAACATGGTATATTAACTAACTATAATTAAAATAAACCTTTTTAAAAAACTGTGCCTTTTGAATCTCTTTATAAATGGGTAAAGACTGTATGGCCTCCAATATTCAAAAAGACCACCAATTCCTGTATTGCATTTTTATTGAAATGGGATACAATATAAGGTTTCTGTCAGATGTTGAGTATTCCAACCCAATTTTTACCCAAGGACTGCTTCTTCCTCTCCCACTCCCCCTGCTTGTGTTCCCTCTATCGCTGTGTCTCTCTCTCTGTCAAATAAATAAATAAAATCTTAAAAAAAAACAATAAAAAAGGGGGTGCAGGGAGAGAAATTATAATCTCTCATGGTGGACAAAGCAGGGTGATATGTGTCTTCCTGACTGATTTTTGCTCTTAGAAGACAGTATATCCCAAAATTGCAAAGAAATCAGAACTTTGTATATATATCAAGATAAAATTGAATACAATGAAAAATGGGTGAGTATGGGGCATAAATCTATAAAATGTAGATGTGAAAAAATAAAAGTCAAAAAACGACTTTAAAAAGTTGGGAAATAAGAATCTATTTGAAATGAGAACCAGATAAGAAAAAAAAAAGAAAAAATAAGAAAAGAAACAAAAAAGAAATGTAAAATATTAGGCTGAAGTATAAACGAGTGGCAAGAGAACACCTGGAGCTCCCTATATTATTTTCCTCTGGTGCTGCAGTTTTACAGTCCTGCGGGAAATAAGCTTGTCAGTCACCTGTTCTTCCAGTCTGTCTTCTGGGGGAGGGGCCAGCTGCTTGGCTTCTCAGGCGCCTTTGCCTGGGTGGAGTTGCCAAACCCCTTGTCAGGGGAATGGGGTTAATATGAGCTGGTGGGCTGTGTGGCTTTTGTTCCCTGGTGGCTTTCTGCTTCTCTTTAGAGGGTCAGAGCAAATATGGCTATGAGAGAATCTCTGGCCCAGAGCTGCGAGTTCACAACTCCCTTTCTTCAATAAATCCTCCGGGTCAAACCATCTCCACTTCTGTGTGTACCAAACTCCACAGACTTGCACTATTCGTGCCTGCTGAACCTCTCCCAGGGGAGTTATGGGGACCCACAAACATCTCTGTGCTTTTTGACTTTGCAATTTCTAGCAGCTATGGGCTCACACATGCAACCTCTTCTGCAGCTCCCAGTTCATGGCTGGGTGCTGTCCCAGTGTCCCTTTGGTGGTCACACCACCCTGAGAGCAGTTGCCTAGTCATAGGTGTGGCCTCTCTGTGTACCAAGCAGCTGAACACAGGGGCTCCCAGTTGCACCTCTCCCAGGGGGAGTTACAGGGAACCAAGAGAGTCTCTGCACTTTGTGCCTTTGAAATTGCTAGCAGCTGTAGTCTCACGTGTGCACCCTCTTCCTCAGCTCGTAGGTCACTCTGGGTGCTGCCCTTGTGTCCTTTCATGGGCCACACCACCCTGAGAGTTGTTGTCCTGTTGTGGGTGTAAGCCATTTTATGTCTCCCCTAGGATGTTAAACAGCCTGCACCTTCCAGTCCTTTTCTGGGTGGTCAGGCAGAGAGTGTTCTCCCTACCAGCTTGGCTCATGCTTTATGGTGACTGGAGCTGAGAATCCCTTCTGTGCTGGCTCACCATAACCAGTCTTCCTGCTCCACTGCTTGGGTACTCTATCAGTTCTGGCTTTCTCGTTCTTTGAGTCTCCTAGATCC
Source organism: Ailuropoda melanoleuca (assembly GCF_002007445.2). Classification (NCBI taxonomy): domain Eukaryota; kingdom Metazoa; phylum Chordata; class Mammalia; order Carnivora; family Ursidae; genus Ailuropoda; species Ailuropoda melanoleuca. Next base: position 59,374,895 of record NC_048238.1, read on the forward strand.
TGAGACTGCAATGATCCACCTAGAATTCTGCCCTATTCATTCCGTGTGTCCTTTTCAGAAAGGGGTGTCTCTCACTAGAGCAGATTTCCAAGGATCCTGATTTTTTCCTCCAGTGTTATATCATTTTCTGGGGGATGGCTTATGGAGACTCCCTCCTCACTCCCTTTATCTTCTGATATTTCCCCCAAATATTCAAGGTTCCACATCTCCTACCTTGCAATAAGTAATTGTTTTTCTACTTGTAGAGATCCAGATAAATCTTCTTGCATCTCAGGTTAAATTCATGTATATATACACTTGTTATGCTATACAAGTATAGAACTAGATGCGGCAGTTGTAAGGAGTAACACTGATTCCCTATTATCACAGAGCTTGTGTTTTAGTGGGAAAAACAATCATATGGGCAAGGAATGTCTTTAGAATATAATAAGTGAGTTTCATTCAACAATAGGTATAGAATGCACATTTAACTATTGAGTGTCTATTTTGTGTTTCCTGCTAGGCACATCCAATATATGGTTGGCCTTTGTGGTACAAACTAATGGGACATACAAATTTGAAAAACTCAATTCTAATGTAGTGTGATTAGTGATTGAGGAAGTACATGACACCAGGGAGCACAGAATCAAGGTACTTAACCCAGACTAAGAAAAGAAAGAAGAGAAAGAAAACTTCCTAGAAAAAAAAAATCTGAGCTGAGACCTAAAGGAAGAAAATTTGAAGATAGTTTGATGGAAAGTAATGAGTGTCAATGGCAAAGCAAAATAGAGACATAAACAACTAGGGAAAGATCATAAGATATTCCAGGAATTTTTTAAAAAGTGTGAAAAAAAGGAGGGATGCCTGCATGACTCAGTTGGTTAACCATATGACTCTTGATCTTGCTCAGATCATGATCTCAGGGTTGTGTGATCTGGCTTCTCTTCAGGCTCCACACTGGGTGCTGAGTCTGCTTAATAGTCTCTCTCTCCCTCTGCCCCTCCCCCTTTCCCACTCTTAAAAAAAATGTGACTGCATTGTAAATGAGAGACATGAATAGAGACAAAGAGACCTGTTAGGATATGTTGGTAACCTGAAACAGAGACACTAAAATGGAAACATAAAGTAGACAAATTAGAAATATTAGAAACAAGAACTGCTACTACTCTTAGGCTGAGGACAAAAAGGAGTAACTAGAGACTTATCTCAGTGGTCAGGATCACCAGGCAGAAACTGGAACATTAACAGGCACTTTCAGTGGGAGCCAGCATCATGAAGAACTACTGCCAGAGATACCACCAAAGAAGATAAGAGGCAGAGAAATACTCTGGCTTCTCCCTTATTCTCACTATCCAAACTCCTATTGGTACCTACAGTTGGATGAGTCCACCAGGAAGCCACCTGACAGAGGAGCCTGAGAAATACAGCACAGTGGAGTCAACCCCTCTGCAAACACAGCAAAGCAAGAAAATTTAGAAGTAATGAATCCAACAGTAAATAGGTCCAAGACTGGCACACAGTCCTAATACTGTATTACTATCTTAGCTGCATGTAAGAGAAGTACAGGGGAAAAGAGAGAAGGAAAGAGAAGACGTCCAAAAAAGAAGGAACACGTAAGGAAGAAGTGAGAGTTTTCAATTTCTTCATTTTTCAGAATAGAAGAGGCTTGAGTGTACCCACACATACACTGAAATCTTTCTTTCTGCACCCAATCAGTCAAGAAAATGACACATGCCATCAAAATGTGTGGCTTACCACAACAATGACTTGCAAACAAGAGGGGTAGAGGTGGACATATCAGGTATTTCAAAGGGTATTTGTAGTTTGAACTAAGTCCCCAGTTTGGATACATGCTCCTACACACACACACACACACACACACACACACACACACCTCTCAGAATCACTATTCTAGAGTTTGGAGTATGAGGTTAATATTTCACCTTTTTATTGATAACATTTCCCTCATTGAAGAGATCAGTATCAGAAAACCCCTGTCTGTACTTTTGCAGAGCCCTTTTGATATACCAACAGATTTTCCTGCCAGGAAAGAAAATGGGATGGGGCATCACTGCCAGAAACAGAAAAGGAAAAGGAAGTGATAAGTGGTGAGCTAGAAGGGCATATCCCAGACATGGAAGTGGATAGGCACTGAAATATCCCAAACATTATGGGCTTTCCCAATAATTTACAAAGGGCAATAACCATGGGGGAAAAGTGTGAATTTGGGGACATGACACATCATGAGGGAATTAAGTGCTGAATTACAGTGGAGCAGTCAAGTAAAGATATGCTTTTCTTTCTTCCCCCTCCCCTCCAAGCTTGAACCATCCTGCATGAGGTAGAGGCAGTCATATAATCAGGGAAGTAAGGTAGTAAGAGGAAGGTAAAGAAATAGGAAAGAAGCCATCCACACACACCCTTCTCTTTATTACCACTTCTTAGTCCAGGGTTCTAATTATGGGTTGGAGTGATGAAAGATTAAAAACATAATAATAGACTTGGTTGATCTTTTTAATACCTAAAATTACACTGTTTATTAATTTCTTAAAGGGACAATAAAAGCAATGAGATCTGCTCAAGATATAATCCATAAGCAAAAAATGGACGTTCTACAGAGCTCAGGTAAGAAGTAGTAATGGGAATAAAATGCAGAGAAAATATGTAGCTCAAAGAAAACTCACTCAATCTAACAAAATAGTCAACCTAACAAAGATCAAGAAAAGTAGGGGGGGAACCTAGAAACTGGTAAATCAGAAAACACAAAATAAGATATAGGAATGTCTAAATATAATCACAATGATAGGCAATGTAAATGCCATTATTAAATGACAAATGCTCTCCACGTGGAATTGTATTTTTTAAAGATTATATTTATTTATTAGAGACAGAGAGTGAGAAAGAGCACAAGAGTGGGGTGAGGGGCAGAGGGAGAAGCAGACTACCCACTGAGCAGAGAGCCTGACTGGGGGGGCCTCAATCCCAGTACTCCAGGGTCATGACCTGAGGTGAAGGCAGATGCCCAACCAACTGAGCCACCAGGAGCCCCTCAAAGTGGAATTGCTAAATCCAGCTATATGTTTATTAACAAGAGATAAACTCCAAATAAAAGTTTCAAACTATAGAAAAAAATAAACAGGAAATGTTTATTCAAAAATGAAAAAATATACAGCAATATTAATAACAGACAAAAAAGATCTTAAAGAAAAACTTCATATATACGGTAGGAGCTGACACTGATACCAGGGAACCTGAAATGCTCTCATTATTCCCTGGGTAGGATGGGTGCTTCAAGGAAGCCAGAATAATACATAGAATACCCAGGTGCCCCACCCTTTTTATTGTTTTGGATCATCTTTGCTTTGGTTGTGTAGCTGTGATATCTTTCGACCACTTCGGATTTTTTTTAGGGTGCATTTTGCTTGGGTTGTGATTGATATTTTGGACTTTGTTCATTCGCTCAACCATCCCTCCATAGAATGACTAGGAGGAGGAACTCTCAACAAAGAAAGAAACCAGAGACAATGTTCCCTGCCAGAGAACTAACGGATATGGATATAAGCACGATGTCAGAGATAGAATTCAGGATAGCAATAATGAAGTCAATAGCTAGGCTTGAAAAAAGCATTAGTGACAATATAGAATCTCTACGGGCAGAAAAGTGATCTAGTCAGGCCCTACTTAAAAATGCCATGAATGAGATGCAGTCTAAACTGGATACTCTAACAGCCAGGGTAAATAAGACATAAGAACAAATCAGAAATCTGGAAGATAAGTGATAGAAAGGAAGAAAGCTGAGGAGGATAGCGAGAGGCAGCTAGTAGCCCATGGAAATGGACTTAGAGAGATCGATCAATGATGCCATGGAAAGTTCAAATGTCAGAATTATTGGGATCCCCAAAGGGGTGGGGAGAAAGGACTAGAAGGTATATTTGAGCAAATCATAGCTGAGAACTTCCCTAAATTGGGAAGGAAACAAGCATTCATGTCCAAGAGACAGAGAGGACATCTCCCAAGATCAAAAGAAATAGATCAACACACCAACATATAATACTGAAGCTTGAAAATCTTGGAGCCAAGGAAGCTATCCTAGGAGCAGCTAGGGGGAAGAGAATTCTTAATTATAGAGGGAGGAACATCAGAATAACATCAGACCTATGAACAGAGACCTGGCAAGCCAGAAAGGGCTAGAAAGACATATTCATGGAACTAAATGAGAAGAACAGGCAACCCAGAATACTTTACCCATCAAGGTTGTAATTGAGAATGGAAGGGGAAATAAAGAGCTTTCAGGAGCAGCAGAAATTGAAAGAATATGTGAGCACCGAGCCATCCATGCAAGAAATATTAAGGGGGATTTCATTTTGTTTTTTTTTTTTTCATAATCATTTTTTTTATTATATTATGTTATTCACCATGCAGTACATCCCTGGTTTTTGATGTAAAGTTCGATGATTCATTAGCTGCATATAACACCCAGTGCACCATGCGATACGTGCCCTCCTTACTACCCATCACCAGCCTATCCCATTTCCCCACCCCCCTCCCATCTGGAGCCCTCAGTTTGTTTCTCAGAGTCCATAGTCTCTCATGCTTCATTCCCTCTGCTTATTACCCTCCTTTCTTATCCCTTTCTTCCCCTACCAATCTTCCTAGGTCTTATGCTTCATAGATGAGAGAAAACATATGATAATTGCCTTTCTCTGCCTGACTTATTTCACTTCGCATTATCTCCACCAGTGCTGTCCAGGTTGCAGTAAATATTGAGAAATCGTTCTTTTGGATAGCTGAGTAATATTCCATTGTATATATGGACCATGTCTTAATCCAGGCATCTCCTTAAGGGCATCCCAGCTTCTTCCATGATTTAGCTATTATGGACAGTGCTGCTATGAACATTGGGGTGCATATGGCCCTTCTCTTCACTACGCCTGTATCTTTGGGGTAAATACACAGTAGTGCAATGGCAAGATCATAGGGTAGCTCAATTTCCAACTTTTTACGGGAACTCCAAACTGTTTTCCAGAGTGCCTGTACCAACTTGCATTCCCACCAACAATATAGGATGGATCCCCTTTCTCCACATCCTCGCCAACAATTGTTGTTTCTCGCCTTGTCAATTTTTGCCATTCTAACTTGCATAAGGTGGTATCTCAGTGTGTTTTGATTTGAATTTCCCTGATAGCTAATGATTTTGAACATATTTGCATGTGTCTCTTAGCCATTTGTATGTATTCACGTGAAGAGTGTGTGTTCGTATCTTATTCCTATTTAATGATTTGTTTATTTGTTTCTCGTGTGTTGAGTTTGAGAAGTTCTTTGTAGATCTTGGATACCAGTCTTTTACCTGTAGCATCATTTGCAAATATCTTCTCCCATTGCGTGGGCTGCATCTTAGTTTTTTTGACTGTTTCTTGGCTGTGCAGAAGCTTTTTATGTCCCACAAATTCATTTTATCTTTTGTTTCTCTTGCCTTTGGAGATGTGTCATGAAAAATGTTGCTTTGGCGAATGTCGTAAAGGTTGCTGCCTATGTTCTCCTCTAGGATTGTGATGGATTCCTATCTCACCTCGAGGTTTTCATTCATTTAGAGTTTATCTTTGTGTATGGCGTGAGAGAGTGCTCAAGTTTCATTCTTTTGCATATAGGTGTCCAATTTTCCCAGCACCATTTATTGAAGAGACTGTCTTTTTCCACCAGATGTCTTTTCCTGTTTTATCAAAGATTAGCTGCCCAAAGAGCCAAGGGTCCATTTCTGGGTTCCCTATTCTGTTCTGTTGGTCTATGTGTCTGTTTCTGTGCCAGTACCATGCTGTCTTTGTGATCACAGCTTTGTAGTAGAGCTCGAAATCCAGCATTGTGATGCCCGTAGCTTTGTTTTTCCTTTTCATCAATTCCTTGGCGTTTTGGGGCTTTTTCTGGTTCCACACAAATTTAAGGGCTATTTGTTCTAGTTCTTTGAAAAATGTCATTGGTATTTTGACCGTGATAGCATTGAAAGTGTAGTTTGCTCTGGGTAGCATGGACATTTTAACTGTGTTAATTCTTCCAATCCATGAGCATGGAATATTTTCCCATCTTTTTGTTCCTTCTTCAATGTCTTTCAAGAGTGATTTGTAGTTTCTAGAATATAGATCCTTTACATCTCTTGTTAATTCCAAGATAACGTATGATTTTTGGTGCTATTGTAAGTGGGATGGATTCCCTAATTTCTCTTTCTTCAGTCTCATTGTTCGTATATAGAAATGCAACTGATTCTGAGCATTGATTTTGTATCCCGCCAGATCACTGAATTGCTCTATAACTTCTAATAGCTTGGGAGTGGATTCTTTTGGGTTTTCCATATAGAGTATCATGTCATCTGAGAAGAGAGACAGTTGGACTTCTTCTTTGCTGATTTGGATACATTTTATCCTTTTTTGATCTCTGATTGCTGTTGCAAGGACTTCTAGTACTATATTGAATAATAATGGCGAGAGTGGGCATCCTTGTCGTGTTCCTGATCTTAAGGGAAAGGCTTCCATCTTTTCCCCATTGAGTATGATATTTGCTGTAGGCTTTTCATAGATGGTTTTTATGAGATTGAGGAATGGACCCTCTATTCCTACACTCTGAAGGGTTTTAATCAGGAAAGGATGCTGTATTTTGTCAAATGCTTTTTCTGCATCTATTGAGAGGGTCATATGATTTTTGGCTTTTTTCTTGCTGATAAAATCTATGACATTGATAGATTTGGGAATGTTGAACCACCCTTGTATCCCAGGGATGAATCCCACTTGGTCATGATGGATAATCCTTGTACTGTACTGTTGGATTCCATTAGCAAGGATCTTGTTGAGAATTTTGGCATCCATATTCATCAGGGAAATCGGTCTGTAATTCTCCTATTTGATGTGGTCTTTGCCTGATTTGGGGATCAAGGTAATATTGGCCTCATAGAATTAGTTTGGTACCTTTCCTTCTGTTTCTATTTTTTGAAATAGCTTTAGTAGAATAGGTGTTATTTCTTCGTTGAATGTTTGGTAGAATTCCATGGGAAATCCATCAGGCACAGGCATTTTGTTTTTTGGAAGGTTTTTAATCACTCTTTCAATCTCTTCATAAGAAATTGGTCTGTTGAAAAAATCAATTTCTTCCTGTTTCAGTCTTGGTAGTTTATAGGTTTCCAGGAGGTCCTCCATCTCTTCCACATTGCTTAGTTTATTGGCATAAAGATGCTGATAAAATTTTCTAATAATCCCTCCTATTTCATTGGTGTTGGTTGTGACCTCTCCCTTTTCATTCATAATTGTATTAATTTGGGTCCTTTCTCTATTCTTTTAGATAAGTCTTCTTAGTGGCTAATCTATTTTAATTATTCTTTCAAGGAAACAGCTTCTAGTTCTGTTGATCTGCTCTACTGTACTCCTGGTTTCTAATTCATTGATCTCTGCTCTAATCTTGATCAACTGCTTTCTCATGCATGGATTAAGCCTGTTCCTCTGCTGCTGTTCTACCTTCTTGAGGTAAGAATATAAAAACTGCATTTAGATTTTTCTATTCTTTTGAGTGAGGTTTGGATGGCTATGTATTTCCCCCTTAGGACTGCCTTTGCAGCATCCCATAGGTTTTGGACCGTTGTGGTTTCATTCTCATTGGTCTCCATAAATAGTTTAATTTGATTTTTGATTTCCTGGTTTATTGAGTCATTCCTGAGCAGGATGGTTCTTAGTCTCCAAGTGTTTGAGTTTCTTCCAAATTTTTCCTTGTGGTTGAGTTCCAATTTCAGAGTGTTGTGGTCTGAGAATATGCAGTGAATAATTTCAGTTTTTTGGTATCAGTTAAGACCTGTTTTGTGACCCAGAACACGGTCTATTCCTGAGAATGTTCCATGGGCATTAGAATAGAATGAGTATTCTTTGGTACTGGGGTGTAGTGTTCTGTATATATCTATGAGGTCCAACTCGTTGACTATGGCATTCAAAGCCCTTGTTTCTTTGTCAATTTTTTGCATGGGTGTTCTATTTCTGATAGTGGAGTGTTGAGGTCCCCTACTATTAACGTAGTTTTATCTATATGTCTCTTTATTCTGGTTAAGAGTTGGCTTGTGTATATTTCTGCTCCCCTGTTGGGGGCATAGATATTTATAATTTTCATATACACTTGTTGGATGCATCCCTTAAGAATAATATAGTGCCCTTCTGTATCTCTAACTATAGTCTTTAGTTTAAAATCCAATCTGACTGATATGAGAATTGCTACCCCAGCTTTCTTTTGAGGTCCATTGGCATGAAATATGGTATTCCATCCCTTTATTTTCAGTCTGGATGAATGTTTAGGTTCAAAATGAGTCTCTTGTAGATAGCAAATGCATGGGTGATGTCTTTTTATCCAATCTGCAACCCTGTGGTGATTTGGGAGCATTTAGGCCTTCACATTGAGAGTGATTATTGAGAGATATGATTTTAATGATGCCATGTTGCCAGTAAAGTCTTTGTTTCTATCAATTGTGACTTTCTGTTCTGTAACACTCTTGGGGCCTTTTAACTTTTATAGAACCCCCCTTAATATCTCCTGTAGGGCTGATTTTGTGGTTACAAAATTGGTCAGTGACTGGTGTTTCTGGAAGGTCTTTATCTCTCCATCAATTCTGAATGACAGCGTTGATGGATAAAAGATCCTTGGCTACATGTTTTTCTCTGCAAGAGCTTCAAGAATGCCCCCCCAACCCTTTCTCTCATTCCAGGTCTGTGTAGACAGGTCTGATGTAATTCTGATACATTTGCCCTTGGTACGTGAGAAATTTCTTTGCCCTGGCCACTTTCAATACTGTAATCTTGGATCTAATGTTTGCGAATTGCAGTGTGACGTGACATGGCATAGGTTTGTCGTGGTTGAGCTTGGGAGGGGTCCTCTCTGCCTCTTGGACATGAATGCTTGTTTCCTTTGTTAGATTAGGGAAGTTTTCAGCTACAATTTGTTCAAATATCTCTTCTAGACCTCTCTCTTTCTCTACCGCCTCAGGTATGCCAATGATTCTGACATTGGAACGTTTCATTGAGTCAGCAATCTCCCATAACCTACATTCTTGAGATTGGATTTTTTTGAGCCCAGTTTCTATTTTAGCTTTCTCTTCTACTAACCCATCCTCCAATTTGCCAATACATTCTTCTGCCTCATTCACCCTGGCCATCAGAGCATCTAGTTTTGACTGCATTTGATTCATAGCATTTTTAATTTCTGCCAGATTCACTCTCATTTCTGCCCTTAGAGATTGTATATTCTCATTAATATTTTTGTTAATATTTTTTCAAGTCTACACATCATCTTGACCATTGTTACTCTGAACTCCATTTCTGATAATTTGGCTACATCCATATCCATTAGTTCTGTGGCAGAGGCCACAGACTCCTTGTCTTTTCTTTGCTGGGGGGGGTTTCTCCTTCTCGTCATTCTGATGAGGAGAGGTTGTGGCATTGTCCAGTGTCCAAATTATTGACCAGGACCCAGGCAGTGCGCCCTTTTTTTATAGGGACCTTAGGGATGTGGTCTTCTTGATTTTTCTGCCTGGCTTCTGGTGGAGGGGTCTGCCGTGCTGATTGATACTCAGGCAACCCTGTTTAGGTAGAGTCTCCCTGTCCACTGCAAGGGGACATGGGGATGGGCACACTGTGAAGCCGGTATTTCCAGGCTTTTGTTCTCTGGCAGCTTTCCCTGGTGGTTTGCTGTGCCTCTTCTGAGAGTCAGAGCAGCAGTAGCTGAATCCCAGCCTCTGTCTCTGAATAGAGGGATTGCAGACCGTTCTCCACTGGACCCTCTGGCCCCTTTATCTCTGTTTATGTTGGTGCTACTAAACCCTGCAGTGTCCAGGGATGTGCAACCAACAGCCGTCATCCCAGCCCTCCCTTCCAGTGGTGCACATCTCTGCCCTTTGTGTTTCTAACACCACCAGCCGCCAGCTGCCCCCGCACGCTGTGGAGCTCTGTTTCAGTGTGGTTCATGCACTCCGAAGCTCTGGTTTTCTGACTGGTTGCATGCGTTCCCTGGCTCATGGTCTCAGTCTGCTCTCTCATGGGTGCCGGTCCGCTAGTCAGCCTGCTCCCCAGTGCAGGTGGCTACCTCTTCCCAGTGCCCAGACACAGTGGCTCCCTTCCCCTTCCATTTATCTTCTGATATCTGTGCGCGGCTTCACGGCTCCCCGCTTCATACCTCAATACTCATCACTGGAGATGTTCTTTTGTAGAGATTCAGATGTATCTTCCTGCATCTCAGGCTGATTCTGTGGGTGTTCAGGATTGTCTGGTACCTATCCAGCTCGACTCAGGGGACCAGCTGAAAAATGGGACCCCTATTCCTCCACCATTTTAACTCCTTCCAATCTCAGGGTTCTTTTATAAAAGAAATAACCAGAGAGTCATATAGACTAGAAATTAACAATCTATTGAAACCAGGGCTTTACAGACAATGCAATGACACTAAATTCATATCTTTCAATAGTTACTAACAATGTGAATAGGATAAATGCCCCCATCAAATGAAACAGGGTTTCAGATTGGATAAAAAAACAGGACTCATCCATATGCTTCTCTACAAGGGACTCATTTTGAACTTAAAGTCACCTCCAGATTTAAACTGAGGGGATGGAGAACCATTTACCATGGTAAAGAACTTCAAAAGAAGCTGGAGGTATCAATCCTTATATCCGACAAATTATATTTTGAACCAAAGATGGTAGTAAGTTATGTAGAAGGACACTATATCATACTTGAAGTGTCTATCCATTAAGAAAATCTAAATTATAATATCTATGCCCCCAACATAGGAGGAGCCAATTACATAAACCAACTAATAACCAAAATAAATAAACATATTCATACTACATTAATAATAGGAGATGTCAACACTTCTCACAGCAATAGACAGATCATCCAAGCAGAACATCAAAAAAGAAGCATGAACTTTGAATGACACAGTGGACCAGATGGACTTCATAGATATATACAGAACATTCCATTCTAAAGCAACACAATGCTCATTCTTCTCGAGTGCATATGGAACTTTCTCCGGAATAGATCACATACTGGGTCACAAATCAAGTCTTAAGCAATATCAAAGATTGAAATTATTCCCTGCATATTTTCAAACCACAATAGTTTGAACTGGAATTCAACCACAGGGAAAAATTCAGAAAGAATTGAAACACTTGGAGATTAAAGAGAATCCTGTTAAAGAATGAATAGGTCAATGAGAAAATTAAAGAACTTAAACAATTCATTGAAACCAATGAAAATGAAAACACATCAGTTCAAAACCTATGGGATATTGCAAAGGTGGTCCTAAGAGGAAAGTACATAGCCATGTAAGCCTCTCTCAAAAAATTGCAAAAATCCCAAATGCACACGCTAACCTTACACCTAAAAGACCTGGAGAAAGAACAGCAAATAAAACATAAAACAAGCAGAAGACAAATAATAAAGATTAGGGCAGATATCAATGAAATAGAAACTAGAAAAACAATAGAACAGATCAACAAAATGAGGGGCTGGTTCTTTGAAAGAATTAATAAGATCAATAAAACTCTGGCCAGACTTATCCAAAAGAAAAAAGGAATGACCTAAATTAAAATCATAAATGAATGGGGAGAGATCACGACTAATAACAAGGAAATAGAGACACTTGTTAAAACGTTTTACCAGCAGCTTTATGCCAACAAACTAGCTAATCTGAAAGAAATGGATACTTATAACCTACCAAGACGGCAAAAGGAAGAAATAGACAATCTGAACAAACTGATAACCAACAAGGAAATTGAAACAGTAATCAAAAACCTCCCAAAAAACAAGAGTCCAGGGCCAGATAGCTTCCCAGGGAAATCCTACCAAACATTTAATGAAGAAATCATACCTATTTTACTGAAGGTGTTCCCCCACAAAAAAAAGAAAAAGAAATGAAAGGAAAACTTCTAATCTCATTGTATGAGGCCAGCATTACCCTCATCCCAAAACCAGACAAAGACCCACCAAAAACAATTACAGTTCAACATCCGTGATGAACATGGATGCCAAAATACTCAACAACATCCAAGCCTATAGAATCTGGTAGTACATTAAAATGATTATTCACCATGATCAAGTAGGATTTATTACTGGGATGCAAGGGTGATTCAACATTCATAAATCAATCAACAGATAAATCACATTAACAAAAGAGGAGACAAAAATCATATGATCCTCTCAATTGATGCAGAAAAAACATTCGGCAAAATACAGCAGACTTTCCTGATTAAAACTCTCCAGATTGTAGGGATACAGGGAACACTCCTCAATATCATAAAAGCCATCTATGAAAAGCCCATAGCAAATATCATTCTCAATTGGGAAAAACTGAGAGTTTTCCCTTAAGGTCAGGAACAGGACAGGGATGCTCACTCTAACCAATATTGTTCAACATAGTACTAGAAGTCCTAGCCTCAGCAATCAGACAACAAAAAGAAATAAATGGCCTTCAAATTAGCAAAGAAGAAGTCAAACTCTCCGTCTTCTCAGATGACATGATACTTTATGTGGAAAAGCCAAAAGACTCCACCCCCCCAAGTGAGTAGAACTCATAGAGCAATTCAGCAAGGTGGCAGGATACAAATTCAATGCACAGAAATCAGTTGCATTTCTATACACAATGTAATTATAGAAAGAAAAAAATTAAGGAATCAATTCCATTTACAATAGCACCAAAAACCATAAGACTAGGAATAAACCTAACCAAATAGGTAAACATTCTATACTATAAAAACTACAGATCACTTATGAAAGAAACTGAGGAAGACACAAAAAGATGGAAAAACATTCCATGCTCATGGATTGGAAGAAGAAACATTGTGAAAATATCTATGTGGTCCAGAACAATCTACACTTTCAATGCAATCCCTATCAAAGTACCATCGAAGTTTTTCACAGAGTTGGAACAAACAATCCTAAAATTTGTATGGAACCAGAAAAGACCACAAATCTCCAGGGGAATGTTGAAAAAGAAAACCAAAGCTGATGACATAACACTGCCTGACTTCAAGCTATATTACAAATTTGTGATCATCAAGACAACATGGTATTGGCACAAAAACAGGCACATAGATCAATGGAACAGAAGAGAGAGCCCAGAAATGGACTCCAATCTATGGTCAACTAGTCTTCAACAAATCAGGAAATGATACTCAATGGAAAAAAGACAATGTCTTCAAAAAGTCATGCCAGAAAATTGGACAGCCACATGCCGAAGAATGAAACTAGAACATTCTCTTACACCATACACAAAGATAAACTCAGAAGGATGAAAGACCTCAATGTGAGACAGGAATCCAATCCATCAAACTTCTAGAGAGGAAAACAGGCAGTCACCACTTCGACGTCGGCCACAGTGACTTCCTTCAAGATACGTCTCCAAAAGCAAGGGAAACAAAGGCAAAAATATACATCTGGGGCTTCATCAAGATAAAAAGATTCTGGAGAGCAAAGGAAACAATCAACAAAACTAGGAGTAAACCGACAGAATGGGAGAAGATATTTGCAAATGATACTACAGATAAAGGGCTGGTATCCAAGATCTATAAAGAACTTCTCAAACTCAAAACTCAAAAAGCAAGTAATCCTGTCAAGATATGACCAGAAGACATGAACAGACACTTCTCTAAAGAAGACATACAAATGACAAACAGATACATGAAAAAAATGTTCAACATCACTAGGCATCAGGGAAATACAAATCAAAACCACAATGAGATATCATCTTACACAAGATAGAATGGCAATAATTAACAAGACAGGAAACAACAAATGTTGGCAAGGATGTGGAGAAAGGGGAGGCCCCTTACACTGTTGGTGGGAATGCAAGCTGGTACAGCCACTCTGGAAAATAGAATGGAGTTTCCTCAAGATGTTAAAAATAGAGCTACCGTATGACCCAGCAATTTCACTACTAGCTATTTACCCCAAAGATAGAGATGTAGTGAACAGAAGGGGCATACTCACCCAAATATTCATAAGAACAATGTTCATAATAGCCAAACTGTGCAAGGAGCCAAGATGCCCTTCAACAGATGAATGGATAAAGACGATGTGGTTTATATATACAAGGGAATATTACTCAACCATCAGAAAGGATGAATACCCACCATTTTCATTGACATGAATGAAACTGGAGGAGATTATGCTAAGTGAAATAAGTCAAGCAGAGAAAGACAATTATCATGTAGTTTCACTCATATGTTTCGCTTGTATGTGTAATATAAGGAATAGCACAAAGGACCACTGGAGAAGGGAGGGAAATCTGAATGGGAAGAAATCAGAGAGGGAGATAAACCATGAGAAATTGTGAACTCTGGGAAACAAACTGAGGTTACAGAATGGAAGGGGGCGGGGGATGGGGTAAACGGGTGTTGGTTATTAAGGATGGCACATGTGGTGATGAGCAGTAGGTATAATATGCAACTAATGAATAGTTGAACAGTATACCAAAAACTAATGATAGACTCTATGTTGGCTAATTGAAGATAATAATAACAAAAAAGGAAATGTAACAGATTTCCTTATGTTGATTTTGTATCCTGTGACTTTGCTCAACTTTTGTATCAGTTCTAATAGTTTTTGGCAGTCTTTTGTGTTTTCTATATAGAGTATCATGTCATGGGCAAAAAGTGAACGTTTGGCTTTTTCCTTGTTTATTTCTTTTGTTGTCTGTTTTCCTTGGTTTTTCCATTGTTCCTGGAGATATTCTCTGTTCCTTTGCAGTCTTTGTCACTTTTGGTCTCCCCTTTGCATTCAAAGAGTCCTCTTTAATATCTCTTGAAACGTTGGTTTAGCGGTCACCAATAACTTTATGTTTTTCTGTGAAACTCTTTAGCTTTCCTTCTTTTCTGAATGATGGCCTTGCTGGATAGAATATTCATGGCTGCAGATTTTTCCCATTCAACACATTGAATATATCATATCACTCTCTTCTGGTTTGCCATGTTTCTTTGGAGAGATCTACAGGTAGCCTTATGGGTTGTCCCTTGTAATTTAAGGACTTCTTTTGTCTTTCTGCTCTTAGGAAATTTTTTTATCTCTATATTTTGCAAATTTTACTATGATATTTCTTGGTGTTGGCCTGCTTTTTTTTTTTATTTTGATGGGATTCTCTGTGTCTCCTGGATTTGGATGTCTGTTTCCTTCCCCAGATTAGGAAAGTTTTAGCTCTTATTTCCTCAAATTAAACGTCTGCCCTTTTTTCCCTCTCTTCTTCTGTGACTCCTATGATATCAATATTATTACATTTGATGGAGTCACTGAGTTCCCTAAATCTATTCTTGTGATCCACAGTTCTTCCTTTTGTTCAGCTTCATTATTTACCATTTTTTATCTTCTTTATCATTTACTCATTATTCTTCTTTCATTTGTGGTCCTTACATCTAGTCTGTTTTGAATCTCAATTTTTTTTTTCATTTCTGAGTTTTTTTTTAACTCTTTTATCTCTCTGGTAAGGGTCTCCATGAAGTCTTCCATTCTTTTCTCAAGCACAATGAGTATACTTATGATTGTTTATTGAAATTCTCCATTAGTCATACTACTTATATCTCTTTTGATTAGATCTCTGGCTGTGACCAATTCTTGTTCTTTCTTTTGGGATTAATTCCTCCTTCTTGGCATTTTGTCTAAGTCTCTGTCTTCTACTTCGTTAGGAAAACCTGTTATATTTCCTGCACTTGAGAGTAATGACTTTATGAGAAAAAGATCATATATTGTCCAAGGCCTGGTGCTTCAGGGAATGCCTCTAATGTGTGTTGTGTGTACTCAGCTATGTTGTATAGTCACTGTATTCTTCAGGCCAGTCATCTGCAGAAGCTGTCCTTGCCTGCTATGGGCAGTGTTTGGACTTTGGCCAGGATGTGATTAGTTTTAAGTAGGTTTGCTCTGGTCTGCTTGTCAGATGAGAGCTGATGATACTTCCACTATAACTGAAGCCTTGCAGAACTCTCTGTTTGGGAGATGTGATGTGTGTAAAAGTTTCTGCTGGTCTTCTGGGAAAGGGGTTCATGTTGCTGGGACTTAGGCACACATGCAGGAGAAAAGCAATATGCGCAGAGTGTAGGAGGTCAGAACTTGGTATAAACAGTTAGCCAGTGCGAGTGCTATGCTGTTTACTATAACTGGTTTATGCTGTGGGCTGGGGGAAGGAAATGGCTCACCAGCCAGCTCCTTTGTCCCCAGAGAATAGTTTCCGTGCATGCTACAATCAGACAAGCAATCACAGAAGAGCACACAATCCCTGCCCCCACCAACTGCATCACAGACATTTTTCATATAATCATTTTTGTGCTGTCTGTCTCCAGTTGCTTTCTTGCCAGGAATAGTGCAGTACACTTTGGGCTCTGTCCCAGCCAAGCCTGCTGACTCTTAAAACTCCAAACATGAGGGATTTGCTGTGGCAAAGGCTGTACTGGTCTTCAGGGGGAGGGTCTCACCACAATGGGACTGATGCAGGTTTGACTGAGAAGGGGCATGGGGAGGGAGGCAAGACAGCAGAAGAGTAGGAGACCTCATTTCTTCTGATCCCTTGATTTTAGCTAGATAACTATCAAATCATTTTGAACACCTATGAATTCAACCTGAGATGTAAGAAAAGAATTGCTGGAATTCTGCAAATAGAAAAGTGAACACTTTTTTCAGGGTATGAGGTGCAGAGATAACTCTGAGGGGATATAGCAGAAGATAATTGGCAGGGGGAGGGAGGCTCTGTAAGCCAGCTATGGGAAATTGATATAGCCCCAGAGCACAAAATCAGAACCTTTAGAAATCTGCTCCAGTGGAAGACTTCCCTGCCTGAAAGGTGCTCAGGTGGTGAGGCAGGGCAGAATCCTACATAAGGCAGTGTGGTCTCAGGATCCCCAGGGTCACAGAAAGAACTGGGGTGGCCTGAGCCAGCAGAGTTCCCAAACATTGGAGCAAGGAAACCACCTACAGTCAGTTAGCCCAGGAGAGGACTCTCAACTCAGTTTGCCATAAACCACCAACCACAGCATGGTTGGGAAATAGCTCTCCCTGTGGGAACCCTGTAAAAGACAGAAAAAGGCACTACCTTTCACCTTCACCGGGAGGGGCAGTGTGGGAATGTTCACTACCAGGTGACCACGCTCCAGGTGGGGACACAGCAAAGGACAGAAATGTACTTCCCCCAGGAGAATTGGTGCAGGCATGCACCAAAGGAGGCTGCAGAGTTTGACACATACAAAAGTGAAGACTGCTTATCCCTGAGGGTTTACTGAAGAGAGGGGACTGTGATCTTTCAGCTCCAGTGCTGGGATGGGGGTGTGGCCATTTTTATTTTCATCCTCTACAGAGGCATGGAAAACCTTCAGGTTACAAAAGACACAGAGCAGCCAGAAGCGGTTTACACTGATCCCAGCACCCTGACATGGGGTAGTGCAACTCTGCCCAGGCAAACACACCTGAGAATCAGTGGAGTGGGACCCTCATCCAGAAAAGCACCTGAAAAAACATGTGAACACCAAGTTTACAAGCACACAGGACTGCAAAACTCCAGCTCTAGGGCAAAATAGTGTATAAAATTCAAGGTTTTTTAAATTCATTTATCTTTCACTTTAATTTTTTTCTTTTCTTTTTTCTTTTTTTTTCCTTTTCAACTAGTTTCTTGTTTTATCACCTCTTTGTTTTTGTAACTTTCATTTTCTCTATTTACATTTAATAAATATATTCTATCTTTTTGGCTTCCTTTCACTGTATTCAAATTTATTTTTGTATATATATAATATTTGTGATCTTCACAATTTTGGAATTTAGGGTATTCTAACAAACCAAAATACACCCAGGACCAAGTGGATCACCCTATTTTGATCACCAGGGAGAATGTATTCTCTCCCCCACTTTTTTTTCCCTTTTTCTTTGCTTTTTTGGTTTCTAACTTCATCAGATTTGTCTAATGTGTAATTTGCTTGGGTCATGGTTGATATTTTTGCTTTTGTTCTCTCATTCATCCATTCTTCTCTGGGCAAAATGACTAGAATGGGGAATTCACAACAAAAGAAAGAATCAGAGATAATACTCTTTGCCACAGATCTAATCGATATGGATATAAGTAAAATATCAGAGCTGGAATTCAGGATAACAATTAAAAGTTACCAGCTAGACGTTAAAAAAAAAGACATTAGAGAATCTCATAGTGCAGAAATGAGATAGAATCAGGCTGAAATAAAAAATGCTCTAATTGAGAAGTAGTTTAAATTGGATGCTCTAACAGCTAAGGTAAATGAGGCAGAAGAGAGAGTAAATGACATAGACATCAACTAGATGGAAAGGACAGAAGCTGAAGAAAAGAGAGAAAAACAACTAATGAGGGGAGGCTTTGAGAAATCAATGATATCATAAAACAAAACAATGTTAGCATTCTTGAGGTGCCAGAGGAAGAAGAAAGAGAGAGAGAGAGGGACAGAAGGTATATTTGAGCAAATTGTAGCTGAGAACTTCCCTAATCTGGGGAAGGAAACAGGCATACAAGTCCAAGAGGTAGAGAAGACCCTGCTCAAAATCAATAAAAGCAGATCAACACTCCAATATAGAATAGTGAAGCTTGAAAATTTCAGAGATAAAGAGAAAATCCTCAAAGCGTATTGAAACAAGAGTTTCTTAAACTACAAGGGTAAGAATGTTAGGCTGGCACCAGACTTATCCACAGAGATCTGGCAAGCCAGAAAGGGCTAACATGACATATTCAGGGTACTAAATGAGAAAAACAGGCAGCCAAGAATACTTGGCTGTCATTCAGAATGGAAGAAGAGGTAAAGAACTTCCAGGAGAAACAGAAACTAAAAGAATATGTAACTACTAAACCAGCTCTAGAAGAAATACTAAAAGGGATCCTCTAAGCAGAGAGAGAGTCCAAAAGTAGCATAGACCAGAAATTAACAGAGACAATCTAAGGAAACAGGGATTTAAAAGTAGTGCAATGGAACCCAATTCATATCTTTCAATAGTTACTCTGAATGTTAATGGGCTAAATGCTCTAGTCAAAAGACATATGGTATCAGTTTGGATAACAAAGCAAAACCCATCCATATTCTGTCTACAAGAGACTCATTTTAGACCTAAAGACACCTCCAGATTGAAAGTGAGGGGGTTGAGAACAATTTATCATGCAAATGGGCCTCAAAGGAAAGCTGGGGTAGCAATCTTCACATCAGACAAATTAGATTTTGAACCAAAGACTGTAGTAAGACATGTAGAGGGACACTATGTCATACTTAAAGGGTCTATCCAACAAGAAGATATAACAATTATAAATAGGCTCTTAACTTGGGAACGGCCAGTTATATAAAACAATTAATAACCAATGTAAAGAACACATTGATAATAATACAATAAGAGTAGGGGACTTCAACACTCCACTCAAAGCAATGGACAGATCGTCTAAGCAGAAGATCAACAAGGAAACAAGGGCTTTGAATGACACACTGGACCAGACAGACTTCACAGATATAAATAGAGCATTTGAACCTAAAGCAACAGAATACACATTCTTCTCAAGTGCACATGGAACATTCTCTAGAATAGATCACATACTGGGTCACAAATCAGGTCTCAATGGATACCAAGAGACTGGGATTATTCCCTGCATATTTTCAGACCACAAGGCTTTGAAACTTGAACTCAAATACAAGAGGAAATTTGGAAAGAATTTGAACACTTGGAGGCTAAAGAACATCCTGCTAAAGAATGAATGGGTCAGGCAGGAAATCAAAATTTAAAAAAAAATCATATAAACAAATGAAAATGAAAACACAGCCATTCAAAGCCTTTGGGATACAGCAAAGGCAGCCCTAAGAGGAAACACATAGCAATACAAAACCTCCTCGAAAAATTAGAAAAGTCTCAAATACACAAGCTAACCTTAAAACTAAAGGATCTGAAGAAAGAACAGCAAATAAAGCCTAAACCAAGCAGGAGAATAGAAATTATGAAGATTAGAGAAGAAATCAATGAAATAGTAATCAGGAGAACTGTAGAACAGATCAATGAAAATACACACTGGTTCGTTGAAAGAATTATTGAGATTGATAAACCCCTAGCCAGACTTATTCAAAAGAAAAGAGAAAGGATCCAAATTAATAAAATCATGAATGAAAGAGTAGACATCATGACCAACAACAAAGAAATACAAAACATTTTGAGAACATATTATGGGCAACTATATACCAACAAATTAGGCAATCTGGAAGAAATGGATGCACTCCTGAAAACATATAAACTACCAAAACTAAAACAGGAAAAAAATAGAAAACCTGAACAGACCCATAACCAGCAAGGAAATTGAAGCAATAATCAAAAATCATCAAAGAAGCCAGAGTCCAGGGCCAGGTGGCTTCCCAGGGGAATTCTACCAAACATTTTAATAAGAACTAGTACCTATTCTTCTGAAGCTGTTTCAAAAAATATAAAGGGAAGGAAAACTTCCAAACTCATTCTGAGGCCAGTATTACCTTGTTCCCAAAACCAGACAAAGACCCCACCAAAAAGAATTACAGACCAATATCCCTAATAAACATGAATGCCAAAATTCTCACCAAAGTACCATCCAATAGGATCCAACAGTACATTAAAAAGATTATTTGCCACAAACAAGTGGGATTTATTCCTAGGCTGTAAGGGTGGTTCAACATTTTCAAATTAGTGTCATAGAACACATTAATAAGAGAAGAGACAAGAACCATATGACGTTTTCAACTGATGCAGAAAAAGCATTTGACAAAATACAGTGTTCTTTCTTGATTAAAGCTTTCCACAGTGTAGGGATAGAGGGAACATACCTCAATATCGTAAAAGCCATCTTTGAAAACCATAGCAAATATCATTCTCAGTGGGGAAGAACTGAAAGCTTTTCCCCTAAGATCAGGAACAAGACAGGGATGTCCACTCTCACCATTGTTGTTTAACATAATACTAGAAGTCCTTGCCTTAGCAATCAGAAAACAAAAAGAAATAAAAGGTATTCAAATTGCCAAAGAAGTCTAACTCTCTCTGTTTGCAGATGATGTGATACTTTATGTGGAAAATCCAAAAGCCTCCACCCCAACATTGCTAGAATGCATACGGGAATTCAGCAACATGGCAGGATATAAAATAAATGCTCAGAAATCAGTTACATTTCTATACATTAACAATGTGTCAGAAGAAAGAGAAATTAAGGAAGTGATCCCATTTACAATTGCACCAAAAACCATAAGATACCTAGGAATAAATCTTACCTAAGAGGTAAAGGCTCTATACCCTAGAAACTACTGAACACTTATTAACGTAATTGAGGAAGACAGAAAGAGATGGAAAAACATTCCATGTTCATAGATTGGAAGAAGAAATACTGTGAAATGTCTATGTAACCCAGAAGAATCTACATATTCAATGCAATCCCTATCAAAATACCACCAGCAGTTTTCACAGAGTGGGAACAAACAATCCTAAAATTTGTATGGAACCAGAAAAGACCCTGAATAGCCAGAGGAATGTTGAAAAGAAATTCAAAACGGGTGGCATCACAATGCTAGACTTCAAGCTCTATTACAAAGCTATAATCATCTATACAATATGGCAGTCACACAAAAACAGACACGTGGATCAATGGAAGAGAATAGAGAACTCAGAAATGGACCTTCAACTCTATGGTCAACTAATCCTCTACAAATCACGAAAGAATATCCAATGGAAAAAGGATAGTCTTTTCAATAAATGGTGATGGGAAAATTGGATAGCAATGTGCAGAAGAATGAAACTGGAGATTTCTCTTACACCATACACAAAGATAAACTCAAAATGGATGAAAAACCTAAATGTGAGACAAGAAGGAATCAAAATCCCAGAGGAGAACACAGGCAGCAACCTCTTTGACCTCAGCTGCAGCAACTTCCTGCTAGACATGTCTCTAAAGGCAAGGGAAACAAAAGCAAAAATGAACAATTGGGACTTCATCAAGATAAAAAGCTTCTGCACAGCAAAGGAAACAGTCAACAAAACTAAAAGGCAACCTATGGAATGGGAGAAGTTACTTTCATAAGACATATCAGATAAAGGGCTGGTATCCAAGATCTATCTATTTCAAACTCAACACCGTGAGAACACATAAACCAGTCCAGAAATGGGCAAAAGACATGAACAGACATTTCTCCAAAGAAGACATACAAATAGCCAACAGACACATGTAAAAATGCTCCTCGTCTCTTGGCATCAGGGAAATACAAATCAAAACCACAATGAGATACCACCTCACAGCAGTCAGAATGGCCAAAATTAACAAGGCAGGATACAGCAAATGTTTTTGAGGATGTGGAGATAGGTGAAACCTCTTACACTGTTAGTGGGAATGCAACCTGGTACAGCCAGTCTGGAAAATGTATTTAGGATCCTCTAGACTTAAAAAATAGAGCTACCCAGGACCCAGCAATTGCACTACTAGTTATTTACCCAAAAGATTCAAATGTAGAGATCCAAAGGGGCACCAGCACCACAATGTTTATAGCAACAAAGTCCACAAAAGCCAAACTATGGAAATATATATATATATAAAAGGAATGTATATAAATGGAATATTACTTATCCTTCAGAAAGTATGAATACTTACCATTTACATCTATGTGGATGGGACTGGAGGGTATTATGTGGTGTGAAATTAGTTAATCAGAGAAGTACAATTATCATATGTTTTCACTCATGCATGGAATATAAGGAACAACACAGTGGATCATAGGGGAAGGGTGGGAAAACTGAATGGGAAGTCACCAAATAGTGAGAAAAACCATGAGAGACTCTAAAGTATAGGAAACAAACTGAGGGATGCTGAAGGGAATGCAGGTGGGAGCGTTGGGGAATTGGGTGATGGGCATTAAGGAGGGCATGTGGTGTGATGAGCACTGGGTGTTATGTGCAACTGATAATTTATTGAACACTAATTCTGAAACTACTATAAGTTGGCTAATTGAATTAAAAAAAAAAAAGACAATGCAGGGGCATGGAATTTCAAGTAAGGAGTCTAAATGGCCAGGGTCAGGAGATTTCTCTGTGCCTGTGCTGAGGTGGGGTGGAATGGAAATGCTGCCTCCTGGATCTTTTGTCCCTGGAGAGCTGTCTTTGTCAATGGAAACTCTCACAGATGTTCTCTGAGTAGAGGGAACAATGTTTCCCCCCATATGCCTTAGGCAATCCTCAGATGCCCTGGGGTTGTTTGTCTGCCTTCTCTCCAGGAGTAGGGCAGTGCCCTGGGGGCTCTGTCCCAGCCAAGCCCACAGACCTTTAAAACTCCAGTCTTTGGGCTCTGTTGGTTGCAAAAAGTCAGTTAAATTAGCCCCTCTTTTTTTTACCACTCAGTGGCGTGGGAGAATTATTCTCCTTCTGCATTTCCTGGTGTTTTCCTCTCTCTTTCTCTCTCTCTCTCTCTCTCTCTCTCTCTCTCTCTCTCTCGCCTTTCTCAGCAACCAGGGCTCCCTCCCCTCAACAGTACTTGCAATCCATTTCTCCTCCAAATCATGTTTCCATACTTCCTAATTTCCTCAATGTGGCCTCTCCCCTCCCTCTCATGGCGCCGTTTGTTCTGTCTATCCTCAGGTTGTTTTCTTGTATATTCAGAATGATTTGATGGTTATCTAGGTGTGTTCAAGGGCCAAGACAATTCTAGTGTCCTCCAACTATACCGCCATCTTAGCTCTACACCCCACCCCCTGTAAAGATTTTGAGAAAGGGAAACATAGAAAAGAAGAAATCAGAATTAAATTCAAGACTAATTTGAGGATAATAACAATAAAAATCAAAAGGGAATGATAACACAAAATGATATGTAACTATTTTGGAGGTCAGCTTCTCTTTTGAAATCTCACCAATTTTATTAGCAATAAGTACATGTTAATCATAATGAAACCTGAGCAATTTGATTAACAAATGAAAGGCATAATTTGGATGGGGTGGAAGAGTGTGGAGAAAATCCTTGCCCTATTTTAGAAGTCCTATCAAAAATTACTGTATGGAAGGCAGGAACTATGGTTTAAAAGGTACTGGCACCCTGCTCTTAACTATTTGGCCACTTTTTCAGAATAAAGAAAAACATTTTCTCATGGAGTTTTCTAAAGCAGCTGATTTAAATCTGTCAACCCCTTCACCTCTCTGTGAAGAAAAAAAAAATCTCTGCATCTAGGGTCTTCCCTGCAAAGCCAGCTTGAAATTGGCATCTTAGTTAGGATTCTTATATGCAGTGAACTTGATAGTATCTGGGGATTTAAGAATCTTCTTGAAATTTTTCCATATCCACTGGGATTTGGAGTAGTTCTCTAGTTAAAAAAAAAAGGTAAGTGGAGTTAAGATGGAGGAGTAGGGGTCCCCTTTTCAGCTGGTCCCCTGAGTCGAGCTGGATAGGTACCAGATCGTCCTGAAAACCCATGGTATCAGCCTGAGACATAGGAAGATACATCGGGATCTCTACAAATGAACATCTCCAGCACTGAGCATTGAAGTACAAAGCAGAGAGCCGTGAATCTGTGCACAGATATCGGAGGATAAACAGAAGGGGGTGGGAGACTCAGTGCTCAGTTGCCAGGAAGCAGTAACCACCTGCACTGGGGAGCGGCTGGACTCGCGGACGGGCACCTGTGAGAGAGCAGACTGAGACTGTGAGCCTGGCAATGTGTGCACATCCAAACTGAAAACCAGAGCTCCAGAGCACTCACTGGAACCGAACTGAGACCGGGAGCTTGGGAGCACGCGCGCCACCAGACTGAAAACTGACACTCCAGAATGCACACAAACGTCACTGAAAGGGGAGCTTGGGAGCGCATGGGGGCAGCTGGCGGGTTTAGAAATACATAGGACAGACACACCCCGGCCATGGAAGTGAGGGCTGGGATGCCGGCTGCAGGGTTTTTAGCAGCACCAACAGAAACAGAGTTCAAGAGGCCAAAAGAGCTCAGTGGAAAGCGGACTGTGATCTCTCTGTTCTGAGACAGAGGCTGGGATTCGGCTACTGCTGCTCTGACTCTTAGAAGAGCCACAGAAAACCTCCAGGGAAAGCCGCCAGAGAACAAAAGCCCGGAAATACCAGCACACATTGTGCCCATCCCCATCCCCCCTCACAGGGAACAGGAGACTCTACCCAAACAGGGTTGCATGAATATCAGCGCAACAGGCCCCTCCCCCAGAAGGCAGGCTGAAAAATCAAGAAGCCCACATCCCTAAGGTCCCTATAAAACAAGAACACACTGCCTGGGTCCTGGTCAATAATTTGGGCTCTGGGCAACCCCGCAACCTCTCCTCATCAGAATGAAGAGAAGGAGAAATCCCCCCAACAAAGTAAAGATAATGAGTCTGTGGCCTCTGCCATAGAACTGATGGATATGGATATAACGAAATTATCAGAAATGGAGTTCAGGGGCGCCTGGGTGGCACAGCAGTTAAGCATCTGCCTTTGGATCAGGGCGTGATCCCGGCATTATGGGATCGAGCCTCACATCAGGCTCTTCCTCTATGAACCTGCTTCTTCCTCTACCACTCCTCCTGCTTGTGTTCCCTCTCTCTCTGGCTGTCTCTATCTCTGTCGAATAAAGAAATAAAAAAAAAAGAAATGGAGTTCAGAGTAACAATTGTCAACATGATGTGTAGACTTGAAAAAATATTAACAAAAATATTAATGAGAATAAAAAATCTCTAAGGACAGAAGTGAGAGCGAATCTGGCAGATCTTAAAAATGTGATGAATCAAACACAGTCAAAACTAGATGCTTTGATGGCCAGGGTAAATGAGGCAGAAGAACAAATTAGTGAATTGGAGGATGGGATGGTAAAAGAGAAAGCTAAAACAGAAACATGGCTCAAAAATATTCAATCTCAAGAATGTAGGTTATGGGAGATTACTGACTCAATGAAACGTTCCAGTGTCAGAATCATCAGTATCCCTGAGGGGGTGGAGAGAGAGGTCTAGAAGAGATATTTGAACAAATTGTAGCTGACAACTTCCCTAATCTAGCAAAAGAAACAAGCATTTGTGTCCAAGAGGCAGAGAGGACACCTCCCAAATACAAGTACGACAAACCTATGCCACATCACATCATAGTGCAATTCGCAAATATTAGATCCAAGAGTACAGTACTGAAAGCAGCCAGGGCAAGGAAATTTCTCACATACAAAGGCAAAAATATTAGGATTACATAAGACCTGTCTACACAGACCTGGGATGAGAGAAAGGGTTGGGGGGGCATTTTTAAAGCTCTTTCAGAGAAAAACATGCAGCTAAGGATCCTTTATCCAGCAAGGCAGTCATTCAGAATTGATGGAGAGATAAGTACCTTCCAGAATCGCCAGGCACTGACCAATTTCACAACCACAGAAGTAGCCCTACAGGAGATATTAAGAGGGGTTCTATAAAAGTAAAAAGGCCCCAGGAGTGATACAGAACTGGAAGTTACAATTCATAGAAACAAAGACATTACAGGCAACATGACATCATTAAAATCATATCTCTCAATCATCACTCTCAGTGTGAATGGCCTAAGTGATCCATAAAAAGCCACAGGGTTGCACATTTGACAGAAAGACATGACCCATCCATTTGCTTTCTACAAGAGACTAATTTTAAACTAAAGATGCATCCAGACTGAAAGTGAAGGGATGGAAAACCATTTTTCATGCCAATGGACCTCTAAAGAAAGCTGGGGTAGCAATTCTCATATCAGACAAATTGGTTTTAAACTAAAGACTGTAGTTAGAGATACAGAAGGACACTATATTATTCTTAAAAGATGTATCCAACAAGTGGATATGACTATTATAAATATCTATGCCCTGAGCAAGGGAGCAGCAAGATACACAAGCCAACTCTTAACCAGAATAAAGAGACATATAGATAAAAATACATTAATAGTAAGGGACCTCAACACTCTACTATCAGCAATAGACAGATCACCTAAGCAGAAAATCAACAAAAAAACAAAAGCTTGGAATGCCATACTAGACCAGATGTACCTCATAGATATATACAGAGCACTGCACCCAAGAACAAAAGAATACTCATTCTTTTCAAATGCATATGGAACGTTCTCCAAAATAGTCCATATGCTGGGTCACAAAACAGGACTCAACCAATACCAAAGATTGAAATTTTTCCCTGCATATTCTCAGACCACAGTGCTCTGAAATTGGAACTCAGTCACAAGGGAAAAATTGAAGGAAACTCAAACACTTGGAAATTAAGAACCATCCAGCTCAAGGATGATTGGATAAACCAGGAAATCAAAAATCAATTTAAACAATTTATGTAGACCAACGAGAATGAAAACACAAGGGTCCAAAACCTACGGGATACTGCAAAGGCAGTCCTAAGGGGGAAATACATAGCCATCCAAGCCTCACTCAAAAGAATAGAAAAATCTAAAATGCAGTTTTTATATTCTTGCCTCAAGAAGCTGGAACAGCAACAGAAGAAAAGGCCTAACTAACGCATGAGATAGCAGTTGATCAAGATTAGAGCAGAGATCAATGAATTAGAAATCAGGAGCACAGTAGAGCAGATCAACAGAACTAGAAGATGGTTCTTTGAAAGAGTAAATAAGATCGATAAGTCACTGGCAAGACTTATTCAAAAAAATAGATAAAGGACCCAAATTAATAAAATTAGGAATGAAAAGGGAGCGGTCACAACAAACACCAATGAAATAGGAAGGGTCATTAGAAACTTTTATCAACAGCTTTATGCCAATAAATTAAATAATCTGGAAGAAATGGATGCCTTCATAGAAACCTATAAACTACAAAGACTGAAACAAGAAGAAATTGATTTTTTAAACAGACCAAATAATTTTGAAGAGATTGAAGAAGTGATCAAAAACCTTCCAAAAAACAAGACTCCAGGGCCTGATGGATTCCCCGGAAAATACTACCAAACATTCAAAGAAGAAATTATACCTATTCTCCAGAAGCTCTTTTAAAAAATAGAAAAAGAAGGAAAACTACCAAACTCATTCATGAGGCCAGTATTACCTTTATCCCCAAACCAGACAAAGATGCCATCAAAAAGGAGAATTACAGACCCATATCCCTATTGAATATGGATGCCAAAATTCTCAACAAGATCCTAGCTAATAGGATCCAACAGTACATTAAAAGGATTATCCATCACAACCAACTGGGATTCATCCCTGGGATGCAAGTTGATTCAACATTCACAAATTGATCAGTGTGATATGTCACATTAGTAAGAGAGGAGACAAGAACCATATGATCCTCTCAATAGATGCAGAAAAAGCATTTGATAAAATACAGCATCCTTTCCTGATTAAAACCCTTCAGAGTGTAGGGATAGAGGGTACATTCCTCAAGTTCATAAAAACCATCTATGAAAAGCCTACAGCAAATATCATTCTCAATGGGGAAAAGCTGGAAGCCTTTCCCTTAAGATCAGGAACACGACAAGGATGCCCACTCTCATCACTATTATTCAATATCGTATTAGAAGTCCGTGCAACAGCAATCAGACAACAAAAAGGGATAAATGGTATCCAAATCAGCAAAGAAGAAGTAAATCCATCTCCCTTTGCAGATGACATGATACTCTATATGGAAAACCCAAAAGAATCTTGTAGAAGATATAGAGCAATTCAGTAATGTGGTGGGATACAAAATCAATGCTCAGAAATCAGTTGCATTTCTTTTTTTTTTTTAAAGATTTTATTTATTTATTCGACAGAGATAGAGACAGCCAGCGAGAGAGGGAACACAAGCAGGGGGAGTGGGAGAGGAAGAAGCAGGCTAATAGCCGAAGAGCCTGATGTGGGGCTCGATCCCATAACGCCGAGATCACGCCCTGAGCTGAAGGCAGACGCTTAGCCGCTGTGCCACCCAGGTGCCCCATCAGTTGCATTTCTATACACAAAGAATGAGACTGAAGAAAGAGAAATTAGGGAATCCATCCCATTTACAATAGCACCAAAAACCATTCATTACCTTGGAATTAACCAGTGACGTAAAGGATCTATATTCCAGAAACTATTAATCACTCTTGAAAGACATTGAAGAAGACACAAAAAGATGGAAAAATATTCCATGCTCAGGGATCGGAAGAATTAACATAGTTAAAATGTCCATTCTACCCAGAGGAATTTACACCTTCAATGCCATCCGGATCAAAATATCAATGACATTTTTCAAGGAACTGGAACAAACTTCCACCCATAAATTTGTGTGGAACCTGAAAAGGCCCCAAATCACCAAGGAATTGTTGAAAAGGAATAACAAAGCTGGGGGCATCACATTGCCAGATTTCAAGCTGTAGTACAAAGCTGTGATCACAAAGACAGCATGCTACTGGCACAAAAACAGACACGTAGACCAATGGAACAGAATAGAGAACCCAGAAATGGACCCCCGGCTCTTTGGGCAACCAATCTTTGACAAAACAGGAAAAAAACATCCAGCGGAAAAAAAGACAGTCTCCTCAGTAAATGATGCTGGGAAAATTGGATAGCTACATGCAAAAGAATGAAACTTGACTGCTCTGTCACACCATACACAAAGATAAACTCCAAATGGATGAAAGACCTCAATGTGAGGCAGGAATCCATCAAAATCCTAGAGGAGAACATAGGCAGCAAACTCTTTGACATCGGCCACAGCCACTTTTTTCATGACACATCTCCAAAGGCAAGGGAAACAAAAGATAAAATGAACTTGTGGGACTTCATCAAGATAAAAAGCTTCTGCACAGCCAAGCCACGGAATGGGAGAAGATATTTGCAAATGATGCTACAGATAAAAGACTGGTATCCAAGATCTACAAAGAACTTCTCAACCTCAATACACAAGAAACAAATAAACAAATCAAAAAAAGGGCAGAAGATATGAACAGACACTTTTCCAATGAAGACATACAAATGGCTAAGAGACACATGAAAAAATTTTCAAAATCATTAGCCATCAGGGAAATTCAAATCAAAACCACACTGAGATACCACCTTACGCCAGTTAGAATGAGATACCACCTTACGCCAGTTAGAATGACAAAAATTGACAAGGCAGGAAACAACAAATGTTGGAGAGGATGTGGAGAAAGGGTATCCCTCCTACATTTTTGGTGGGAATGCAAGTTGGTATATCCACTCTGGAAAACAGTGTGGAATTCCCTTAAAAAGTTAAAAATTGAGCTACCCTATGATCTAGCTATTGTACTACTGGGTATTTACCCCAACAATATAGATGGAGTGAAGAGAAGGGCCATATGCACCCCAATGTTCATAGCAGCTTTGTCCACAATAGCTAAATTGTGGAAGGAACCGAGATGCCCTTCAACACATGACTGGATTAAGAAGTTGTGGTCCATATATAGAATGGAATGTTACTCAGCTATCAAAAAGAATGATTTCTCAACATTTGCTGCAACAGGGCCAGGACTGGAAGAGGTAATGCTAAGCGAAATAAGTCAAGCAGAGAAAGACAATTATCATATGGTTTTACTCATTTATGGAACATAAGCAGTAGGAAGATCGGTAGGAGAAGATAGGGAAGAAGAAGAGGGGTAAACAGAAGGGGGAATGAACCATGAGAGACTATGAATTGTGGGAAACAAACTGAGGTCTTCAGTGGGGAGGGGGTGTTGGAATGGGATAGGCTGGTGATGGGTATTAAGGAGGGCACATATTGCATGGTGCCCTGGGTGTTATATGCAAGTAATAAATCATGAACTTTAATTTTTAAAAAAGCCAAAAAAATAAATTATTTAATTTATTAAAAAAAGATTGGTAACTGGCATGAATCCAGTTCCCACTGGTTTTTATGCCAGTAGTGTAGGTCCAAGTACCTAAGGGGTTCCACAGGACCATCAAGAGGTTCCTTGGCTTTACACAGGAAGGAAATCACACATGAGCCAATGGAAGGTGAAAACAGAGTTTACTGAAGAAAGAATGAGTGCAGGTAACAGATGGAGTGGGTGTCCAGGAGACTCAGAAATGAGAGGAGGGAAGTCTAATATTTGTTTGGTTTCTGGGGGTTTTTATTGGGGATGGATATTTGTTGTACATGTCCTCTCAGGCATCCAGAAACCAGTCAGAACATAGATGAAGGCCCAGTTGTTACTACTTGGAGCCTTGGGTGGTGGGGGAGGGGGTCTTGGTGTCAAGATGTCTAGTTCTTGTGGTTTGGTATGTACATATGATACCTTTGTCCAGTCACTGTCACCTCCCCCTTCCTTGGATGTTATTTATTCTAGGGAATTATTAACTCTTTGTCCCTTACAAGGAGGATTTATGCTATTTGCATTACAACACATGTGTAAAGTGGGTTGGGGTGCAGGTCCTAGCATGAATAGAAGCTAGAATAGAAGCTAAGGGGAAAACAACAACAACAGCAACAAAAACAGCTTTTTCTCTCACCAAGTCCCTTTGGCCTCCCTGTCTCACCCCCTGCATTGGATTTTTATCTTCCTTATTCTTATAAGAGGTTTTGAAGGACAAAGATCTCTTTTATAGCTTCTTTAGGCTGAAAGGGATTGTAGACCCTACCTATTGGGAGGCATAAAAATCCTAAGCTATCTCATTAAATGAAGGGCCCCAGTTGCAGATTGTTTGCCTTAGAAGTGTGCATGAGGTCTCATCATAAGAATGTTTCCTGCAATTTCCATTCAGATAATCTATCCACCATATTTATGCAGAGTATGTAATCACAATAACTCCTATAATAAAGAAAACCTAGCATAATTGCTATTATTCCTAGTAAAAGATGGGTTTTCCACTAAGCCCATTCATCCCTGTTAAACCAGGAAAAAATTCAATCACTGAGAGAACTGGCAGTCAGACATTGCCTTAATTTGGGTGTGCATGCTTGCTAAACCTTTACATACATTACTGGAGTCATCTAGAATACATGCATAAACTTTAGTCTCAATATTAGCATAAGTTTCTTCTTGAGCTGCAGTCAGAATATCAAAAGCCATTTGGTTTTTTGAGGGCCACCTTTTCAATTTGTGGGTGACTGCATGTCAGGTTTGGTTAAATGTGCCCACTGTATGCTTGGCTAAAGCCTCTATTTGTAATGCTATATCAATAGAGGTGACTCCTAGGGCAAATATGGATAAGGGATAAAACCATCAAGAAGCTCTCTTTGCCCAATGTCTAGCTTTAATTATATCCTTATTATAAGGAATTACTGGCAAGTGGGGGATGATTTGTCCAGGGAGATAAGGGCATGCCCAAGTGCATTCTCCAATTCCATTATAAGGAAGGTGAGGCAATCCATTATGTCCACAAGTCCATAGTTAACCCCATAGAGGGTTAACTTTTAAGGAGCAATTTTGTCATCCCAGCCACATAGCATCCATCAAGATGATAGTTGAGTTACACAATTGTTGTGGAGTCCAACCTATTGTCCTACTGCTTAAATTATCATATGCCCATAGGGTCCCTGTTACTATACTCACAGAGGAATAGGTACAAAGGTGGTCTTCACATGAGCTATTGTGGCAATTTTTCTGAGATTTACCTCAAGTTGTCTAGCTTAGGCAAGGAACAAACATTCAAAGACAATCAGAAGTAGAATTTAATATCCATAAAGTTATGTTACTGAAACATATATTTTCTCTCTAAAATCACCCTTATTTCCAGAGATAGCCAAATCAAGACTAAGTCATTTGTAAAACAAGCCCAGTTTTAACAAACTTGGCCTAATTATTTAAATAAGCTCAGAAAGAATAGTGATTGATCATATAGATTCTTTAAAATCTGCTTTGCTGGAACTTTTTTTATTTTTTTAAGATTTTATTTATTTATCTGAGGGAGAGGGGGAGAGAGAGAGAGAGCCAGAGAAAGAGAGAAAGAGGGAAAGAAAGCACAAGCAGGGGGAGTGGCAGAGGGAGAGGGAGAAGCAGGCTCCCTGCTTCAGGAAGCCCAACGCAGGGCTGGACCCCAGGACCCCAGGATCATGACCTGAGCCCAGGGCAGACACTCAACTGATTGAGTCACCCAGGGTACCCAGAACTTTTTTTATAAGGAAACTCTAGTTTGAATTTTTAATAGCTTCTCTATGCCAGAAGTCAAGTCAAATATTTGCCATCAGACATGCCTGCAAAGGATAGATTCCTCTTCTCGAGGCCCCCAAAATATCCTGAGGTTTCCTGCACCTGCCAGGAAGTGATATTCTTTACTCACCTGGTAAGGCTGCTGGGAACTCTGTAAGCAAGGGCTCTATTGGCTTCATAAAGTCATCCTTGGTTCCTTAAAGCTGTCTGGTCATAACTGAGTGCATGTATGTCTCTCTCAAATATGACATTCCAATCAAAGCCTGGATAAAATAACCAATGTTTCCAATGGTGCCCTCTTACAAGGAGAGCAGATTCTTACTGAACTTATGCAAATAACTGTAACTGCCATGAAAGAAAGAATACTCATTGAGAGTTTTTGAATTTCAGAGGGTTCAGGTAGAGAGAAAAGTTAAACGTTTCAATTTGTTCACAAATAAATACTTTATCATATTTCTGTAAGCCATGGACTTTTTTTAAAAGATTTTATTTATTTATTTTACAGAGAGAGAGAATGAGAACAAGCAGCGGGAGCAGCAGAAGCTGGCTCCTAGTTGAGCAGGAAGGTTGATGCAGGGCTTGATCCTAGGAACCTGGGATCATGACCTGAGCCAGAGACAGACACTTAACCAGCTGAGCCACCCAGGCACCCCAGTAAGCCATGGATATCTTAAGAGAAAGTTTCCTTAATCCAGAACAGCAAACATTAGATAACCAGCAAAGTTTCAAACAAGAATCACAAAAACTATAATCATCCTCCTCAATTCATTTAGTGCAATGTTACTAATTCTTGTTCTGTTTGAATACAGCTTTTTCTGTTCTGAAAATTCTCACCCATTTTAGTTTCATGATTTTAAAGATATCAAAACCCTGTGTTTGTCAAAAGTCCTTTTCATCTATCTCCTTGAAGACAAAACTCATTCTGCTAGAGCATCAGAATGGTAATTATAAATGACAAAAGACTGAAAAAATGAATATGGTTAAAGATCTGATATGAGAGTTCATTGTAATGTAACTGACAAGGAAATTCAGTTATTTCTGTACCACATAACACTTCAATAATCAGAATATCAAGTGATGACCTTATACTAAAACATATTAAAACTTCAGGAATTTCGTATATATCTTTAGATATGCATTTACCCATGCAATACAATTTAAAGCTTATCATTACTTGTTTGACAGTGCTTCCCAAATAATTTAACATACCAAATAAACAAGCCTAACTAGTAAAAAAGATTTCATTTACAATCCAAATCTCAAGAAGTTAGTTAAAAACCTCAGGAAGTTTAAAAGCACGTACCAAATAGGACTACAGATCCTTATAAATTTAATATTTACATTTAACTGAGGTGGGAATAAGGGATTCTACAGGAAGTTATATACTTGTTAGCAAAACTTAGCTCCTTTAATATTGAGAAGTTTAAATTTCTTAAGTAATTAAAGACCTGATAAAGACAAACATAGATGCTTTGGTTTTCTGGGCAGATAAAGAAAAAAAGCTTTGTTTACATTTTCTTATCAAGAGCAGACCAACAATCCAAGAAAACTTTGTCTTTTTAACAGAGAGAAAAGCAGAATTTCAATCATATACCAGTGTACTTTTTTTTTTTTTTTTTTTTTTTTTTTTTTAAAGATTTTATTTATTTATTCGACAGAGATAGAGACAGCCAGCGAGAGAGGGAGCACAAGCAGGGGGAATGGGAGAGGAAGAAGCAGGCTCACAGCGGAGGAGCCTGATGTGGGGCTCGATCCCAGAACACCGGGATCACGCCCTGAGCCGAAGGCAGATGCTTAACCGCTGTGCCACCCAGGCGCCCCTACCAGTGTACTTTTAAAATACATTCATCTCAACCTTAGTCCTGACCATACATAAAATTCTTTTCCAAGGGTTTCTCATCACAAACCTTCTACAACTTTCTTTTTCATTTAGATTTTGTCCAAGCCTTTTCTCTCCAAACAACCAATCCTGTTTTAGGAAAACAAACAAACAAAACCTTTATTTTTTCCTTCAACAAAAAATATCCCCATTCCTTATGTTACAGGATTTCTTTTCCTTTAGTGCACACAGTCCTTGGTCATGCCACTTCAAAGAATGAAGAGGTAGACCAGAGGAACAGTGGTGGGGAGAAAAATTTATTGAGTCATAGTAAAGCAAAACATATTGAGAGATAGTACAAAGCTCCCAAAGAGGTAGGGGGCCCAAGAGGGTTGCCTATTTGGCTGTTAGATCTGGGGGTTTTTATGGATTTGTTGGTGGGCTGTTTTAATCTGATTAACCCTCCATGCTCAGGTCGCCCAATCAGGTTTTTGTCATTTACTTCCAGGATGGTTTAAAATCCTTTTATGGGTAGTTTGGGGTGCCTGGGTGGCTTAGTCAGTTAAAGCATCTGCCTTTGGCTCAGGTCATGATCCCAGGGTCCTGGGATCAAGCCCCATGTCAGGCTCCCTGCTCAGTGGAGAGCCTGCTTCTCCCTCTCCTGCTCCCCCTGCTTGTATGCTCTTTCTCTCTCTCTGTCAAATAAATAAATAAAATCTTAAAAAAAAAAAGGTGGTTTCCTCTTAGGGCTGGTGGGGGGGGGATCTCTGTCCCTGTCTGCCTTTCTTCTGACTATCCTTCATTACTTATGCCTTTTTCACTATCTCCTACTTTCCTACATACAAAGTTGTTTCCCTTATTTCCATTATCTTAATTACCTTTAGCAGAATTTTAACTTTTTTTTTAAAGATTTTATTTATTTATTTGACAGAGATAGAGACAGCCAGCGAGAGAGGGAACACAAGCAGGGGGAGTGGGAGAGGAAGAAGCAGGCTCATAACGGAGGAGCCTGATGTGGGGCTCGATCCCAGAACGCCGGGATCACGCCCTGAGCCGAAGGCAGACGCTTAACCGCTGTGCCACCCAGGTGCCCCCAGAATTTTAACTCTTAGAAGCCTTAGTAGCCAATGAAAACTGAGTAATAACCAATTGTGAATTGTTACACCAGAATTCTTTAGATATGAAATCCATGAATGCATTTCACAATTCTTAAAAACATGTTTTTCCATAGTATAATCTTTCAGTAAGCATAAAGTGTGTTTACCAACAGACCCAAGTATCCTGTTTCTCTGCAACAGGAAGCCAACAACACAAACCTACATTCAGTAATCAGTGCTTTGGTATTCTATCTTATTTGGAAAAGACTTAGATATCTAGTGAATTCAATCCAATTTAACATTGAATTTAGCAAAACTTCAAAATTTCGGGTTACCAAAATTCTGAAAGCCATTTAAAAGTTTGACCTATAAAACTTTTTATTTACTCAACCTATTTGTCCTTAATAATTACCCATGAAAACTCTTATGAGACAGACAAAATTAACCAACATTTTAAGTCATCTTTTTGCTGACAAATTGCAAGAGATCACATGAGCTTATTTGACCTTTAGTAAACCTTGGTAAAATAAAAGTATTATATTCGATGCTGATAAATTTAAAGACATGTCTTTCTTATTTAAACTAAAAACTGAAATTAGCTTTAATATGGAATATACTGCACCAGTGTCCATTAAAAGTCAATCCATTTGGTCCCCACTGTCAATTTTGTTTGGGGTACCTGTGGGGAAATCTGAAGTGGGTGGTTTAAGTCCAAGGGGCTTCCTGGTTCAATTCATGCTGATTTGGAAGGTGTTCCAGTTTGAACCTCATAAGGAGGTGGCCTATCAGTTTAGGGTGCTCTTTACTTTTTGATAGTAAGAGCAGGAGGAGCAGGAGCCTATGGCATCAGAGGCATAGAGGATGGTATAGAAGCCAGTTATGCAAGTTGTGCCCATGGTGGGCAGGAGGAAGGAGAGGTGCACAATCTTTTTTCCTATGGCCATCCATCTTACAGAAGGCACATTTATTGGAGCCCAACCTTTTGCAAGCTGGGGGCTCTAGTCTGGTTTCACCAGACTCCAGCTTCACAAGCTTCCATATTGGGTGATCCTGGGGTGGCAGGGTTCCCAATGCCATGGCTGACAGCTAGGCATGCTGCATATTTTGGACAAACTTCTCCTCCTTGTTTGCTCTGTCTCTATTAATTTAAGACAGCAAAAGCCATATCCAACAATTGGTTCATAGGAGTTTGGGGTCCAGCAGTTGCCTTTTGTAATTTTCTCCTAATATCTGCTGCAGATTGTAGGATAAAATGCACAGTCAACAATGATTGTCCTTCTGGAGAATTGGGATCTGTATTAGCATATTTCTGGAAAAGCTCCATTAACCTACGTTGAAAGAAAACTGGGTTTTCATCCTTTCTTTAAGTTACTTCTCTTACTTTATCATAATTAACTGGCTGGAGTATGCATCATTTCATTCCTTCCTCTATGATGCAGCAATGAGACAATAAGATTTGTAGGTCTTCCCAAATCAGATCAAACGTCAAAGTCAGTTTAAGGATTTCAGGTCCCTTTGCTGATTTAGGAACTTGGGCCCCGGAAACTTAACATTGTCCTTTTAATCTAGGGTCCTGATACAGGACCATAAAGACCAAAACATGAGGTACTAAATTCCATTTCCTTTGCCTCTTACAATATAAATCAAGCTGTAAAATGGTGTTGTAATTCAAAGTCCCACTTGTGGACCAGGTTTCTTGGTCCCCCAAGTGATATTGAGGCCAAGCCATATTACAATAGAATATTTGTTTCTTCCTCTTCAGATTTATCAATTTATCCAGCTTAAATAGTGCCCAATTATGTAGCAAACATATTAATGGGGAATCTGTTGGAATGCTCACTGTAGCTGCCATTCTGGCCTGTAATACAAATGAGCAGAGGAATGGAGATTTGTCAAGTCTGAGTATAGGA
The DNA here is from genome assembly GCF_002007445.2 of Ailuropoda melanoleuca. Lineage (NCBI taxonomy): Eukaryota > Metazoa > Chordata > Mammalia > Carnivora > Ursidae > Ailuropoda > Ailuropoda melanoleuca. The sequence continues at coordinate 59,412,747 of NC_048238.1, forward strand.
TTTGGCAAAGCAAATGTTTTAAAAGGCATTTAAGCTGGGGTGACAAGATGAGGGGGGTCTGTATGTTAACATACAGAACAAACATAACATAAATGGGGTCTAATTTGTCACAGCATAATCTGCCAATTGTACTACCTTTGGTAAAAGTGTAGGCTTGTAGTTTAAAAGAGAGAATCCTAGAAAAACCAATACAAACAAACAAACAAACAAAAAACGACTAGAATGCCAGAGTTCTGGGGCAGAGTATGAGGTTAGGGGCTGTTGAGGTTCCAGTCATGCAAGCTAAATACAAATGATGGTGTTTCCAAGAAACCAAAAGGGAAGATAATCTCTTAAGGATATGGAAGCCCACTGTGGTTGAATCCTATGGTAATTATATAAGACTATTAATTCCTCCAGACAATATAATTTTCAGTGTTTTTGTAAGAAATGGTGGAGTAGACAGCTTCAAGGGGCAAAAAAATGTAAAAATTCAGAGAGAGCAGACAAAGCAGGGTTATAGAGCCACGCATAGTAAGGGGGGTGCGGTATGCAAAATATAAAAGACGACTTTAGGTATAAATTCCTTCTTCAACATTTGACACAGTTCCAGCCTGATTTGTGTCTCCTCCCCCATAAGCCTGAAACTGGTACATCCCAGGTCATCAGAACCATTCTCTGTTCTGGAGCTTTGATCCTTAACAATGGGACTGGCCAGCAATCCCCAACGGAATTCCAGCATCCCAGAATTGCCAACAGGAGACATCCATCCGGTAGTGGACAAAAAGCAAAGAAAGAAAGAGAGAGCTAAGGGTCTGAACTGTTCTAGGGAAAGAAAGTGGTGGATGGAATGTGCTGCTCGCTGGGAGAACTTGCCCAGCGTCACCAATGTGCCCATCTTTCTCTCTTAAGTGCCTCAGTTTCTGCCAGCTGCAGTCTAAAACCACTGTGGGGACTCAGCACTGGATGATCAATCCTCATGTGTGCATCCCTAGGCAAGCCAGAAATTACCATGGGGGGAATTTTTCTATAGGATGGCTACATTTCAGGACTAATGACCTCTACGAACACTTCCCTCAGTTCTTAGTTGCCTAAGAACACCTTTCAGTAGGAAGAAGCAAGTGTCCCTTTTCTCCAGAGCTGAGTGACTCAGTCTCTCACATCAGCTAACAGCTTTGAATTTGTCCGGAATCCAAACTAAAAACAATTCCAGTTAAAGTGAAAGTAAAGCCTCAGAGTCAGTTAAAGTAGCACAAAGGAGAGTGGGGAGCAACCTTTTTCCTGCCTGTCATCTGAGTCACCAGCCAGGGAAAGGAAAGAGCAAACACTGGTGCTAGCTGGCCTACTTTGGGATTCCCCAGGATATGGGGGCGGGGAAGCAGACAGACGCCACAGGGGTGCTGAAACAATTCTGAGCAGAGAGAAAAGAGTACCAACAGGTTATCAGACCAGTTTTTCCAGTTTTCCTTCCTCCCAGAAGAATAGACCCATTTCACAGAAAAGCACTGAGACAGGAATTACATCAGCATTAAACCAACTCTTTTTCCTAGAGGAACTTACACTTTCCTGAAAGCCAAATTGTGCTGCACAGACTCAATTTTGGGATAACGCTGTTCCTCTCAGGGTCCTTTCCTTATAGCCAAGATCATTCTGGCAGGCTGGACCCCAGGACCCAGAGGGGGGTCCCACAGTAACAGCTCAGAGGGTAGCTCAGAGGGTCCTTGGCTTTACAGAGGATGGAAATCAAATATGAGTCAGCAGGGGGTGAAAGCATCGTTTATTGGAAAGAGAGAGAGAGTACAGATAACAGACAGAGTGACAGTCTGGGAGACTCAGAAAGAAAGGAGGGAGTCTCCTCTTTGGGGTCTGGGGGGTTTTACTGAAGATAGAGGTCCGGTGTCCGTGTTCTTTCAGGCATCCAGGAACCAACTAGAACAAAGACAAGGGCCCAGGTGTTATTCCTGGAAGCCAGGAGGTCTTGGTGGTAGTCTGGAATGCAGATAGGATAGCTTTGTCCAGTCATTGTCACCTGGTCCTTCCTTAGATGTTATTTATTCTAAAGAATCTTTAACTCTTTGTCCCTTAGGAGGAGGACCTATGCTATTTGCATTGCAGGCCAAGTGTAAAGTGGAGTGGGGTGCAGGTCCTAGCAAGAATAGAAGCCAGAAAAGAAGCTAAGGGGAAAAAAACAGCTGTTTTTTCTCTCTCTCTGGGGTCCCTTCTGTTTCCCTGTCTCAATTTTCCTTCCCTTGATTTAAGACTGGGGATAAAATACTTTTCCATGTCAATGAATGAATTTGTCCCAGCTTTCTCCCTGTGCTGGCTTTGGGTTCTAATTTTAATTCCGGAGTATAATAGCTCAGCATTTCTCATCAGAGACTCCAGGAGTTCCCACGGTTCAATTAAATACTATGCAGCAGGTCTAAGTGATGAGGGAGCAGAAGGCTGGCTGAAGACAAAGCATAAGCTGACATTCTGCACCACTCCCCCCCCCCCCCCCCCCCCCCGCCCCGGGATGTATGCAACATTCCTCAGGCACCTAGCTGCCCTAAAGAACAAAGAAATCATAACCTATAGATACCACAATCCTGCAAGACTTAAGTCTCCCTCAGTTTGCAAATGTTTTAGCAATCTACAAGAACCAAGCATTTCTATCAATAACCTGGCTTCCAGAAGGGAATGTAGATACAATTAAATGTCCTTATAATCTGCAGCCTCCAGGAAGTTCCCAACCATTTTAATGTTAATGCTTTGCTAAAGGGAAAAACAAGGTTGACTTGACAATGGCAAGGCCTCTAGTATCCTGCAAGTTTTCTTTAACATATGAAAGTACTTCCTCAACCTTCACATTTCTTTACCTTCCCCCAACCCCACAGTATATGATAAGCCACGCCTCACAATTCAGAACAGCAGCTCTTTCTGCCCACAGGTCCTGTCCCTGTGCTTTAACAAACCACCAATTTTGCACCAAAGACGTCTCAAGAATTCTCTCTTGGTGGTTGGCTCCGGACTCCACCCCACTGAACCTCATTGATATCCCACAATCTCATCATAAGGATCAGGGATAGCAAACCACTTTTGTGAGCAGCTGCGCAGGGGAGGAAGTTAACTACTTTAGCAAGCACAACCAGCAGAGCTGGAGCTCCTGTTTCCTCTGCTTCTGGAGTAGCTCTGCTCCTAGCTTCTGGGAATTTCAGGGGTTAAGTTGTGGCACCACTGGACCTGAGGGCAGAAAATGGCAGCTGGGAAACTGAACAAAGACAGGATAATGGTTCAATAGTGTTTGCTCACACAGTCCTCTTCTCTCTGGATTACCAGCTTGTACAGGTCCCTTTGGTGATCACACACTGAATATGTTAGTCTCTCTGGCAAAAATAGGTAAGTGAGCAGTTTCTCAAGGCTCTCCCAGGGAGCTGATTAACAATAGGGATTCTAGGGCTTTTCCAGATGTTAAGAAAGGCACCCTTTTCTTAATAGACCAGTTGAAGACAAGCTGGAATATTTGTCCCCTAATGCCTGCCAAAATTTTTTTTTTTTCACAGCTCAACCCGCTTTGCAGTGATTATACTCAAATGGTAGTGGCTTCCCAGCAGGAGCCAGGAATAGGCCCAGCACAGGAATTTAGGTTGCAAATCTTCCAATTTGTTCAACATTTGAGAAGACAAAGCAAAACTTTAAAAGGGAAAACAGAAATCTTATTAGATTGATTCTAGATACTAACTGATATGGTTTTAGGCAAACTTTTTTCCTCACAGGAAGCTTGTTATTGTTGTCTGGTAGTGAAAAAGTGGGACAAGTTCATTTCCCATTTTTTAAAAGTTATGCCACCACTCAGAATTTAGGGGGGAAGCAACCTAAGAATACATCCAGCAAGAGGATTCTTCTCTCACATTGAGGTCTTTCATTCATTTTGAGTTTATCTTCATGTATGGTGTAAGAAAATGGTCCAGTTTCATTCTTCTGCATGTGGCTATCCAATTTTCCCGGCACCATTTATTGAAGAGACTGTCCTTTGTCCATTAGATGTTCTTTCCTGATTTGTTGAGGATTAGTTGACCATAGAGTTGAAGGCCCATTTCTGAGTTCTTTATTGATCTGCGTGTCTGGTTTTTGTGCCAGTGCCATACTGTCTTTCTTTTTTAAGATTTTATTTATTTATTTGATACAGAGAGATGCAGCAAGAATGAGAACACAAGCAGGTGGAGTGGGACAGGGAGAAGCAGGCTTCCCACTGAGCAGGAAGCCCAACACGGGGCTCATCCCAGAACACTGAGATCACGCCTGGAGCTGAAGGCAGACACAACGACTGAGCCACCCAGGCTCCCCAGCCAGTGCCATACTGTCTTGATGATTACAGCTTTGAAATATAATTTGAAGTCTGGAATTTTAATGCCACCAGGTTTGGTTTTCTTTTTCAACATTCCTTTGGCTATTTGGGGTCTTTTCTGGTTCCATACAAATTTTAGGATTGTTCTAGCTTTGTGAAAACTGCTGGTGGTATTTTGATAGGGATTGCATTAAATATGTAGATTGCTCTAGGCAGCATAGGCATTTTAACAGTATTTGTTTTTCCAGTCCATGAGCATGGAATGTTCGTCCATTACTTTCTGTCATCTTCAATTTCTTTCATCATGTTTTATCATTTACAGAGTACAGATGCCTTACTTGTTTGGTTATGTTTATTCCTATGTACCATGGTTTTTCTACAATTGCAAATAGGATTGGTTTCCTGATTTCTCTTTCTTCTGCTTTATTACTGGTTTATACAAATGCAACAGATTTCTGTACATTCATTTTGTGTCCTGAGACATTACTGAATTTGTGTATCTGTTCTAGCAATTTTTTGGCAGAGTCTTTTCAGTTTTCTGCATAGAATATCATATTCTGTGTGAATAATGAATGTTTGACTTCTTCCTTGCCAATTTGGATGCCTTTATTTCTTTTTGTTGTCTGATTGCTGAGCCTAGGACTTTCGGTACTATGTTAAATAGCAATGGTGAGAGTGGACATCCATGTCTTGTTCCTGACATTAAGGGAAAAACTCTCAGTTTTTTCCCACTGAGGATGATATTAGCTGTGGGTTTTTTGTATATGGCATTTATGATGTTGAGGTGTGTTCCCTCAATCCCTACTTTGTTGAGGCTTTTTATAAAGAATGGATGCTGTATTTTGTCAAATGCTTTTTCTGCATCTATTGAGAAGATCATATGGTTCTTATCTTCTTTTATTAATATGATGTATCACTTTGGCTGATTTGTAAATATTGAACTACCTTTGCAGCCCAGGAATAAATCCCACTTGAGCATTGTGAATGATTCTTTTAGTGTAGTGTTGAATTTGATTTGCTAGACTTGTTGAGAATTTTTGTACCTATGTTCATCAGGATTATTGGCTTGTAATTCTCTTTTTTTAGTGGAGTCTTTGATTTTGGAATCAAGGTACTGTTGGCTTCGTAGAATGAATTTGGATGCTCTCCTTCTATTTCTATTTTTTGAAACAGTTTGAAAAGGATAGGTATTAATTCTTCTTTGAATGTTTGGTAGAATTCCCCTGGGAATCCATCAGGTCCTGGACTTTTGTTTGTTGGTACATTTTTTATTACTGATTCAATTTCTTTGCTGTCCATTGGTCTCCTCGAGTTTTCTAGTTCTTCCTGTTTCAGTTTTGGTAGTTTATATGTTTTTAGGAATTTATCCACTTTTTCCAGAATGCCCATATTTTTGGTATTTAATTTTTCATGTTATTCCCTTATAATTGTTTGTATTTCTGTTGTATTAGTTGTGATCTCTACTATATTCATAATTTTATTTATTTGTGTCATTTCTCTTTTCTTTTTGATATTTCTGGCTAGGGGTTTATCCATTTTACTAATATATTTTTAAATATTTTATTTATTTATTTGACAGAGATAGAGACAGCCAGTGAGAGAGGGAACACAAGCAGGGGGAGTGGGAGAGGAAGAAGCTGGCTTCCAGTGGAGGAGCCTGATGTGGGCCTCGATCCCAGAATGCTGGGATCACGCCCTGAGCTGAAGGCAGATGCTTAACAACTGAGCCACCCAGGCATCCCTGTCCATTTTACTATTTTTTTTTTTCAAAGAACCCACTCTTGGTTTCACTGATCTGTTCTAGTGGGGTTTTGTTTGTTTGTTCGTTGGTTTGTTTGTTTATTTCTATATCATTTGCTTATGCTGTAATCTTTATTAATTTCCCTTCTTTTGCTGGCTTCAAGTTTTGTTTATTGTTCCCTTGCTAGCTCCTTTAGGTGTAAGGTTACATTGCTCATTAGAGATTTTTCTTGCTTCTTCTTGAAGTAGGCCTATATTGCTTCTTGAAGTAGGCCTATATTGCTATATACTTCTGTCTTATGGCTGATTTCACTGCATCCCAAATTTTTTGGACTGTGGTGTTTTTATTATCATTTGTTTCCATGCATTTTTTTTATTCTTTCTTTAATTTCCTGGTTGCCCTATTCATTGTTTAGTAGGATTTTTTTTAACCTCTAGTATTGTGGTCTTTCCAATTTTTTTCCTTATGGTTAACTTCACATTTCATAGATTTGTGGTTGGAAAATATTCATGGTATGACCTCAGTCTTTTGATACTTGTTGAGGCCTGATTTGTGACCCATTATGTGATCTATTCTGGAGAATTTGTCAAGTGCATTCAAAAAGAATGTATATTCTGCTGCTTTAGGATGAAATGTTCTAAATATATCTGTTAAGTCCATCTGGTCCAGTGTGCCATTCAAAGTCATTGTTTCTTGTTGATTTTCTGCTTAGGTGATGTGTCCATTTATGTGAGTAGGGTATTGAATTCCCCTACTATTATTCTATTATTGTCAATGAGTTTCTTTATGTTTGTTATTGTTTTAAATATTCAGATGCTCCCAAGTTGGAGGCATCAGTATTTACAATTATTAGATATTCTTGTTAGATAGTCCCTCTTACTATACTACAGCGCCCTTTTTCATCTCTTGTTATTGTCTTTGGCTTAAAAATCCAGTTTTTTTCTGTTATAAGTATGGGTACTGCAGCTTCTTTTGGCATCCATTAGCATGATAAGTGTTTCTTCATCCCCTCACTTTCAATCTGCTGGGTTTTTTAGATCTAAAATAATCTCTGTAGGTAGCATATAGATGGGTCTTGTTTTTCTTTTATCCATTCTGATACCCTATGTCTTTTGATTGGTGTTTGGTCCATTTACATTCAGAGCATTTATTGGTAGATATGAACTTAGTGCCTATTTATGAATTTTCCCCCATTGTTTCTGGAGATTTTCTCTGATCTTTTTTGTCCTTGTCACTTTTGGTCTTTCCTTTGCATTCAAATATTTCACTTAATAGTTCTTGCAGGGCTGGTTTAGTTCTAACCAACTCCATTAGTTTTTGTTTGTCTGGGAAACTATGTCTCCTTTTTTTTTTTTTTTTAAGTAGGCTTCACAGCCAGGATATAGCCTAACACAGGACTTGCACACACAGCCATGAGACCAAGAGTCAGAAACTTAACTGACTGAGCTACCCAGGTGCCCCTCTTTATCTCTGCTTCTATTCTGAATGATTGCTTTGCTGGATAGAATATTCTTGGCTGCATTTTTTTCTCATTTAGCATGTTGAATATATCATGCCCCTCCCTTCTGGCCTGCCATACTTCCGTGGAGAGATATTCTGCTAACCTGTTTGCATTCCCTTGTAAGTTAGAGGCTTCTTTTGTCTTGCTGCTTTTTAGATTATTTCACTATCTCTATGGTTTACAAAGTTAACTATGATATTTCTTGGCACTGGCCTGCTTTTTTTGGTTTTGATGGGAGTTTTCTGTGCCTCCTGGATTTGGATGTCTGTTTCCTTTCTCAGATTAGGGAAATTTTCAACTTTAACTTCCTGAAATAAATCTTCTGGTTCCTTTTCTCTCTCTTCTTCTTCTGGGACTCTATGATACAAATGTTATGCTTTGTGGAATTGTTGAGTTCCTTAAGGATACATTCATGATCTAATATTTTTATTTCTCTCTTCTATTCATCTTCATTATTTCCCATAATTTTATATTCTATATCACTTATTCATTCCTCTGCTTCTTCCATCCTTGTGGTCATTACACCAGTCAGTTTTGAATCTCAGTTATAATATTTTTCATTTCAGTCTGAGCAGTTTTTAAGTCTATTATGTCTGTGTTAAGGAACTCCCTGGTGTCTATCCTTTTCTCAAGTCCAGCTAGTATCCTTATGATGTATTACTTATATCTGTTTTGATTAGATCCCTGGCTGTGACCATTTTTTATTCTTTCTTTTGGGATAAATTCCTCCATCTTGGCATTTTGTCTAGGCCTTTGTCTTCTTCTGTGTAGGAGGAAAGCCTGTTATGTTTCCTGCTCCTGAGAGTAATAGCTTAAACCTCAAAAAGTTAAAAAAAATAGAGCTACCCTAAGACCCAGCAATTACACTATTAGGTATTTACCCTAAGGATACGAACAACAGTCTGAAGGGGCATCTGCACCCCAATGTTTATAGCAGTAATGTCCACAATAGCCAAAATACTAAAAGAGCCCAAATGTTCATTAATAGATGAATGGATAAAGATGATGTGGTACATATATACAATGGAATATCACTTAGCCATCAAAATAAAAAAAAAACCCAAATGTTCTCATTTGCAATGATGTCAATGAAACTAGAGGGTATTATGCTAACTGAAATAAGTCAATCAAAGAAAGACAATTATCATATGATCTCACGCATATGTGGAATTTTAGAAACAAAACAGAGGATCATAGGGGAAGGGAGAGAAAAATAAAATAAGATGAAATCAGAGAGGAAGACAAACCATTAGATACTCCTTACTATAGGAAACAAATTGAGGTTTGCTGGAGGGGAGGTAGGTGTGGGGATGTGGTAATTGGGTGATGGGCATTAAGGAGGGCACTTGATGTAATGAGCACCGGGTGTTATATGCAACTGATGAATTGCTAAACTCTACCTCTGAAAATAATAACACACTATATGTTAACTAATTGAATTTAAATAAGAAAAAGTAGCTTTGTAAAGAAGAGGTCATATACTGTCCAGGGCCTGGCACATCTGAAATCTCTGTAGTATATGCGGTGTGCACTCTGCTGCTGTGTTTTGCCTGCTCTTTCTCTCAAATCAGTCCTCTGAAGAATTTCTCCTTGCCTGCACTGGGTAGTATTCGGACCTTGGCCAGAGTGTGGCAAGTTTTAATTAGGTGTGCTCTGATCTGCTTATTAGAAGAGAGGTGATGATATTTCCACTAGAGCTGAAGCTATGCAGCACTCTAGGGTCAGTAGATGTGGTATATATGAGGGATTTGTGTTGGTCTTCCAAGGGAGGTTCCCAGGGCTCTGGTTCTCAGGCACACTTGCCAGAGAAAAGGAACACCTGCAGAGTACAGGGGGTGGGGCTTGGAATAAGTTGTTTAGGATGCCACTGTTGTCACTGTGTTGCTTACTGAAGGTAGTTTATGCTAAGGGGTGGGGGAAAGAAATGGCATCATTCCCTTTCCTCATCCTTAGAGAGGTGAGTTTCTGCCTGCTGATGCCTGGGAAGCCCTCCCAGAAGAGCAACCAATCTTCCTTAATGTATCCCAGGCTTCCTTCCCATCCCTGCCTTCACCCTGTCTGTTCAGGTTGTCTGCCCACCCAGCAGCACAGTATGCCTGTGTTCTATCCCAGGCAGGTTGGCTGACTTTTAACATTCCAAACTTTTGGGACCTGGCATGGCAGGGATCCATTTTGTCCTATGGGGAAGGGTCTTGCCACACTGGGATTGATGCAGGTTCATCCCAGAAGGGCATTTGTACCAAAGCACAGAGGTATGGAGTTGGAATAAAGTGCACCAAAGAGCAAGTTTCCAGGTTAGCCCCCTCTGCAGGTGTCTCTGCATCTTTGTGAGATGGTAATGGTGCCTGTTGGCTCCTTTGTCCCCAGAGAGGTAATGCCACCTCTCTCAGATATACTCCAAGAAGGGGGAACCATTTCTCCCATTGCACCCCAGGGGAACTTCAGATCATGCCACTTTCTCCTGGACTATCTGCCCTCCTGCTCCACAGGAGCACTGCAGCACTGTCAGGGCTCCACACTGGCCATGCTGCAGTCCTTTAAAACTTTAGTCTTTGAGCCCCACTGGTTGTAACACCTAACAAAAATCAGCCCCTCTTGTTTACCCAGTCAATGGCTTTGGGGAAGTGTTTTCCTTTTGTGATCTCCTGTGCACTCCTTTATCTCTCTCTTTCCCTCTCACCTTTTTCTGCGACCAGGGCTCACGACCCTCCATAGCACCTGCAAACTGTTTCTCCCCCAAATCAAGTCTCTGCATTTCCTACCTTCCACAATGTGTCCTCTTCTTTCCTTCTGGTTGTGCAGTTTGTTCTGGCAGTCCTCAGATCAATTTCTTGGGTATTCAGAATGATTTCATATTTATCTAGCTGTGTTCCAAGCATGAGGCAAGCCTAGGGTCCTCCTCCTACTGTCCTATATTAGCGCCTCCTTCCTTTTATGTTTTTTAGTAATTTATCTGGCTTTCACCTTGGTGATGTTAAAAACTTATGAGTCCTTTAACAGTTCAATGTGTCTACGATTGAGTGACCATTTATTTGCTTGTTCATAACCAAAAAAGATGCCAAGAAAACATGTAAGAATCTGTAAAATTTTTATTTGTTAATGAATTTATTCTAAAATCATGTTTTGCATTCTAAAATTTAATTTAAGTAACTTTATAGATATTGAAGCTTTACCATTCATGAAATGTAATATTTTTAATTTATATTTTTTAAAAGATTTTATTTATTTATTTTTTTGACACAGAGTGAGAGAGCACAAGCAGGGGGAGCAGCAGGCAGAGGAAGAGGGATAAGCAGGCTCCCCACTCAGCAGAGAGCTCAACATAGGGTTCAATCCCAGGACCCTGAGATCATGACCTGAGCCAAAGGCAGATGCTTGACTGGACTGAGCCACCCAGGCACCCTGAAATGTAATATTTAATGGTGACACACACAAAATCCATACACTCATAGCATAATAAATTGTCAGAGCAGGAAAAAAAAACAAACTTTAGAGATCATTCTTATCCAACACTCTCATTCTATAGCTAGGAAATTTGAGGCCCAGAGAGAGAAGATGCTTTGTGAAGTTTATAAACCAGAACTGGGCTGCTGGTCTCAGTGCTTCCCTGATAAAAATACATGCTGTCTTGGGTGACAATGATTAGCACTTGTGGATAGTTAAGGTTCTTTTAAATCATTTTTGCAGTACTCTATACATTTATTTCAGTAAATAGTCTAATGAAATGTTAATATCAGGATTATAGGACAAAAGGGACTTCCCAATAGGTCATCCATTCCCATTTGTTTAAATAGGACTTTACTGAGATGTTACTGCCAGATGATTTTTTTGCCATAACCGTAGTAAGGGAATGTAAATTAAAATAAAACTCCTTATTAGCATTTATTTATTAATCCAGCAAATATTTTTTAGCATGTTTTATGTGTGGAGCATTATATTTGGCCCATGGAGTTGCATAAGACCCCATCCTTCCCATGAAGAACTTTCAAATTATTTCAATGCCTAGAGGAAAGAAATGATTTTATAAAGGATGAGGAGGGAAGCAGCATGGTGTAAAAAGAGTAATTTGAGTTATTGAATATTTCTTCAATTTATGAGCCAGTGCCTGGGACCTAAGCAATCAATAAGTATTTCTTGGATGAGTGAAGTCCTTTCTGTTTTTAAATTTTTTTATTATGTTCAGTTAGCCACTGCATAGCACATCATTAGTTTCTGATGTAGTGTTCAATGATTCATTAGTTATGTATAACACCCCAGGGCTCATCACAACACATGCCCTCCTTAATACCCATCACCCTGTTACTCCATCCCTCCCCCCCAAAACCCTCAGTTTGTTTCCCAGGGTCCATAGTCTCTCATTGTTCATCTCCCTCTCTGATTTCTCTCCCTTCAGGTTTCCCTCCCTTCCCCTATGGTCCTTTGTGCTATAGCTCATGTATTCCACATATGAGTGAAACCATATGATAATTGTCTTTCTCTGCTTGACTTACTCCACTTAGCATAATCCCCTCCAGTTCCATCCATGTCCATGCAAATGGTGAGTATTGATCCCTTCTGATGGCTGAATAATATTCCATTGTATATATGTACCCCCTTACACTGTTGGTGGGAATGCAAGCTGGTAGAGCCACTCTGGAAAACAGTATGGAGGTTCCTAAAGATGTTAAAAATAGATCTACCCTACCACCCAACAATTGCACTACTAGGTATTTACCCCAAAGATACAGATGGAGTGAAGTACTTCTTCGCGACTCATTTTTATAATTTCTAAAGTGGGAATAACAGTATTTACATTGCTATGTGGGTGTGATGAGAGAACCAATTAGGAGAGTATATGTGAAAACACTTTTGAAACTATTATAAAATAAAGTCTAGCTTGGGAGCCAACTGGTTTTCTTTTATTATTTATTTGGTAAGTGTCTGTTCAGCTATTTCTATGTGCCAACAATGTGCTAGGGGATAAATGTAAAAAGTAGCCTCAATCCTTGAGAAATTTGTAGTCAGTTAATTCACAGGTATATTAGAAAAGGGTTTTAGCAGTGTATTGGTTGGGATTAGCATAGAGAGGAAGGGGATGGATTAGCACAGATGATTGTTAAGGTCTTTTCTATAGCAAAGAGAGTTGATGGTAGAGTTATAACTATGGGTTTCTTGTAAGTTAGAGCATGATGATGTGGTATATAATCTATGGCAAAGGGAAAAAAATACAGAATAAGACACAGAACTGCTGCCATGTGGCCTGCTGGAGGTGACTGCATTTCCCTAACAGGATGAAAGACTCCTTATCATTCTATGAGAAAAAAATACAAACTTTATAGTTAGGACTGTATTCTGATAATAGAGTGGTATGAATTAATGTAAGCACAGGTCTGTCAATCAGAGCAAGTGAGAGTTTGGGGTAATTATAGGAACATAGGAGTCAGGAGACCTGGCTGGGTTGTCATCCCAGCTCTGTCACATACTTACTGTATAACAATGAAAAATCTCCTTGCCTTTTTAGCCTCAGTTTCCTTATGACAAATTAATTATCATTCCTTATCTATGAAGAATTAGTTATGATTACTGAAGCCCTTTTCAGCTCTTATTATTCAAAGCAGACATTTAAATTATGGTTCTCAGTTTTATACTTTTTAAGCTCTGATGACCATTAGTATGATCATGAAAAGAGAAAAAGAATGTTGCCAACTGATAAATGGATCTTTTCCATTTTCAAATGTGCCCACATTTCAATAGGTACATGAATAATCTTGTTGTTAACTATGGATAATTTTACTCTATTAGTAAATATTTTTTCATTATAAAAGAAAATGCCTCTATATCTTTATTCAATCATTATTAAAATGAAAAAATGTGAAATGACCAAGAAGCTATTTTCCTGGGGTGCCTGGGTGGCTCAGTCATTAAGTGTCTGCCTTCGGCTCAGGACATGGTCCCAGGGTCCTGGGATCGAGCCCCACATCAGGCTTCTCCGCTGGGAGCCTGCTTCTTCCTCTCCCACTCCCCCTGCCTGTGTTCCCTCTCCCTCTGGCTGTCTCTCTCTCTCTCTCTGTTAAATAAATAAATAAAATCTTAAAAAAAAAAGAAGCTATTTTCCTGATATCATGAGGCTTGACAAGGCTGACATAGAGATGATTGATAATGTAGAGGTTATAATGTTCTTTCTATTTTCCAAAATTTCACCTCTGTAAGATGCCCACAGTTGTACCTGAACATTGCTTCTTGATATTTGTAGGTCTTATCATGGGAGAACTAATTTATAGTTTAAATGACAAGTCCCTACCAGTCATGGACACTGATATATTTTCCTATATTTACTTTTAGCAAAAGTCCTTGATTTGGGATATTTTATGCCCATCTGGACATTTTTTGAAGACATAGGGACCATTCTGTTGCATGCTGTAGTTGGAACCATGTGGAATGCATTTGGGATAGGCCTTTCCCTGTATGGCATGTTTCAGGTGAAGAACTTCAACCTTCAAGATGTGTCATTGCTCACAACCTTTGGTTTGGCAGTTTGATTGCAACAGTAGATCCTGTGGCTGGTTGTACTCTCTGTAGCTGAAGAACTTCATGTGAATGAAAAACTTCATAGTTTAGTATTTGAAGTATCTCTCCTTAATGATGCTGTTACTGTTGTAAGTATTCTAGGCCTGAGCTTTCTAGGTAATGAATTAGGTTTCCTTATGCTCACCCCTGAGACTTAAATAAAAATTGAATTCTGATTTAGGCTATAATCAATTCAGTCCAGTGAGTAATTGTATGAATTGAGACAATATGATTTACTAGTCATTAATATGTTTTAGAAAATGGCAATTCTTTGATACTATATTAATCTTCTAACAGTTTATTAAGGGAAAAATTGGATACACTTTCAGGAGGCAACAGTCTTCCCAGTCATGTAAGATGAGAATACCTTAGCCATTAAGGGTATCTTTACTGCCCATCAGACAATTTTCAAACAGAATCATACATAGTTTGACATTGATCTGTGGAAATATCTTTTGATATATGAAAACTTTCTAGGAACTCATGTTGCAAAGGAAAAGGGAAGTTGGAGGACATCAAAGTTGAGAAACCTAAAATTAGAAAGATACATAGGACATATTTGAGGCTTTTCTGATTGATACATTCACTCTAATCTTTTTTTATGCAGGTGCTTTATAAGTAGTTCAAATCGTTCTAATGAAACACCATCTACCAAACCAGTGGATAGTTTGGCTGGGAAAGGAAATTTTTTGTTTTGTTTGTTTGTTTTGGTTGGAATAGGAGGCATTTTCGTTTGGCTCCTGTTTGGCATGGTTGCTGCTTTTACCATGTGCCTCACCAAGACCATCAAGGTCATTGAACCTCTCTTTGTCTTACATAGTTTTCTTTCCTACCTGACAGTTGAAATGTTCCATCTCTCAGGGATTGTGGCATAAGTATCTGGACAAGTCTTTGATTTAGAGAATGTCTTTTAGGAATTGTGTCTGATTTTCCCCTAGAAATCTAGGAACTTGTATCTCCTGCTTAAGGGAGGAGGACACTATTTATATTCTTTTAGGATTTCCTGTTAACTCTAATAGAGCCACTTAGTCATAGCACTGCAAGTGTTACTGTGGCCAAGATTATGGTATTCCCTGTAGAGATTAAATGGCTACATCCCAACTACCTTGCCAATTTTGGCTGGGGGGGCAATATGACTCCATTGAATAACCAAAATGCTGAGAATTTGGCATGGGACTATCTAGGGCAGTTCTGTCTTTCCAGAGGAGAATTGTTCTAGCAGATTAGTGTTTCTGAGCCCACTAACATTCCTGTGGTAAGTAACTAGATAGCACATCATATAAATAAGCTTGGCATTAGCTCTTCTTGTAGAGATGAACTTTCTACCACAGCAATTAAATAATTTTATGTCTTCTTTTGCAAACCATGCAGCATATGATGTTTTCCCCTTATCTATCACTGGCATTTAACTATTGATGTTAATACCTTATATCTAATAACAAGCTTATAGGGCTAAATGCTCACATGGTAATCTAAACAATATTAACATTTAAATGCTTCTGTACTAAGGTTTAGACAGACCATCCCATTTATGATTTAAAAGAAATATCGGAGGGGCACCTGGGTGGCTCTGCCATTAAGCATCTGCCTTCAGCTCAGCTCATGATCCCAGGGTCCTGGGATTGAGCCCCGCATCGAGCCCCACATCAGGCTCTCTGCTTGGCAGAAAGTCTGCTTCTCCCTCTCACAATCCCCTTGCTTGTGTTCCCTCTCTTGCTGTCTCTCTCTATCAAATAAATAAATAAAGTCTTAAAAAAAGAAATAATGGAATATAGTTTTTCAAATGTTGCAGGTTTTCTAGAAGCTTAAAAAGAAAAAAATCTTATATTGATTTTTAAGTTCCACAGAATTAATGCCATTTGACTTTAGGTTACTCTAAATTCTAGAAGGACTTACTAATAATACCTGTCACAGTAGAATGGTTGGAATTAATCTGATTTAAATAAAATGTTCTAGGTTAAAAGGAATGATTCTATCTAGGGTCTGGGTGATTGTATCTTAATTTGTTGAGAGATGTAGTTTGTACTTTAAATTATCTTTAATTTTCATTGTTTGCATTGCCTATTATGAAAGATATGTTTAAAGAAAAGCTGCTGATTAGATGAGACAATTTAAATTTAATTCTTTTAATCCAGGGCATTTTTCAAACTTTTTAATATATTATCTTTTAAGAGGCTTCCTTCTTTTGAGTACCCTAGACTTTTAAAGAATTTGGCAATGTGAGATTGTTACCATATTTTTGTTGAGTTCTGAAAGAATGAAATTAAAGAAAACAATATTGTGAAACTACTAGCTTCCTCTGAAAACCTCTTGCATAACTTTCTTGTAAATCTAAGATCTTTGTTTTAAGACTATTAGTATCCTTTGGAGGCTATATCTGATCATCTTATTTCCTTTTACTGCCATTAAAAGATGCTTCAACATCACTTATCATTAGGAAAATGTAAATTAAAATTACAGTGATAGATCACCTCATTCCTGTCAGAATGTCTAAAGTCAAAAACACAAGAAACAACAAGTGTTGGTGAGAATGTGGAGAAAAAGGAACCCTAATACCCTGTTGGGAATGCAATCTGGAGCAGCCACTGTGGAAAAGAATATGGAATTTCCTCAAAAAGTTAACAATACAATAACACTGTGTTCATCAACTTAGGAAGATGGAGTAGTAAGAAGAACTTGAACTCTCCCTGTCCCACATTTATAACTAGACATCGTTCACATCCAAGTCAATGAATGGGGAGAGATCTGAAGACTGACAGAACAAACTACATAATACAGAGATGAAACTGGATCTGAATGGGTAGGAAGGACAGAATATTGGAGTGAGACTGCAGCAGGAGGAAGGGAGATACGTGTGGAATGGTTAGGGAAAAGGGTGGCTCAGTCAGGTAAGCATCTGGCTCTTGACCTCAGCTCAGGTCTTGATCTCAAGGTTGTGACTTCAAGCCCCGAGTTGGGTTCCATGATAGGCACAGAACCTACTTTAAAAAAATAACAGAGGGGCTGAATTCCATGAGTTTGTATAACGAGTGGGACATTGAGCTTGGAGTTTTAAGTCACCTGACTCAATAGTGGGTGAGTCCGGAAAGCAAGTGATAGTTGGGTCTCTGCCCTTGAAGAGATAGCAGCCCGTACTGAGAGGCAATATAAAAACAGCAATTGACACAATGTTGGCAGCAAATGAGAAACAGATATGTGATATTGAATTTGGAGCATGTTGGGGGACTTCTCTAAAAATGAGGGAGCTGGCAGATACCACTTTCTTCCCCTGAACCCCAGCATAAACACAGAACCACCTGTGGAAGGTGGCACTACACAGACACTTGTTACCTAAACTGCTACCAGTGCACCATCCCCATGAGTTCTCCTGAGACCTCGCCCACTTCAAGCTTGCTAGCCTTGGCCCTGGACTCAAGGAAAATTATGTTAATGCATGAATTGTTCCCAGCCAGCCACCAGGTGCACTGCTGCCACATGTGCTGCACCCAGCCATGCAGCCTCAGCTGCCCTGGCCCGTTGCCTTTATCTTTTGCAGTGCTTCAGGGGATCCAGCATAGGAATAGTGGCTCAGCACAAATTTTTGCTAATACCCCTGCCCCACTCCCAAGTTCCATGGTGGGCAGCCCCCTTAGAGCTGGCCTGCCTGGGTCCCACTACATGACAGAATGCAAGAACGGCCCACAACAGGCAGAAAGTCCATGCAGATGACTGCAGTGAAAGGAAAAGTGACTCAGAGATATGAGCAGGGTGTAAGCAATACACATTGGATACTTTCCTGAAGTGCTGGATTCTGGTGAACAGGGGACACTGAACTGCAGGGCACTGAAGGACCTCATCTTCATAATGTCAGTACTGTTAGAGCAGAAGACAAAGCAACGTACTTAACATACAGGAACAGACACAGAGGTAGACAAAATGAGGAGACAGAGAGATTTATCACAAATGAAAGAATAGGACATGACCATGGCCAGAGATAAAAATGAAATAGATATAAGGAACATGCTGATAGAGAATTTAAGACAATGACCATAAAGATACTCATTGGACTTGAGGAGAGTGGAAGACATGAGTGAGACCCTTAACATAGAGATAACATAGCAGAGACAAAAGGCTCAATAAAATAAATGAAAAACATGCCTCATGGAATGAACTACAGATGGAAGAAGCAGAGGAACAAATTAGTAACCAAGAAGACATAGGAATGGAAAGTAACCACGCTGAAAAAAAATACAAAAGAATTATGCAAAATGAGGGGCGCATGAGTAGCACAGTCTTAAGCGCCTGCCTTCGGCTCAGGGCGTGATTCTGGCATTATGGAATGGAGCTCCACATCAGGCTCCTCCGCTGGAAGCCTGCTTCTTCCTCTCCCACTCCCCCTGCTTGTGTTCCCTATCTGGCTGGCTGTCTCTCTGTCAAATAAATAAATAAAATCTTTTAAGAAAAGAATTATGCAAAATGAGAATAAATTCAGGGAACTCTGTGACTTTATCAAACATGACATTCATACTATAGGTTTTCTAAAGACTAAAGTAATAAGGGGGCAGATAATTTTTTTGAATAATGGCTGAAAAGATCCCTAATCTGGGGAGGGAAACATATCCAGATCCAGGAGGCACGTGGAACTCCCATCAAAATCAACAAAAGCAGATCCACATCAAGACACATTGTAATTAAATTGGCAAATTTTGGGACAAAGAAAAAAATGTAAAAAAAAAAAAATTAAATACCTAATGGTAACAATATATCACCACTAATAAATATGTAAATAATAAAGAGAAAGAAACACAAACGTATTACTAAAGAAAATAAACAAACTATGAAAGAAAGACAAGAAAGGATCAGAGAAAATCTTCGGAAACAACCGCAAAAAAGTAATAAAGTGGCAATAAATACATATATATCAATAACTATGTTGAATGTCAATGGAGTAAATCCTCCAATCAAAATACATAGGGTGAAACAATGGATAAAAAGCAAAACCCGAGAAAGGCGTTAAGATGGCAGAGTATTAGGGGGACCCTGGGCTTGCTTTGTTCCTTCGACACAGCTGGATTGATGTCAGATAATTTGGAACACCTAAGAAATCAATTTGAGGATTGGGGGAACGATCTGAACATTGGAAGTAGAGAGCATGGCAGGCGTGAGGCTGGTGGACGTAAATTGCAAGAGAGAAAAGCCCTGGTGCCATGGATGACAAGGGGCCCTTTCCACAGAGAGAGAAAAGGGCAAATAGAAAGAGGGGAAGAGAGAGTGATGTGTCAGGTTCACACTAGAAAAACACCTCCCTGGAACCACTGACTGGGGAGTTGAGGGGAACTGAGTATTGTTACAGGTCTTTGCAAGCAGCATGTGGAGCTCAAATTCCAAGACTATAGAGGTCCAGGACATTCGCTGGGGTTGGGCCATGGTGTGTGCTCCTGGGTAGAAGGAAGGTGCAGGCATGAGAGTGGACAGACTGATATAGGGATCCCCAAGTTGCACTGGGAGAGAACATTCCCCTTCCAGGAATACATTTGGAAGAGGATATATTACCTCTCCAAGGACAAAAGACCCTGAAGGTGGCATTGAGCAGCAGGGGACAGAGGAATGCACTGAGAGTGGATAACCTGCTTGCTTTTTGCTCTGTTTCACCACAGATTCTGGGCACACACGCAGGCCTGTAACTGGTTTTCTGGGACAAAGTGGCTCCAGACACAGCATGGTGAGGCTTTCCTCCAGAGGAGGGGAGCAAGTCTGAACTGTGCCATGTCCTTTAAGGTTTGGAGTCTAGAATCCCAGCTGCATGCTGGAGATAAAACACAGGAGAGCTGTGGCTCTGGGTACACCGATGGCCCTGGGCACAGACGGGTGAGGTCAGTGATCTGACAGAAGACTGGACACAAGGGGGGAAATTGTTCACTTTCCTGTGAGGGCTTCCTGAACAGTGGCCACAGCCAGTTCGCCTCCTGTGCAAGTGCACGATTATTAGGACAGGTCTGACTGTGAGCCAGCCTCTCCCCCAGAAGACCACACAGGCATCCCATATGCACCAAGGCTACTGATCAGAGTGCTCTAAAGCATCAGCATCAATTCCGGTGGAAAACAACCAGGGTTTTTTGTTTGTTTCTTTTGCTTTGTCTTGTCTTGTTTTGTTTTGTTTTCATTGAAGCAGGCTTATCATTTTTTTGTTTGTTTGTTTTTTCATTTTCTTTTCTCTCATTTTTATTTTATGAATTAGGCTTCTTCTTTTTTTTAATCCCCTTTCTTCTGTGGAATCAGCTTATAGTTTTTCTTTATTGGTCCGTTTGATT
Source organism: Ailuropoda melanoleuca (assembly GCF_002007445.2). Lineage (NCBI taxonomy): Eukaryota > Metazoa > Chordata > Mammalia > Carnivora > Ursidae > Ailuropoda > Ailuropoda melanoleuca. The sequence goes on from NC_048238.1 coordinate 59,433,131, forward strand.
GTTTGCATCCCTTCTCCATTTCTCTCTCTCTCTCTCTCTTTTGAATGAGGCTTTATTTTCTTCTTTTGTTCCAAGCTTATTTTATTTTATTTATTTTTTAAAATAAATTTCAGAGGTAAATTTAGTGATTCCTCAGCTGCATAAAACACCCAGTGCTCATTACCTCAAGTGCCCTCCTTAATGCCTATCAACCAATTATCACTACATGCCACCCCCCCACCCTGCAGCAACCCTAAGTTTGTTTCCTAGAGTTCAGCATTTCTTATGGTTTGCTTCCTTCTCAATTTTCATCTTACTTTATTTTTCCTTCCCTTACCCTATGTTCATCTGTTTTGCTTCTTAAATTCCACACATGAGTGAAATTGTATGATATTGGTCTTACTCTGACTGACTTATTTTGCTTAGCATAATACCCTCCAGTCCAACCAAGGTGCTGCAAATGTCAAGGTTTCATTTTTTTGATGGCTGAGTAATATTCCATTGTATATATACCACATCTTCTTTATCCACTCATCAATTGATGGACAGCTGGGCTGTTTGCATATTTTGACTATGGAGGACATTGCTGCTATAAACATTGGGATGCATGTGCCCCTTTGAATCACTATATTTGTATCCTTTTAAAAAAAATTATTCATCCCTGCATCCCAGGGATGAATCCCAATTGGTCATGATGGATAATTCTTTTACTGTACTGTTTGATTCTATTAGCAAGGATCTTGTTGAGAATTTTGGTGTCCATATTCATCAGAGAAATCAGTCTGTAATTCTCCTATTTGATGGGGTCTTTGCCTGGTTTGGAGATCAAGGTAATATTGGCCTCATAGAATGAGTTTCGTAGCTTTCCTTCTGTTTCTATTGTTTGAAATAGCTTTAGGAGAATAGGTATTATTTCTTCTTTGAATGTTTGGTAGAATTCCCCAGAAAAACCATCCGGTCCTGGTGTTTTGTTTTTGGAATGTTTTTAATCACTGTTTCAATCTCTTCATAATTAATTGGCCTGTTTAAAAAATCAATTTCTTCCTGTTTCAGTCTTGGTAGTTTATAGGCTTCCAGGAAGTCCTCCATCTCTTCCAGATTGCTTAATTATTGGCATACAGATGTTGATAAAAGTTTCTAATAATCCTTCCAATTTCATTGGTGCTTGTTGTGACCTCTCCCTTTTCATTCATAATTTCATTAATTTGATTCCTTTCTCTATTCTTTTGGATAAATCTTGCCAGTGATTTGTCAATTTTATTTACTCTTTCAAAGAACCAGCTTCTAGTTTTGTTGATCTGCTCTACTGTGCTCCTGCTTTCTCATTCATTGATCTCTGCTCTAATCTTGATCAAATGCTTTCTCGTTCTTGAGTTAGGCCTGTTCTTCAGTTGCTGTTCCAGCTTCTTGAGGTAAGAATATAAAAATTGCATTTTAGATTTTTCTATTCTTTTGAATGAGGCTTGGATGGCTATGTATTTTCCCCTTACGACTGCCTTTGCAGTATTCCATAGGTTTTGGACAGTTTTGTTTTCATTCTCGTTGGTCTCCATAAATTGTTTAATTTGATTTTTGATTTCCTGGTTTATCGAGTCATTCCTGAGCAGGATGGTTCTTAGTCTCCAAGTGTTTGAGTTTCTTCCAAAATGTTCCTTTGCTTGAGTTCCTATTTCGAAGCATTGTGGTCTGAGAATATTTAGAGAATAATTTCATTCTTTTGGTGTCAGTTGAGACCTGTTTTGTGACCCAGAACATGGTCTCTTCTTGAGAATGTTCCATGGGCATTAGAATAGAATGAGTATTCCTTGCTTCTGGGGTGTAGTGTTCTTTATATATCTCTGAGGTCCAACGTGTCGAGTATGGCATTCAAAGCTCTTGTTTCTTTTTTGATTTTCTGCTTAGGTGATCAGTCTATTGCTGATAGTGGAGTGTTGAGGTTCCCTACTATTAACATATTTTTGTCTATATGTCTCTTTATTGTGGTTAAGAGTTGGCTTGAGTATCTTGCTGCTGCACTGTTGGGGGCATATATATTTCTAACTGTCATATCCACTTGTTGGATACCTCCTTTAAGAATAATATAGTGCCCTTCTGTATCTCTAACTATAGTCTTTAGTTTAAAATCCAATCTGTCTGATATGAGAATTGCTACCCCAGCTTTCTTTTGAGGTCCATTGGCATGAAAGATGGTATTCCATCCCTTTACTTTCAGTCTGGATGTATCTTTAGGTTCAAAATGAGTCTCTTGTAGACAGCAAATGGATGGGTCATGTCTTTTTATCCAATCTGCAACCCTGTGGCATTTTATGGGAGCATTTAGGCCATTCACATTGAGACTGATTATTGAGAGATATGATTTTAATGATGCCATATTGCCAGGAAAGTCTTTGTTTCTATAGATTTTGACTTTCTGTTCTTTATAACTCTTGGGGCCTTTTTACTTTTATAAAACCCCCCTTAATATCTCCTGTAGGGCTGGTTTCATTTTTACCAAATTGGTCAATGACTAGTAATTCTGGAAGGTCTTTATCTCTCCATCAATTCTGAATGACAGCCTTGCTGGATAAAGGATCCTTGGCTGCATGTTTTTCTCTGCAAGAGCTTTAAGAATGCCTCCCCCCAACCCTTTCTCTCATTCCAGGTCTGTGTAGACAGGTCTGATGTAATTCTGATAAGTTTGCCTTGTTACGTGCGAAATTTCTTTGCCCTGGTTGCATTCAATACTGTCTCCTTGGATCTAATATTTGCGAATTGCACTATGATGTGATGTGGCGTAGGTTTGTTGTGGTTAAACTTAGGAGGGTCCCCTTGCCTCTTGGACATGAATGTTTGTTTCCCTTGCTAGATTAGGGAAGTTTTCAGCTACAATTTGTTCAAATATCTCTCCTAGACCTCTGTTTTTCTCCACCCCTTGGGTATGCTGATGAGTGGACATTGGTATGTTTCATTGAGTCAGTAATCTCCGGTAACCTATATTCCTGAGATTGGATTTTTTTGAGCCAAGTTTCTATTTTAGCTTTTTCTTCTACTAACCCATGCTCCAATTCACTCATTCGTTTTTCTGCCTCATTCACCCTGGCAGTCAGAGCATCTAGTTTTGACGGCATTTGATTCAGAGAATTTTTAATTTCTGCCACATTCGCTCTCATTTCCACCCTTAGAGATTCTATACTCTCATTAATATTTTCATTAATACTTTTTTTCAAGTCTACACAGCATCTTGACCATTTGTTACTCTGAATTCCATTTCTGATAATTTGGTTATATCCATATCCATTAGTTCTGTGACAGAGGCCACAGACTCATTGTTTTTTCTTTGCTGGGTGGGATTTTTCCTTCTCATCACTCTGATGAGGAGAGGTTGCATGGTTGTCCAGTGCCCAAATTATTGACTGGGACTCAGGCCATGCGCCCTTGCTTTATAGGCATCTTAGGGATGTGGGCTTCTTGATTTTTCAGCCTGCCTTCTGGGGGAGAGGCGTGCGGCGCAGATACTTAGGCAGCCCTGTTTGGGTCGAGTCTCCATGTCCTCTGTGAGGGGGGATGGGGATGGGGACACTGTGAGCCGGTATTTCCAGGCTTTTGTTCTCTGGTGGCTTTCTCTGGTGGTTTGCTGTGCCTCTTCTGAGAGTCAGAGCAGCAGTAGCCGAATCTCAGCCTCTGTCTCAGAACAGAGGGATCACAGACCATTCTCCACTGATATTCTGGGCACTTTAACTCTGTTTCTGTTGGTGCTGCTCAACCCTGCAGTGTTCTGGATGTGCACCCCACAGCCGGCGTCCCAGCCCTCACTTCCAGGGCTGGCACATTTCTGTCCTTTGTGTTTCTAACACCGCTAGCCACCAGCCACCCCCGTGTGCTCCAGAGCTCTGTTTCAGTGTGGTTCGTGCACTCCGGAACTCCAGTTTTCATACTGGTCGCGCGTGTTCCCTGGCTGAAGGTCTCAGTCTCTCTCTCGCGGGTGCCGGTCCTCGTCTCTGCCTGCTCCCTGTGCAGTTGGCTATTGCTTCCCGGCGCCCGAACGCGGCGGCTCCCTCCCCCTTCTGTTTATCTTCCGATATCTGTGCACAGCTTCACGGCTCCCTGCTTCATACCTCAATACCTCTCGCTGGAGATGTTCATTTGTATAGATCCAGATGTATCTTCCTGCATCTCAGGCTGATTTCGTGGATGTTCAGCATGGTCTGGTACCTATCCACCTCGACTCAGGGTACCCACCGAAAAAGGGGACCCCTACTCCTCTGCCATCTTAACTCCTCCTCTGAAATCAGATATATTTCTGAAATCAGAAATATATATATATATTTATATATATAAAATTGAATAGAGTGAAAAATGGACTAATATGGGGCATAAATCTATAAAATGTAGATGTGAAAAATAAAAGTTATATAAAAATAAAAGTTAAGAAGTGACATAAAAACTTAAATTTGGAAATAGGCTATTTGAAATAGGAGCAGGGTAAGAAAAATAGAAAAAGGAAAAAGAAAAAAAAAGAAACAAAAAAGAAATGTTAAATTTTATTCTGAAGTGTAAACGAGTTGTGAGGGAACACCTGGATCTCACTGTATTATTTTTCCATGTTGCTAGAGTTTTACAATCTTGTAGGAAATAAGCTCATCATTCACCTGTTCTTCCAATCTGTCTTCTGGGGGAGGGGAATGCCCCTCTGCTTCTCAGGAGTCTGCCTGGATAGAGTTGCCCCATCCCTTATCAGTGGGATGGGCTTAATATTAGCTTTTGGGCTCTGTGGCTTTTGTTCCCTGGTGGCTTTCCACTTCTCCTTAGAGGGTCAGACCAAATATGGCCATAAGGGAATCTCTGACGCAGAGCTGCAAGTTTGTGGTCCCCCCTCTTCAATAAACCCTCCATATCAAACTGTCTCCACTCTGTGTGTACCAAACTGCATAGACTTCTGGTATTTGCACTTGCTACAAATCTCCCAGGGTGGGGAAGGGTACCCATAAGTATCATGTGAATTGTGCCTTAGCAATCACGAGCAGCCATGTCCTCTGGCATACAACCTCTTTCGCAGGACCCAGATCATGAGTAGGTGTTGTCCCAGTATTCTTTTGGGGGCCACACTGCCCCAAGAGCTTTTGCCCAGTCATAGGCATGGCCTCTTTGTGCGTCAGATCCCTGGATCCCACAGTTCCTGCCTGCTGCAACTCTCCTGGGGGAGTTATAGGGACCTGTGAATGGCTCTGTGCCTTGTGCGTTTGGAATTGCTACTGGTTGTGGGCTCACATTTTCACCCTCTTCCATGGCTTCCAAGTTATGGCTAGGTGCCTCCCTAGTGTTCTTTCAGGGACCACACCACCCTGAGAGCTGTTGCCCTGTTGTGGTTGCAAGCCATTTTGAATCTCCCCTGAAATATTAAACCTCTAGCACCTTCTAGTACTTTTCAGGGTTGTTAGGCAGAAAACAGTCTCCCTATAGGCCCGGCTCCTTGTTTATGATGACTGGAGCGGAGAGTCCCTTGTCTGGCTGACCACTGTTTGGGCACTCTATCCATTCAAGCTTCCCTGTTTTTTCTGAGTCTCCTGGAATCCTGAGACAGTGATCCACCTAGAATTCTGCCCTATTCATCCCCTGTGCCCTTTTCAGTAAGGGATGTCTCTCACTGGAGCAGATTTCTAAGGGTCCTGATTTATTGCTTCAGTGTCTTATCACTTTCTGGTGGCTGGCTTATCAAGGGTCCCTCTCCCTGCCGTTTAACTTCCATCATTTCCCCAAAAGAGTCAAGGTTCTGCACCTCCTACCTTGCAAAAAGTAGTCATTCATCTGCTTGTGGAGATCCATATAAATCTTCTTACATCTCCGGTAAATTCATGTGTGTTCAGAGTGGTTTGGTAGATATCCAGCTAAATTCAAGGGACCAGATGAAACACGATGGCGTAATTCAATTTTAATTCTTTTATTTCTACAGTGAGGTATTTTCTATTGTCTTCTATGTTTTCTTCAAGCCCAGGTGATATCATTATAATCTTTGTTTTGAATTTTAGTTCATACATCTTATGTTTATTTTGGTTAAATCCCTGACAGTGTGTACTACCTCCTGTACCATTTGTGTGTGTGTGCGTGTGTGTGTGTGTGTTTAATTTCTCCATCTCATCAATATATCCAGAAAAGAGGGGCACCTGGGTGACTCAGTCATTTAAATGTCTGCCTTCAGCTCAGGTCATGATCCCACGGTCCTGGGATCAAGACCCATGTCGGGCTCTCTTCTCAGTGGGGAGGCTGCTTCTCCCTCTCCCTCTGTGTGCCACTGCTCCTGCTTGTGCATATACTCTTTCTCTGTCAAATAAATAAATAAATAATATCTTCAAACAAATATGTCCAGAAAAGAATAGAAGAAAGAGAGAGAACAATACCAACAACGAGAAAAAAATAACAAGCAAAGCAAAAGAAAACAAAAACAAAATAAGAAAAAAAAATTAAACCAGAAACAAAACAGAATAAAACAAAATACTAGATCCTGAGTATATTTCGGTCCACTTGTTAAAAGAATTATATCCCAAAATAGGACAAAAAGAATTTTTGTGTGTATATATATATATATATATATATATATATACACACAAAAAACATTAGAAAAAATACAATACAATGAATGGAAACCAAAAAATATCTGACATAATTATTGCATTATTATTGCAATATATGTATAATTAATGTATATATAGCAATACAAATTTTAAAAATAGAGAAAATAAGAAGATAGCTGGAAAAATAAAACTGAAAATTAAAGAATAAAAAAATGGTATATATTGTTTTCCCCAAGAGCTGAAGCTTTGCAGCCTTCTACGATCAGTAAAATTGGTGTGAGCAAGCTGTTTTTGTTGGTCTCCTTGTGGTGGTGTCCATTTTGCTGATTTTCAGGTATCTTTGTATTTGTGGAAATGTCCTTCCCCTGTCAAGGGGCCAGGCTCAGTGTCAGCAGCTCCAGATTCCACTATGTGTCACTGTTATGCTCTCTGAAGACTTTCAGTGCTGATGGGCAGGATGAGAATGGTGGCTCCCAGATCTCTACCTTGGAGCTGAGAGCTCCCACCCTCCACTCTTCAGTGAACCCTCACAGAACAGCAATTACTTTTGTCTCCCTGGTTTCAATTCAAACTCTTTGTTCACCCACCAAGTGTTTTTATCTCAGGCATGAGACTGAGTTTTAAGTCTCCAAATTTTACATACTCCTGTAGTGCAGACCTGCACTCTACCTCCTAGGGGAACCATATGGGGTCTCACCACACTCCTGCTTTTGCTGGGCTCCTTCCAGGAGAATGGTTGCATGACCAAGCAGTGGGATCAAAGCTAATGGAACACTGAGGAGAAAGCTGGCACCTATACTCACTTTTTTCAGCCAGCATCCCTACTCTGATGCCTAGGAACTCTGCTGAACTCAGGTACCCCCATTCTTCTTGTGACTTCAGTGATCCTGAGAGCACGCAGTCCCAGCTGGGATTCTGCCTTGCTTTGTCACCTGACCACCTTTAAGCCAGGTACATATCCCACTGTAGCAGACTTCTAAAAGTCCTGATTTTGCTTTCTGTTGCTTACAATACTTTGCAGCAGCCTCCTTAACCAGGATCCCTCTGCTCTGCAGTATCCTCCAATATATGACCATAAATCCAGGTTCCTCCACCTCCAAAAAGTAATCACTTTTCTATTTGTAGAATCACAGCATTTCTTTTCTCAGATCTCTGATTTTGCAGGTGTTCAGAATGATCTGGTAGATATTTAGCTGAATTCCAGGGACTGGATGAACTGAAGGTCCCCTACTCCTCCACCAACTTAACTCCTCTCCTCTTCCAAGCTTATTTTAACAAACAGAGCACACCAAGCTAAAGATCCAAACAGTCCCCACTAGAAGAAAAGAGGAACTCTGCAGAGGATTGAGCTATGTAAAAGAGCAGCCAAATTGCAACAGCACAGTGCACGCAGCATACACCAGAAACACTGACTGAAGCTCCAGGCCCTGGACATTTTATGCCCCTTCTTAGTATAGCATTATGCTTAGTAACAGGAAACATACAAAATTATAAGACAAAGTAATTTTCCCAAAAATGAAGATCAAGAAGAAATCACAGCCAGGGATTGTCTTAAAACAGATATGAGCAACATATCTGAAAAATAATTTAGAACCACGGTCATAAGTATATTAGTTGCACTTGAAAGAAGCATAGAAGCATAGAAAACTTCAAAGAATCCCTTGCTGTAGAGATAAAAGACCTAAAAACTAGTCAAGCTGAAATAAAAAATGCCATCACTGAGATGGAAAACTGACTGGATATAATCACAAGGAGGATGGGAGAAACAGATGAATGAATGGGTTATACAGAAGATAAAATTATGGAAAATAAACTGAAAACAGGATGGAAAGAAAACTATTAGGTCATGAATATAGATGTAGGGAAATCAGTGATTCCATAAAGCAAAATAATATTTGTCTCATAGGAGTCCCAGAAGAAGAAAAGTGGGTAAAAGGGGCAGAAAGTTTATTTGAATATATTATAGCTGAGAACTTCCCTAATATGAGGAAGGAAACAGGCATTAAAGCCAAGACACACAGAGAACTCCCCTCAAAATCAACAGAAAGAGGTCAACACCACAAGATATAATAAGGAAACTTGAAAAATACAGAGATAAAGAGAGAATTCTGAAAGCAGATAGGAACAAAATGTCCTTAACCTACAAGTGTAGACACAGGGTTAGCAGCAGACCCATCCACTGAAATTTGGCGGGCCAAAAAGGAGTGACATGATACATTCAATGTGCTAAATGGGAAGCATATGCAGCCTAGAATACTTTATCTAAAAAGACTGTCATTCATAAAAGAAGGGGAAATAAAGAGTTTCCAAGACAAGCAAAAATGAAAGGAGTTCATGAACACTAAACCAGTTCTGCCAGACATATTAAAGGGGACCCTTTCAGAAGGAAGGGTAGACTGAATGTAACAAAGACTAGAAAGGAACAGAGACAATCTACAGGAACAGCATCTTTACAGTTAATACAATGACACTAAATCCATATCTTTCAATAATTACTCTGTATGTAAATGAGTTAAATGCTCCAATAAAAAGACACTGGGTATTAGAATGCTTAAAAAAAAAACCCATCTGTCAATATGCTGCTTAAAAGCAACTCACTTTAGACTAAAGACACTATCAGATTGAAAGTGAGGGGATGGAGATGCATTTTTCATACTAATGGGCATCAAAAAAGTAGAGTAGTCATACTTATCAGACAAACTAGATTTCAAACCAAACACTGCAATAAGAGATGAAGAAGAGCAATACATCATAATAAAGTGGTCTATTCAACAAGAAGATCTATGAATTGTAAATATTTATGCCTGTAACTTGGGAGCAGCCAAATATATAAATCATTAATAAGAAACATAAAGAAACTCAATACAATAATAGTAGGGAACTTTAACACCTCACTCACAGCAATGGACAAATAAGCCGAATATCAACAAGGAAACAATGGCTTTGAATGACACACTGGACTAGTTGAACTTTACAGATATATTCAGAACATTTCATCCGAATACAACAAAAGACACATTCTTTTTGAGTGCACATGGGACATACTCCACAATAGATCACATACTGGATTACAAATCAGCCCCCAAACATTATAAAAAGATTGAGACCATGCCATGCAATTCTCAGACCACAACACTATGAAACTTGAAGACAAATACAAGGGGGGAAAATGGAAGGATCAGAAATTCATGAAGGTTAATGAACATCCTACTTAAAAATGAATGAGTTAACCAGAAAATAATAAAGAAGAAGAAAATACATAGAGGCAATTGAAAATGAATACACAATAGTCCAAAACTTTGGGATGCAGAAAAGGTGGTCCTAGGAGGGAATTATATAACAATATATGCTTTCATCAAGAAGCTATTAAAGTCTCAAATACACAACCTATACTTACACCTAAAGGAGCAGAAGAAAACAGCAAATGAAGTGTAAAGCCAGCAGAAGAAGGGAAATAGTAAAAGCTAGAGATCAAATGAATTATATCAAAAATTAAAAACAAAACAAAACAGTAGAACAGATGAACAAAACAAACAGCTGGTTTTTTGAAAGAAATAACAAAATTGATAAGACCCTACCCAGACTTATAAAAAAGAAAAGAGAAAGACCCCCAAAATAAAATTGTGAATGAAAGAGGAGAGATCACAACAAACAGTTTAGAAATAGAATTATAAGAGAATATTGTGAGGAACTATATGCCAACAAATTGGGCAATCTGGAAGAAATGGATAAATTCTTAGAAACATATAAACTACCAAAACTGAAACAGGAAGGAAGAGAAAATTTGAATAGACTCATAACTAGCAAAGAAATTGAATTGGTAATAAAAAATCTCCAACAAGCAAGAGTCCAGGACCAAATGGATTTCCAGTGGATTTCTACCAAACATTTAAAGAATACTTAGTATCTATCCTTCTGAAACTGTTTAAAGTAATCATAATAAAAATAAATAAATAAGTAAACAAACAAACAAATAAATAAAAAGAATCATAAGGAAAGCTTACAAACTCATTCTATGAAGCCAGCATTACCTTGATTCCAAAATAAGACAAAGACTCCACTAAAAATAATTGTAGGCCAATATCCCTGATGAACATGGATGCTAAAATTCTTAATAAAATAACTAACATATTGAGTCCAACAGTACATTAAAATAATTATTCACCATGATCAAGTGACATTCCTTGGCTACAGGGTTGGTTCAGTATCTGCAAATCAATGAAAATGATACAACACATTAATAAAAGAAAGGACAAGAACCATATGATCCTCTAAATAGGTGCAGAAAAACCATTTGACAAAATGCCACATCCTGTCCTGATAAAAACCTTCAAGAAAGTAGGGATAGAAGGAGCATACCATCAAAAAGACCATATACAAAAGACTCATAGCTAATATAGTCCTCAATATGGAAAAACAGAGCTTTTCCTCAATGGTCAGGAAGATGACAGGGATGTTCACTCTTAACAACTGTTGTTCATGATAATACTGGAAAACCTAGCCACAGCAATCAAACAACAAAAAGAAATAAGAGACTTCCAAATCAGCAAGGAAGAAGTCAAACTTTATTTGCAGATGACATGACACATTATGTAAAAAACCCAAACACTCCACCAAAAAATTGCTAGAACTGATACATGAATTCAGCCAAGTTGCAGGATATAAAATTAATGTACAGAAATCTGTTGCATTTCTATACACTGATCATGAAGCAGCAGAAAGGGAAATCAAGAAATCAATACCATTTATAATTGCACCAAAAATAGTAAGATACCTAGGAATAAACCTAACCAAAGAGGTAAAAGATCTGTACACTGAAAACAATAGGACACTTTTGAAAGAAATTGAAGAAGACTGGAGGAAATGGAAAAACATTTTGGGCTTATGAATTGGAAGAACAAATATTGTTAAATTGTGTCTGCTACCAGAAGCAATGTATACATTCAATGCATTCCTGATCAATATGATACCAGCATTTTTAACTAAACTAGAACAAGCAATCCTAATATTTGTATGGAACCAGAAAAGACCCTGAATAACCAAAGGAATGTTGAAAAAGGATAGCAAAGCAGGATGCATCACAATTCTAGATTTCAAGTTGTATTACAAAGCTGTGATTACCAAAACAGTTTGGTACTTTCACAAAAACAGAGTCATAGATGAATGGAACAGAATAGAGAAACCAGAAATGTATCCACAACTATATGGTCAGCTAATCTTTGACAAAGCAAGAAAGAATATCCAATAGAAGAAAGACAGTCTCTCCAACAAATGCTGTCAGGAAAACAGGTCAGTGACCATGAGAGAATGAACCTGGACCACTTTCTTACACCACACATAAAAATAAATTTAAAATGGATGAGAAATCTATATGTAAGACATGAAACCATCAAAATTTTAGAGAACACAGGCAGCAACCACTTTGACCTTAGCAGCAGCAAATTCTTTTTTTTTTAAAGATTTTATTTATTTATTCCAAAGAGATAGAGACAGCCAGCAAGAGAGGGAACACAAGCAAGGGGAGTGGGAGAGGAAGAAGCAGGCTCATAGTGGAGGAGCCTGATATGCGGCTCGATCCCTTAATGCCGGGATCACACCCTGAGCTGAACGCAGACGCTTAACCACTGTGCCACCCAGGTGCCCCCAGCAGCAGCAAATTCTTACTAGGCATGTCTCCAGAGGCAATGCAAGTGAAAGCAAAAATGAACTATTGGGACCTTGTCAAGATAAAAAGGCTTCTATACAGCAAGGGAAACAATGAACAAAACTGAAAGGGGACTGATGGAATGGGAGAACATATTTTCAAATGACCTATCAGATAAAGGGCTAATATCCAGAAACTATAAGGAATTCATCAAAATCAACACCCAAAACATAAATAATCCAATTAAGAAGTGGACAGAAGACATGAGCAGACATTTCTCCAAGGAAGACATACAAATGCCTAAAAGACATGAAAAGAAACTGAACATCACTCATCATCAGAGCAGTACAAATCAAAACCACAGTAAGGTGACACTTCAGACCTGTAAGCATGGCTAAAATTAACTCAGGAAAGAAGTAGGCAAGGATGTGGAGAAAGAGGAACTTTTTTGCACTTTTGGTGGAAATGCAAACTAGTACAGCCACCCTGGAAAACAGTATGGAGTTTCCACAAAAAGTTAAAAATAGAACTACCCTATGACCCAGAAATTGCACTATTAGGTATTTATCCAAAGGACACAAAAATGCTGATTCAAAGGGGCAGATGGACCCTGATGTTTATAGTAGTTCTGTCAACAATACCCGAATTACAGAAAGAGCCAAACTGCCCATCAAATGATGGATGGATAAAGAAGATGTGGTATATGGGTGCCTAAGGGTCTTACTCAGTTAAGCAGCCAGCTACTGTTTTCAGCTCAGGTCATGGTCTTATGGTGGTGAGATCAAGCCCTCTGTCAGGCTCTGGGCTCAATGCAAAGTCTGCTTCAGGTTCTCTCTCCTTCTCCTTCTCCCTATAGTTCATACAGTTCTCTCTTTTTCATTCATTCATCAATTAATCAATCAATCATAAAAAAAGAAGATGGGAAATATTACTCATCCATAAAAAAGAATGCAATCTTGCCATTTGCAAGGACATGAATGGAGCTGAAATGTATTTGCTAAGTGGAATATGTCAGTCAGGAAAACCAAATACCATATGATTTCACTCATATGTAGAATTTAAGAAACAAAGTAGATGAACTTAGGGAAGGGAAGAAAAAATAAAATAAAAAAGGAGAGGAACATGAGGGAAACATGAGGGACTCAACTATAAAGAACAAACTGAGGATTCTTGGTGGATGGTGGGTGGGGTGATAGGCTTAATTGTTGATGGGCATTAAGGAGGTCACTTGTGATGAGCACTGGGTGTTATATATAAGTGATGAATCACGAAATTCTACTCCTGAAACCAATACTACACTTTATGTTAACTAACTTGAATTTAAATTTAAAAAAATCAGTATCCACCTCTATCTGCTTATAAGAGACACATTTTATTCCAAAAGATACCTACAGATGAAAGTCAGGGGATGGAGAAACATCTGTATTTCAAGTGAATGTCAGAGTGGCAATACATACATTGGACAAAAGAGACTATATTTATTTTTTAAAGATTTCATTTTTAAATAATCTCTATACCCAATGTGGGGCTCAAACTCAAAACCCCAAGATCAAGAGCCACAGGCTCCACTGACTGAACCAGTGAAACTCTCCTAAATAGATTTTTTTTAAAGACTGCAACAAAATATGAAGAAGAACACTATGTAATAATAAAGGCAACAATCCAACAAGAATATATGACAATTATAATTATGCACCAAACATAGGACTACCCAAATATATACAATATTTAATAACAAACATAAAGGAACTAATTGGTAGTAATACAATAATAATAGGGGACTTTAACACCCCACTTACATAGATGCATGCATCATCCAAACACAAAATCAAGGAAACAGTGTCTTTCAATGACATACTTGTCCAGATGTATGGAACAGATATATTCAGAACATTCCATCCTAAAAGAAAAGAATACATGTTCTTTTCTTTTTTTTATTATGTTATGTTAGTCAGCATACCATACATCATTAGTTTTTGATGTAGTGTTCCATGATTCATTGTTTGCATATAACACCCAGTGCTCCATGCAATACGTGCCCTCCTTAATACTCATCACCAGGCTAACCCATCCCCCCACCCCCCTCCCCTCTAAAACCCTCAGTTTGTTTCCCAGAATCCATATTCTGTCATGGTTCATCTCCCCTTCTTTTTCCCGTCACCCCCTTCATTTTTTTCAAGTGCACATGGAAAGTTGTGCACAGTCGATCACATATTAGGCCAAAAAACAAGCCTGCAGAAATTCAGGATTGAAGTCATACCAGACATTGTTTCTGACTACAAAGCTAAGAAACTAGAAATCAACACAAGAAATCTGGAAAGAACACAAATACATGGAGGTTAAATAACATGCTACTAAACCATGAATGAGTCAACCAGGAAATCAAAGAATTAAAAAAAAATACATGAAAACAAATGAAAATGAAAACACAATGTATTAAAACCTCTGGGATGAGTCAAAAGCAGTTCTAAGAAGAAAGTTTATAGCAATACAGGCCCACCTCAAGAAGCAAGAAAAACTTCAAATAAACAACCTAACCTTACACTTAAAGGAGCTAGAAAAAGAACTACATGAACAAACTTAAAACAGCAAAAGAAAGGAAATATTTAAAAATATAAATGATATAGAAACTAGAAAAATAATAGATTAATGAGACCAGGGATTGGTTCTGTGAAATAAATTGATAAACATCTAAGCAAACTTATCAGGAAAAAAATAGAAAGGATTCAAATAAATAAAATCACAAATGAGATAGGAGAAATAAGAACCAACACCACAGGAATACAAACAATTATATGAGAATATTATGAAAAACTATATGCCAACAAATTGGACAACCTGGAAGAAATGGATAAATTCCTAAAAACCCATCAACTACAAAAACTGAAACAGGAAAAAGTAGAAAATTTGAATAGACTATTACCTAGAAAAGAAATTGAATCAGTAGTTAAAAAACTGCCAAGAAAGAAGTCCAGGACCGCATGGGTTCACAGGCAAATTCTACCAAACATTTAAAGAACAGTTAATACCTATTCTTCTGTAACTATTCTAAAAATAGAAATGGAAGGAAAATTTCCAAATTCATTCTTGGTGCCAGCATTACCCTTCCAAACCAGATAAGGATACTACTAAAAAAAAACAAACAAAAAAACAAAAAAACTCAACAACAACAACAAAAAAACACCTATAGGCCAATATCTTTGGTGAACATAGATGCAAAAATTCTCAACAAAATACAAGCAAACTTAATTCAACAATAGATTAAAATCATTCACCACGATGGAGTAGGATTTATTCCTGGGGTGCAAGTGTGGTTCAATATTTGCAAATCAATCAATGTGATACATCACATTAATAAGAGAAATGATAAGAAACATATGATCAATTAAATAGATGCAGAAAAAGAATTTGACAAAGTACAACACATATTCATGATAAAAATCCTTAACAAAGTAGGTTTAGAGAGAACATAACTCAACATAATGAAGGCCATGTATGAAAAACCCACAGCTAACATCATGCTTAATGGGGGAAAACTGAGAGCTTTTCCCTTAAGGTCAGGAACAAGGCAATAATCATCACTCTCAGCACTTTTATTCAGCATAATAACGAATTCTGAACCACAGCAATCAGACAACAAAAGGAAATAAAGAACATCCAAATCAGTAAGGAGAAATATTCCCTATTTGCAGATGACATGATATTCTGTGTAGATAACCCAAAAGACTAGACACACACACACACACACACACACAAACCTGCTAGAGCTGATAAATGAATTCAATAGTCATAGGTTACAAAATCAGTGTATAGAAATATGTTTCATTTCTATATACCAATAATGAAGCAGCAGAAAAATAAATTAAGAAAACAATCCCATTTGCAATTGCTGCAAAAATTTTAAGATCTTAGGAATAGACTTAACAAAAGATGTGGGAAGTCTTGTACCCTGAAAACTATAACACTAAGAAAAAAAATTGATGATGATACGAAGAAATGGAAAGACTGTCCATACTCAGGGATTGGAAAAGCAAATATTGTTAAAATGTCTATACTACCCAAAGCTAACTACAGATTTAATACAATCCTTACCAAAATACTAATGGCAATTTTCAATAAGACTAAAAGAAACAGTTGAAAAAGTTTTATGGAACCACAAAAGACCCTGAATAGCCAAAGCAACCTTGAAAAAGGAAAAGCAAAGTTGGAGACATCATAATTCTGGACTTCAAGTTATATTACAAAGCTGTAGTAATCAAAACAGTGATACAGGCATAAAAATAGACACATAGATCAATAGAACAGTGTAGGAAGTCCAGAAATAAATCTCCAATGAAATGGTCAGTTAAAGTTCAACAAAGCAAGAAAGAATATCCAATGGAAATAGGACAGTCTGTTCAACAAATTGTGTTGGGGAAACTGGACAGTTTCATGCAAAGGAAAGACTAGGCCATTTTCTTACACCATACAGAAAATTGAAATCCAAGTGGTTTAAAGCCTAAATATGAGGCCTGAAAACATCAAAATTCTAAAAAAAAATACCTGCAATAATCTCTTTGACATCAGTCATATCAACTTTTTTCTAGATATGTCTCCTGGGGTAAGGGAAACAAAAGCAAAAATAAACTATTGGGACTATATCAAAATAAAAAGCTTCTGCACATCAAACAGCAATCAACAAAACTAAAAAGCAGCCTATGGAATGGAAGAAGATATTTGCAAATGGCATGTCCAATAAAGGGTTAGTATCCAAAATATACAAAGAACTTATGAAACTCCCCACTAAAAAAAAGAAGAGGAAGAATTTAGTTTAAAAATTGGATAGAAGAGAAAAAAAAAGTATTTCTCCAAGGAAGACATGCAAGTGGCCAACAGACACATAAAAAGATGCTAATCACCATCAG
Source organism: Ailuropoda melanoleuca (assembly GCF_002007445.2). Classification (NCBI taxonomy): domain Eukaryota; kingdom Metazoa; phylum Chordata; class Mammalia; order Carnivora; family Ursidae; genus Ailuropoda; species Ailuropoda melanoleuca. The sequence goes on from NC_048238.1 coordinate 59,450,206, forward strand.
GGAAATGCAAATCAGAACTGCAATAAGATATCATCTTACACCTGCCAGAATGCCTCAAATCAACAACACAAGAAACAACAGGTGTCAGTGAGCATATAGAGATAAAGGAACCTTCTTGCACTGTTGGTGGGAAGGCAGAGTGGTGCAGCTAGTGTGGAAAACAATATGGAGGTTCCTCAAGAAGTTAAAAATAGACTTTCCCTATGGTCCAGCAATCACACTCCTAGGCATTTATCTGTAGAATACAAGAACACTAATTCAAAGGATACATGCACCCCTGTGCTTATAGCAACATTATTTACAATTGCGAAGTTATAGAAGCTGCTCAAGTTTCCATCAATTGAAATAAGTGAAATAAGTCCCAGAACAATAAATACTATATGATTTCACTCATATGTGGAATTTATTAAAAAAGAGAAATGAGTATAGTTAAAAGAGAGAGAGACAAACCAAGAAGAAGACTCAACTACAGAGAAAAAACTGATGGTTACCAGAGGGTGGAGGTCATGGTGAATGGGTTAAATAGGTGACAGGGGTTAAGAAATTCACTTGTGATGATCACTGGGTAATGAATGGATTCTTGATACAGTGTCCTGTATATCTGAAATTAATATCACCCTGCATATTAAGTATACTGGAATTAAAATAAAAACTTAATTAAAATGTTAATATGGAATATGGATATAAATTAGTAACATATGGTAAAGCTTTAAAATCAAGGGTACATTTTTGTTTTCTTTAAACCATGGCCTAGATTTACTCATTACTTCGTATAACCAGATATACTAGTTAAAACAGAGATTCAACCATATGGAATGAAATTTTGTCTCTCAACTATAATTTGCACCTTCAAATGGACAGAGTATAATAGTATAAAATGCATAAAATGGGCTATGTGAGGAGATGTCACTTTGTCTGGTTGGTTTGACATCTTTATTTTAGAAGTAGTAATTTTGATCTATCCCTGGTAGACTGAGTAGAATGAATTAAGGTAAGTGAAAATGGTCCTTTGATGGGTTTAAAAATGCAAATATAGGGTTAGCCTTTTAAAAGAATAGGTATTTAGGCAAACCTGCTAACACTGGGAAGCTTTCTTCCTGTGATAAGCACTGTTAAAAGGATGTAGTTCTATCCCACAAAAGCAATGTATAATAATTTTTCAAATGTCAGAATAAATTTACTGGAATGTCAAAACTCAAATGTTACCTAAAAAGTGAGAATTACATAAAATTGCTTCTGAAAACTGTGTGAACAAGTTGCTCCCCTGACATTGGGCAATTCAGATGCAATTATGAAAAAAAATTGCATAGTTCCAAATCGGAAAGGAAACAGGGTGACATTCTTTTTAGGTGTGTTAAAGAAACCAATGTCACAGAAAGGCATTTCTGTCATTTAAAAGCATCAAAAAGCTAATGAATAGTTAGGATACCCCTGACTTTCTTTGAAGTTTCAACCTTAATGTTAATGGAACTTTTTACCTGCTTCTTTCCACATTTCTGAAAGTATGTGAAAATACTAACTTTATTGGGATGCATTTTCATAGTGGTTTGAAAATTACCAAGTAGTGTGCAAGCTCATTTGAAGGCCTTGGATTTTGTTGTTTATCTAAAGCCATTTTTCCACATTCCATCTCATTTTACTGCTCTTGTTAGCTTTCTTTCTTAAAGCCCTTGTTCCTACATGTAAAATTTAGGACAAATGTCACCTCCTCCTCATACTTTTTGTTCAACCATACTTTTGTTTAAAAAAGCAAAACTTAATATTGTGGACAACTTCTGACTCTCAATTTTCTCTCCTCTCTTACATTTATTATTTTAGCCTCACTCTTGCTCTCTTTTTTCTCTGTCTATAGGTGAACGAATATGACTCACCTTTGCTGTTAGACCATGTAATGGAATTCTTAGGTATGCATACATTCAAAGTCTATAAAACTGTTATTCCATTGACTATCTTTCCACGTTAGGGCACTGATATGTTAAGTCCAGATAGGTAAAGTATTAAATGAATTAATAGACTGTGTAGTCAGTTAATATGTTTAGTTAAGGATTTAAGAATAAATAGGGGGGTGCCTGTGTAGCTCAGTTGATTAAGTGTCCAACTCTTGATTTCAGCTCAGGTAATGATCTCTGGGTTGTGAAATTAAGCCCCATGTGGGGCTCCATGCTCAGCATGGAGTCTACTTGAGATTCTATCTCTCCCTCTCCCTCTGCCCCTCCCCTGCTCATGCTCTGTCTCAAAAATAAATAAACACCAATCTTTAAAAGAATAAATAGGAATTGGGACTTTCAAAATGGCGAACAAAGGCACATTTTTCTAATAGCAAATTATGTGATATGCAGAATCCTTACCCTTATTCTTCCTTTTGCTCTGAATTCAGAGTCTCTGCCCAAGGGAAAAGTCAAGCCTGTGGGCCAGATCTGGTGGAAACAGGAATCATTTGGTAGGTAAAACTATTCATGCAACCTTTTCTCTCTCCTCTGCTTTGAGGATAATCACATTTAAAAACATCATAGGGATGCCTCTTAGAAAAATCTGAGAAGGCAATTTAGAGTGGTAACCTCTCCTACCCCAGAGAACGCTTGAAAATTTATGCCCTGTGTATATATTAATGCATTTTATTTTAATCATTTTGACCTCTTAACCACTTTAGGAACATTTTTGGAACTTCAAATGTGATCTATCACTCTTAAATTGATATTATGATATAATACAAGAATATGGATTTTTTTTTAGTTTTTATTTAAATTCCAGTTAATTAGGGGGCTTGGGTGGCTCAGTCTGTTAAGTATCTGCCTTCGGCTTGGGTCATGATCCCAGAGTCCTGGGATTAAGCCCCACATTGGGCTCCCTGCTCTGTGGGGAGTCTTCTTCTCCCTTTCCCCACTGCTTGTGCTCTCTCTTGCTATCTCTCTCTCTCTCAAATAAATAAGTAAAATCTTAAAGAAAATAAATTCCAGTTAGTTAACATACAATGCAATGTTAGTTTCAGACATACAATATAGTGATTCAACACTTCCATACAATACCCAGTGCTGATCACAAAAGTGCATTCCTTAGTCCCCATCATCTATTTAACCCATCCCCCCATCCACCTCTTCTCCGGTAACCATCAGTTTATTCTCTATAGTTAAGGTTCTGATTCTTGGTTTACCTCTCTATGTCTCTTCCCCTTATGCTCATTTGTTTTGTTTCTTAAATTCCACATGGGAGTGAAATCATATAGTTGTCTTTCTCTGACTGACTTATTTCACTTAGCATAATATTCTCTAGCTCCATCCATGTTGTTGCAAATGGCAAGATTTCATTCCTTTTTATGACTGAGTAATATCCCATTGTGTGTGTGTGTGTGTGTGTGTGTGTGTGTGTGTGTGTGTACCACATCTTTATCCATTAGAATAACATGGATTTAAAATTATTCAATTTGAGCCTGAGTTATTGTTCTTTAAAACTTACCATATTGACATCAGCAAATCTCTTGTTTTTGGTTTTCATATCTTCGAAATGGAGTCACTATTGATAGGCTTTTTGGGCAAAACAATTCTTTATTTTTTGGCATCCCTGATCCCTACCCACTAAATACCAGTAGTAAGTGACTGTTACTGTGACAATCAAAAATTGCCTCCTCCCCATATTTTCAGAAGAGTTGAAAACTAACTTATCATCTCAGACTCCTTTCAGTCCTAAAATTTCTATAATTTCATAAAAAAGGAACAAAGAGCAACTTGGCTTGAGTAGCTATCCATGGGAGCTCCTTCAACTTCCCAACATGACTCTATCTGCTCCTATACTTTCTTGTTCTTACAACAGAACTGGGATCTCCTGTCTCAAGCTATGATCTTTATTCCTTTCTTGTTTGGCATTATCAAAAATTTATTTTCTTTCATGTATATTCACACTCTTCTTTTCAACTAGATCCTTCCCATCAGCTATAAACATGCTCAAGTTACTCCTATTTAAAACACAACTAAACTAGGGGCACCTGGGTAGTGCTGTCATTAAGCGTCTGCCTTCGGCTCAGGGCATGATCCTGGCATTATGGGATCGAGCCACACATCAGGCTCCTCTGCTGGAAGCCTGCTTCTTCCTCTCCCACTCCCCTTGCTTGTGTTCCCTCACTCGCTGGCTGTCTCTGTCAAATAAATAAATAAAATCTTTAATAAAAAAATAAATAAAACACAACTAAACTAAACTGAAGTATACTCTCTCATGACTTCATAGCATTTGTTGCTCCCACCTATTTTATTAAAGATACAAATTGACATTTTCCATCTTCATTTTTATTCAAATTTTTATTTAAATTCCAGTTAGTTAACATTTAGTATAATATTAGTTTCAGGTGTAGAATTTAGTGATTCAACACTTCCATACAACACTTGGTGATCATCACAATTGTCCTCTCATTTCACTTGAGTTTTCAGCATAATTCTACATAGGTCAAACTCCCACCTTTTTGAAATATTTTCTTTTGTGTTTCATGACAACTCACTTTCTGATTTTCCTCTTCCCTCTCTGGTTCCTCTTTCTCTATCTCTTTTGCAGGCTTATTCCCATTGTTACATCACTAAATATCAGAGTTCCTCAAGGATTCCTCTAGACCCTTTTCTCTTTTCACTCTTTATTCTGCCCTTGATGATCTCATCCACACCCACATATGGCATTATTTGCTAATCGAACACATATGACTTACAAATTAATATCTCCAGCCAAAAGGGTCTCTTAAATATTTTCATTCCATAATGGCTCATTTTCAACACTTTTTTCACACTGCAGCTGAAGTGACCTTTTTAAAGCATAAATCTGGTCATTTTTTTTGGTCAATTCATCTTCAAAAATAGTTAACACCGCCTGAGAAACTTTGCATTGTCTAACCCCAGCCTATCTCTCCAGTCTTAACAATAATATGGTCTCCATTACACTCTGCAATACAGCCCCACAGGGTTTTCAGTTTCTCTAATATACCATGCCTTCTTCTTACTAATGCTATTCTTTCCTCTTCTTGTTGTTAATGGCTTTACACCCTTTAGGTCTTAGCCTAGGTGTCACTTCCTTAGAAAACAATTCCCTTACTTTTCAATTTTAAATATGTTATTTTGTCATAAAGCCAGCTTCATTTCCTTCAGAACATTTATCTCAGGTTGTAATTATTCATTCATTAATGCAATCATTTGACTAATGACTCTGTTCCTGAGATATTGCACTACTGTGTGAGCTCCAAAAGGCTATGTGCCCTTTTAACTTTATCTTCTCATTGTAACTCCAAAGCCTAATACAGATTCTGGCATATAATACATGTTCAATAGATATTGGGACACAACTCAATGAATGTTTGTTAATATAAAATGTTTGCTTCTTTTAGTATCCCTTTTTAGAAAACTTTAAAGTAACATGCCAAGAGGACTGTAATTCCATTTCTAGTGGATGATGAATAATAAGGACAAAATGATGTGTCTGAAGTAATTAGAAGATACTGAAATCAAAATCTCTTTAGCACCTTGGATCTGTGATTTGACTACTTCCATTTTTGGAATATAGTGGTAGTTTTTTTTTTTTAGGTTTTATTAGATGACTCAGATTTTTGCATAAAATATATATTTCCCTTTGATCTTTGTGAGAGAAAATCACAGCTATTCTCTCTGGTGTTACCTCAATGATAATTCTGAATTTTCAGAAATGTTCTAAATTCTGAACATAGCCTGATGAAGACACACATGTGTATATATGCACACACAGACATACACACACATAAACACCAGGGATATATCCAAGCACTAATTACCTATGAAAGAAATTTGGCTTCTCATTTTTCATCTTGTAGGGGGTGAACATCCATTCTCTTGTTGACTTACTAGATTCGACAAGAAGAGATGCCTCTACGACTGTGAATGAACAACTTGTCATTTGGGTAAGATGTTTAGCTATTATCTAGGTTGATGTGGGAAACAAAGGAAGAAGAAAAATTATTAAATTTCCTTACAACCTACAGCCCATTGACAAGTCCTTGAAACAGGCAGAGTGGCATTCATCTAGGGACTCAACTGCCTCTATGTTAATACTTTGCTAAGGCAAAAGGCAATCCTTGCCTGCCCCCACCCCCCAGGATCCTGTAAGTCTACTTTAATGTGTAAAAATTCTTTTGGATATTCCGTTTATCTCTAAACCCCCAAAATACATATTGGTAATCAACCCCCAAGCATATGGTCCACCGATATACATCTGAAGGGTCTCATGACTAAGATTTTAATAGATGGTAATAAATGGCCTTTCCTAACAATAGCTAGCCCCCTCAAGGTCCTGGAAACCTTGCTTCTAAAATTCCATAGAGACTTAAGCTATACCTAATCCCCTCCCAATTTGTAAGTATATAATGGGCTACTCCTCATGACCCTGGTGCAGCTCTTTCTGCCCATGGGTCCTGTCCCAATGCTTTAATAAAATCACCTTTTTGCACCAAAGATGTCTCAAGAATTCTATCTTGGCCATCAGCTTTGAACCCTATTGTCTTTCCTATATCATAGACGACCTTGTTGACTGGAACTAACCTTTATGAATTGCTCCCTACCTGTTAGGTCTTTTTATAACTGGATTTTTCTCCTAATAAAACTAGACATGATTTTTTAACTTTTAAAATGGTATTTGTTATTTTGCATCCATCTGTAATTTGAAAAGAAAAAAAATCAGTTCTACTGGTAAGGGATAAGAAAAATGAAAATCTGGATTCTAGCCTTTGCTCTGTTAATTCCCAGAATCCCACATTATCTTAGAAAAGTCTTTTAACCTCTTTATGGCCTTGGTTTACTAATTAGTTAAAAAGCCTGGCTATTTATATGATCTCGGAGGGCCTATCCAGGTTAGATAATTGTACAAATTATGAATGCTTTTATTTCAAATTATTATTTTAGTGTTTTTACTTACTTTGTCGTACTAATTCTTTTTTTAAAAATTTTATTTAAATCCAATTAGCCAACACATAGTACATCATTAGTTTCAGAGGCAGTGTTCAATAATCCGTCAGTTGCTTATAACACACAGTACTCATCACATCTTATGCCCTCCTTAATGCCCATCACCCAATTACTCCATCTCTCCACCCAATGCCCCTCCAGCAACCCTCAGTTTGTTTCCTATAGTTAAGAGTCTCTTGTGGTTTTTCTCTCCTCTGATGACTTCCCACTCTGTTTTCCTTCCCTTCGCTTTTGATCCCTGCACTTTCTCTTATATTCCGCATATGAGTGAAACCATATGAATATTGTATTTCTCTGATTGACATACTTCACTCAGTATAATACCCTCCAGTTCCATCACGTCAATGCAAATGGTAAGTATTCATCCAATATATATATATATATATATATATATATATATATATATATACCTTGTCTTCTTTATCCATTCACCTGTTGATGGACATCTGGATTCTTTCCACAGTTTGGCTATTGTGGACACTGCTGCTATGAACATTGTGATGCATGTGCCCCTTTTGATCCCTGCATTTGCACCTTTGGGATAAATACCTAGTAGTGCAATTGCTGGGTATAAGTGTAGATCTATTTTTAACTTCTTGAGGAAACTCTATATGGTTTTCCAGGGTGTACAATCTTGCATTCCCTCCACATTGTAAGAGGGTTCCCCTTTCTCTACATCCTCACCAACATTTGTTTCCTGTCTTATTAATGTTACCCATTCTGACTGATGTGAGGAGGTATCTCATTGTGGTTTTGATTTGTATCTCCCTGATGCCAAGTGGTGTGGAGCATTTTTCATGTGTCTGATTGCCACTAGTATGTCTTCTTTGGAGAAATGCCTATTCAAGTCTCTGCCCATTCCTTTTATTATTTTTTTTAAGATTTTATATTTTTATTTGACAGAGAGAAAATGAGAGCACAAGCAGAGGGAGGAGCAGGCAGAGGAAGAAGAAGCAGGCTCCCCATGGAGCAGGGAGCCTGATGCAGGCCTCAATCCAGGACCCTGGGATCTTGACCCAAGCCAAAAGCAGACTTTAACCAACTGAGCCACCCAGGCACCACTTCTATCCATTTCTTAACTGGATTATTTGTTCTATGGGTCTTGAGTTTGATATAGCCTAATAGATCATGGATACTAGCCATTTATCTGATATGTCATTTGCAAATATCTTGTCCCATTCCATAGGTTGCCTTTTAGTTTTGTTGACTGTTTCCTTTGCTGTGCAGAAACTTTTTATCTTGGTGGAGTCCCAAAAGTTCATTTTTTCCTTTTGTTTCCCTTGCTGTTGGAGCTGTGTCTAGCAAGATGTTGCTGCAGCTGTGGTCGAAGAGTTTACTGCCTGTGTTCTCCTCTAGGATTCTCACATTTATGTCTTTCATTCATTTTGAGTTTATTTTTGTGTATGGTGTAAGAAAATGAAACAATTTCATCCTTCTACACATGGTTGTCCAATTTTCCCAATAACATTTATTGAAGAGACTTCCTTTTTCCATTGGATAGTCTTTCCTGCTTTGTTGAAGACTCATTGACCACAAAGTTCAGGGTTCATTTCATAGTTTGTTATTCTGTTCCATTGATCTATGTGTCTGTTTTTGTGCCAGTACCATACAGTCTTGATGATTGTAGCATTTTAATACAGCTTGGAGTCCGGCAATGTGATGCCACCAGCTTTTGTTTTCTTTCCAACATTCCTCTGGCAATTCGGGGTCTTTTCTGGTTCCATACAAATTTTAGGATTGTTTGTTTCTGTTCTGTGAAAAATATCAAGGGTATTTAATAGGGATTGCACTGAAAGTGTAAATTGCTCTAGGCAGCATAGACATTTTCACAATATTTATCCTTCTAATCCATGAACATGGAACTTTTTTTCATTTGTGTCTTCCTCAATTTCTTTCTTGAGTGTTCTGTCATTTTTGGAGTATAGATACTTTGCCTCTTTGGTTAGGTTTATTCCTTGGTATCTTACGGTTCTTGGTGCAATTGTAAATGGGATTGATTCTTTAATTTCCTTTTCTTCTGTCTCATTGTTAGTGTATAGAAATGCACCTGATTGCTGTGCATTGATTTTATATCCTCCCTGTTGCTGAATTCCTGCATGAGTTCTAGTAATTTTGGGGTGGAGTCTTTTGGGTTTTCCACATAAAATATCATGTCATCTGCCGAGAGAGAGTTTGACTTCTTTGCCAATTTGAATAACTTTTAATTCTTTTTGTTGCCTGATTGCTGATGCTAAGAATTCTAGTACTATGTTGACTGATAATGGCAAGAGTGGGGATCCTTGTCATGTTCTTGAACTTAAGGGAAAGGTTCTCAGCTTTTCCCCATTGAGAATGATATTCGCTGTGGGTTTTTCATAGATGGTTTTTATGAAATTGAGGAATATACCCTCTATCACTACTATTCTGAAGGGTTTTAATTAGGAAAGAATGCTGTATTTTGTCAAATGATTTTCTGCATCAATTGAGAGGACTATATGATTCTTGTCTCATCTATTATTAATGTGTTCTATCACATTGATTGAATTGCAAATGTCAAGCCACCCGTGCATCCCAGGGATGAATCCCACCCTCATGATGCATAATCCTTTTAATGTACTGTTGGATATTATTGGCTATGATCTTGTTGAGAATTTTGGTATCCATACTCATCAGGGATAGTGGTCTGTAATCTTCCATTTTGATGGGGTCTTTGCCTGGTTTTGGGATCNTAAATGAAGACTAAGAAAAGAGTAGTGAAAATCAGGGTATAAAGAAAAGTTCATTTCTTTCCTTCTCGTTCTGAAAATTCCGGGAACATGATTATTCCTTTTGCTTTATATGCAACTAAGAAAAGGGAAAGAGTGACATTTATATGTAAGATTCAGCGGCACTTAATTGCACTTTTTTTTTTTTAAAGATTTTATTCATTTATGTGACAGAGAGACAGCCAGCGAGAGAGGGAACCACAGCAGGGGAGAGGGAGAGGAAGAAGCAGGCTCCCAGCCGAGGAGCCCGATGTGGGACTCGATCCCGGAACCCCGGGATCACGCCCCGAGCCGAAGGCAGTCGCTTTAACGACTGTGCTACCCAGGCGCCCCTTTTTGGGACATTTTTATCACAGCTTCAATCTTGCTACTGGTTATTGGCCTATTCAGATTACCAATTTCTTCTATTTCAGTCTTGGTAGGTTATAGGATTCCAGGAAGGTATCCATTTCTTCCAGGTCACCTAATTTATTGGCATATAGTTGTTGATAACAGTTTCCAATAATTGTTTCTATTTCCTTGGTGTCAGTCATGATCTTTCCCCTTTCATTCATAATTTTATTAATTTGGGTCCTTTCTCTTTTCTTTTGGATAAGTCTAGCCAGTGGTTTATCAATCTTATTAATTCTTTCAAAGAACCAGTTTCTAGTTTCGTTGATCTGCTCTACTGTATTTCTGGTTTCTAATTCATTGATCTCGGATCCAATCTTAATTATTTCTTTTCTCATGCCTGGCTTAGGCTTTATTTATTGTTCCTTCTCCAGTTCTTTAACGTGTAGAAACAGTTTGTGTACTCTGGTTTTTTCTACTTTTTTTTTTAAAAGATTTTATTTATTTATTTGACAGAGATAGAGACAGCCAGCGAGAGAGGGAACACAAGCAGGGGGAGTGGGAGAGGAAGAAGCAGGCTCACAGCAGAGGAGCCTGATGTGGGGCTCGATCCCATAACGCCGGGATCATGCCCTGAGCCGAAGGCAGACGCTTAACCGCTGTGCCACCCAGGCGCCCCTCTACTTTTTTGAATGAGGCTTGGATGGCTATGTATTTCCCCCATAAGGCTGCCTTTGCAATATCCCATAGGTTTTGGACTGATGTGTTTTCATTCTCATTAGTTTCCATGAATTGTTTGATTTCTTCTTTAATTTCCTGGTTGATCCCAACATTCTTTTTTTAAATAATATTTTTATTATATTATATTAGTCACCATACAGTACATCCCTAGTTTTTTTAAATAAAGTTCCATGATTCATTACTTGAGTATAACACCCAGTGCACCATATAATACATGCCCTCATTAATACCCATCACCAGCCTATCCCATTCCCCCACCCCCCTCTGAAGCCCTCAGTTTGTTTCCCTGAGTCCATAGTCTCTCATGCTTCATTCCCCCTTCTGATTAGCCCCCTTTCTTTATCCTTTTCTTCCCCTACCGATCTTCCTACATCTTATGTTCTGTAAATGAGTGAAACTATATGATAATTGTCTTTCTCTGCTTGACTTATTTCACTTAGCATTATCTCCTCCAGTGCCATCCATGTTGCAGCAAATCATTGTATATATGGACCACATCTTCTTAATCCAGTCATCTGTTGAAGGGCACCTTGGCTCCTTCCACGATTTAGCTATTGTGGACAATGCTGCTATTCCTTCCACGATTTAGCTATTGTGGACAATGCTGCTATGAACATTGGGGTGCATATGGCCCTTCTCATCACTATGTCTGTATCTTTGGGGTAAATACCCAGTATTGCAATTGCTAGATCACAAGGTAGCTCAATATTTAACTTTTTAGTGAGTGACCCAAACATTCTTAAGTGGGGTGGTCTTTAGCTTCCAAGTGTTTGAATTCCTTCCAATTTTTTTTCTTGTGATTGAGTTCCAGTTTCAAAGCATTGTGGTCTGAGAATATGCAGGGAATAACCTCAAACTTTTAGTATCAGTTGAGACGTGATTTGTGACTCAGTATGTGGTCTATTCTGGAGAATGTTCCATGTGCATTTGAGAGGAATGAGTATTCTGTCTTTTTAGGGTGGAAAGTTCTGTATATATCTATGAGGTCCATCTGGTCCAGTGTGTCATTCAAAGCTCTTGTTTCTTTGTTGATTTTCTGCTTAGATGATGTGTCTATTGCTGAGAGTGGAGTGTTGAGGTCCCCTACTATTAACATATTATTATCTATAAGTCTCTTTATTCTGATTAAGAGCTGGCTTAGGCAGTTGGCTGCTCTCATGTTGGGGGCAGAGATATTTATAATTGTTACATCATCTTGTTGGATAGACCATTTAAGAATGATATAGTGTCCTTCTGTATCTCTTACTACAGTCTTTAGCTTAAAATCTAATTTGTCTGATATGAGAGTTGCTACCCCGGCTTTCTTTTGAGGTCCATTGGCCTGAAAAATGGTTCTCCATCCCTTCACTTTCAGTCTGGATGTATCTTTATTTTCAAAATGAGTCTTCTGTGGACAGCAAATGGATGGGTCATGTCTTTTTATCCAATCTGCAACCCTGTGGCATTTTATGGGAGCATTTAGGCATTCACGTTGAGAGTGATTATGCAGAGATATGATTTTAATGTCATCATGTTGCCTGTGAAGTTCTTGTTTCTATAAATTGTCTTTGTAAATTTCTGTTCTATAACACTCTTGGGTTCTTTCTCCTTTTATAGAACCACCCTCAATATTTCTTGCAGGGCTGGCGTGTTGGTCACATGTTCTTACAGTTTCTGGTGGTCTTGCATCCTCCTTGTCCCTCCATCCATTTGAATGAGAGCCTTGCTGGATGCAGTATCCTTGGGTGCATGTTCTTCTCACTTAGTACCTTGAATATGTCTTTTATCAGCCCTTTCTGGCTTGCCAGGTCTCTGCAGACAGGTCTGACATTATTCTGATATTCTTCCCTTTGTATGTAACAAATTTCTTCTCCCCCTTGCCACTTTCAAGATTGTTTTCTTGGATCCAAGATTTGCATATTGTACTATTATATGTTGTGGTGTCAGTCTGTTCTCATTGATCTTTGGAGGGGTCCTCTCTGCCTCTTGGACACGAATGCTTGCTTCCTTCCCCAGATTAGGGAAGTTCTCAGCTATGATTCACTCAAATATACCTTCTGGACCTCTCTCTTTTTCCATCCCCTCCGTGATCCCAATAATTCTGATATTAGAACATTTCATTGAGTCAATAATCTTTTTGAGCTTAATTTCTTGAAATTGGATTCATTTTTCCCATGTCACCTTGTTTTCGTTCTTTCTATTATCTTATCCTCTAGCTCACTAATTTGTTCTTCTGCCTCGTTTACCCTGGCAGTCAAAGTATCCAGTTAAACTGCATTTCATTCATAACATTTTTAAGTTCGGCCAGAATAGATCTTATTTCAGCCCTTAGAGATTTTATATTTTTGTTAATATTTTTCTCAAGTCTAGATATCATCTTGATAAATGTTACCCTGAAATCCATATCTGACATCTTGGTTATATTCATATCCATTAGCTCTGTGGCAGAGGCTACAGTCTCTCTTTCTTTCCTTTATTTGGAGTTCTTCCTCTTTGTCATTCTGTTGAGGTGTGGTTGTGGTTTGGAATGTACAGAGTCCAAATTATTTACCAGGACCCAAGCAAGATGCATCATTTTATAGGGACCTTAGGGATATGGGCTTCTTGTTCTTTCAGCCTGCCTTCTGAGGGAGGGGACTGCAGGGCTGATACTCAGGGAACCCTGTTTGGGCAGAGTTGCCATGCCCCCTGTGGGGGGGGGTGGGCTCAGTGAGAACTGGTTTTTTGGTGCTTTTGTTCTCTGAAGGCTCTCCTTGGTGGCTTTTTCTGTTTCTTCTGAGATTCAGAGCAGATGTGACTGTATCCAAACCTCTGTCTCAAAACAGAGAAATCACAGTCTGCTCTTCACTGAGCTTTCCAGGCCACATTGACTCCATTTCTGTCTGTGCTGCTAAAAACCCACAGCCTCCTGGTTTGTGAGTCCCGCAGCTGCTCTCCCAGTCCTCGTTCCCAGGCCAGGCAGGTCTCTGCCCTTTGCTTCTAAAACCACAAGCTGCCCCCAGTTTGCACATGCAGTCCTGAGCTCAAGGTTTCAGTGTTGTGGGGGGCCCTAAAGACCTCTCTCCACTGTTACCGGTCTGTGAGTCTGTGCCTGGTCCCCAGTGTGGGAGGCTTTTGCCTTCCTGGCACAAGAGCACAGAGGCTCCCTCCCCCTTCTGTTTATCTTCCAATACCTGCCCACAGAGTCTCGGCTCCCCACTTCATACCTCAAGACCAATCACCGGAGTTGTTCTGTTTGTAGAGATTGAGATGTATCTTCTTACATCTCAGGCTAATTTTGTGGGTGTTCAGAATTGTCTGGTAGATATCCAGCTTCATTCAGGGGACCTGTTGAAATAGGGTCCTGTACTCCTCTGCTATCTTTCCCTCCTCCTCTAGAGCAAATTTTTAAATACACAATACACTTTATTAACTGTAGGCATTATGCTGTACAGTAAATCTCTAGGACTTACTCATGTTACATAACTGAAATTGTTTACCTTTCCACTAATATGTACTTTAGGTTTGATGTGAGTCTCTTACAGGCAGCATAAATAGTCCTTGCTTTTGTCCATTAAATCACCCTATGTGTTTTATTGGAGCACTAAGTCCATTCATGTTCAATGTAATTATTGATAGATATGTACTTATTACTATTTTGTTATTTGTTTTATGGTTGCTTTTGTAGTTCTTCTCTGTTCCTTTCTTTTTCTTCTGCTCTGTTATCTGTGGTATGATTCTTTTCTTTAGTGGTATGCTTGGATGCATTTTTCTTAATTTTTTGCCAATTATAGGTATTTAATTTGTGGTTATCATTAGATTCATATGTAACATCTTATTCATATAGCAGTCTATATTAAATTGATGGTCAATTAAATTTGAACCCACCCTAGGAGCACTAAATTTTCCCTCCCCCCTTTTTAAGTATATTATATCCTACTTTACATCCTTTTATTTTGTGAATGCCTTGCCTGAATTTTATTATATAATTCATTTTACTGCTCCTTTGCTCTAACTACCATACTGGTTTTATAAGTGATTAATCTACTACTTTTGTTATGTTTATATTTACATATACATGTATTTTTTTCTATCCTAATTTTCTTACTCTTAACTATGGCCTTTTCTTTTTCCTCAGTGAATTACCTTTATGCTTCTTGTAAGACTGGCTCCATGCTAATGAACTCCTTTAACTTTTTTGTGTGTGAGTAGTTATCTCTCCTTCTTCTCTGAATGATAAACTTGCTGTGTAGAGTATTCCTGGTTGCAGGTTGTTTCCTATTAACATCTTTAATTTATCATGCCACTTTCTTCTGGCTTGCAAAGTTTCTTCTGATGAATTGGTGGAGGGCCATACATAGCTTGTATGTAACTGGTTTTTTCCCCCTTGCTGCTTTTGATTTATTTATTTCTTTATTTATTTTTAAACATTTTATTTTTTATTTATTTGTCAGAGAGAGAGAGAGAGAACAAGCAGGGGGGGAGGGAGGGTATAGGGAGAAGCAGAATCCCCGCTGAGCAAGTAGCCCAATGCAGGACTCGATCCCAGGACCCTGAGATCATGACCTGAGCCAAAGGCAGACACTTATCCGACTGAACCACCCAGGCATCCCTCTTGCTGCTTTTAAAATTATCTCTTTATCACTACTTTTTTCCATTTTAATTACTATGTGTTTTGGTGTTTACTTCCTTGGGTGGATTTTGTTGGAAGCTCTCTGTGCCTCCTGGATCTGGATGTCTGTTTCCTTTCTCAGACTAGGCAAGTTTTCAGCTATTAGTTCTTCAAATAAAGTTTCTGCCCCTTTTCTCTTTTTTTAAAAAGACTTTATTTGTATATTTGAGAAAGAGAGAGAATACAAGCCGGGGGGGGGCAGAGGAAGAGGAGAAGCAGACTCCCTGCTCAACAGGGAACCCAATGTGGGGTCAATCCCAGGACCCTGAAATTATGACTTGAGACAAAGGCAGACATTAACCAACTGAGCCACCCACGTGCCCGCCCCCCCCCCAGTTTTTTCTCTCTTGTTCTTCTGGGATTCCTATAATGTGAATGTTATTATGCCTGATGATGTCACTGAGTTCCCTTAAACTATTTTCATTTATTTCATTATTATTATTATTATTATTATTATTATTATTATTATTTTGTTGTTCTGCTTTGTTGTTTTCCATTACTCTCTCTTCCAGGTTGCTGATACATTCCTTTGCCTCCTCTACTCTATTATTGATTATCTCTAGTGTATTTTTTATATTAGTTCTTTAGTTCTTCATCTCTGGTTCTTTTTTATATATCCTATCTCTTTGTTGAAGGTCTCACTGAGATCCTCCACTCCTTCTCTAACCCAGTAAGTACCTTTATAACCATTGCTTTGAATTCTTTATCAGGCATACTGCTTATCTCTGTTTCATTTAGCTCTTTTGCTATGATTTTGTCCTGTTCTTTCATTTGGGACTATTCTTCCATCTTCTCATTTTGTCTAACTCTCTGTTTTTATGCATTAGAAAATTCAGCTATGTCTACTGATCCTGAACGCATTGGCTTTGTGAAGAAGTCATGCTGTGGTGCACTGTAGTTCAATATCCCCTGTTTACCAGTACCCAGCACTTCAGGCATGTCTCTTATGTGGGGTGCATGGAGCCTACTTTTATGCCCAAGCATCTTTTGGTTTTAGTCCAATTTGCTGCAATGGCTCACATTGAATGTTGGGAGCAGGATTTTGTCCATATACTATTAAGGGACCAGTCTCAGACCACTGTGGGCTTGTAGATGAGTGGTATTCTGAGTCAAATCTGATGCCTGCCCTCAGCCTGTTCAGCATAGCTGTGGTTGCACCAGTCTTCAGTACAGTCTCCCTTGTTGCCTGAGAGGCAACCTTCAGTAAAATATGATGCCTGCCCCAGTGTGTCTGTTAGGGCTGCAGTAGCACCAACCTGCAATGTGCTTTCTTTGCCTTGTCCCCTGAAATACTTTTAGTGGTGAGTGGGGCCAGCCGTCAGACCAGATACCTACTCTTATTCCATCTGCAGGGGGTGTAGTGACCCCAAATTTCAGGGTCCTCTCCTTGTGCTGCCCACTGAGAGGTTTTTGTTGGGCAGAACCAGCAATCAGATCAGATGTCTGCCTACAAGCCATCTACTGCAGTTGAATTAGTGTATGTGGGTGTCTTTTCCTCTCCTCACTGCAGGAATCACTTTGGATTCTCACTAGTCCCTGCCATGGCTACTTTCAGGATGCATCATGGTAGGGAAAAAAAGAAAACTCACCTGCCACCTACCTTGCTAACATTTAACTTAAATTCACAAACACAGAAAGTTATCTCAGTAGCCTGTTCTAGATATTAAGTAAAATGTTGCTCATCTGTGAAAAGTGCTGTGCCCCACCCACAAATTATGATGGCAGCTTCCATGGTGGTGAACCCAGCTCCAGTAAATCCTGTGTGCTCTGTTCCCTCAACTGTTATGTATCTGATACATCCACATGTAGATTTATCTTTACTTTGATTTGTATATAGAGTCTACTTCAATTAATTCTGAGGATTTGTGACTCTTCAATTCTCAAAAAAAATAACATTTAAATATATTTTTATCATCACTCCCTTATTTTCTTCTGGAGCTACTATTAAATGTATACAGGCACCCTTTAATACATCATCTTTCAAAAAATACCTTTTCATATATTTTATGACTTTTTCTCTATGCTGCATTATGGGTGAGTTCCTCAATGCTATCTTCTAATTTTTCATTCTTTCTTCAAGGTCTTATAAAAAGTTGTTTGTTATTATTATTATTAATTATTATTATTATTTACTTTTAAAATTTGAGACATTTTTTTCTCCTTCAGTTTCTCTCAGCCTCTTTCTAGTGGTTTGGCTTTTACTTCTACCCAGCTCCCTTGTATCTTCAGTCTAAAATCAGTATGTTTTAGTTCAGGTTACCCCAGAATCAGAATTTGCAACAAAGATTTCTGCTTAGCTAGGGTATTTAGAGTTGATCCAAGGAATCTCTATAAAAATAATAAAGAAATGAGGTATAAAATAGAAGGTAGCCCAAAAGGTTTGTTATTAAGATAATTATCACTGTGGGCAAATGAAGTTTTATTCTTCTGGGTAATTATGGAATTTAGTGTAAAATAGCTATGTCAGATTTATCCTCCTGAATGAATGAGGGAGCTGACACATTTTGCATCAGGCATTGTTTCAGGGCTACTCTCGGGACATTGATTCCAAGGCACTTCTGGTTTGTTACATGGGTGACAAGGTTTTAAATGTTAGAAAAAAGCTGCAGGCAAGGAAATACAGTTTTGGTTTTTTGTGTGTTATTTGGAAATCAAATTGGCTTAGGATATTGGTAGCGTCTAGTATGTAAAATATATTGATGGCTTAGAATTGCTCTCTCACGGTCATGTTGGATGCATTTCAGATTCAGTCACTCAGCCTACAGGAGCTTGACTCAGTTTCTGCCTATGATTTTGTGGTCTGCGTTCTTGAGCCTCCCAAAGTATGTTGCTTCACATAAGCTGTTCTAACCAGAGATAGTTTTCAGCTTTATTCAATTTTTTATTTTCATGAGTGAGAGGATGCGATCCCAGATCTTGGTTTTAATCAGTAAACTCAGCCTTTAGTCTTCAAACTTACATGAAGTACTTTAAACTCCCAGGAATCTTTGGGAGATGCACTCCTAAATCCATTGCCTAATTTTGGGCTCAGAGTGCAGCAGATAATGGCTTTTTTTTTTTTTAGCTTTACTCATTTTTTTGTTTTTGTTTTTTAAATTTATGATTAACAGAGAATGTTTTCTCTTTTTGGCATGATTATGTCAATAATTTTCAGTATTTATATTTCACCTAACATTATTAAGTATTTGGCATAGAGTGGTGCCTCAAAGAATAAACTTAGAATGCCATGTCAATTGGAAGTCTGAATTTTCTGCTTTACCTTTACATTCCCATTCCACCAGCTTCCTAGTATCTTTACAATATTTCTACCTCATTTTCTTTTTCCCTGTCTCTATCTGTTGCTCCTCTCTAACATCATCTTTAGATATCGGATCCCTGTTTAGTGATCAATTTTTACTCCTGATGCTTGTTTCAGTCTCCTGTCTCTAACCTCAGTTTTGAGGACTTGTCATTCTGCCTCCAAAAGAATTAACATTTGGCTTCTTTTCCCATGTAACCATAGTTTAGCATTCTAACCCATGTTCTGAACCAAACAAGATCATTTTCTACCTGATCTTCCTAAAAGGTGAAAAGGATCAGACACCTTTGTGACATTACTTGCACTTATGCAAATCTCTCCTTTAGTATCACACTGTCTTGAAATATTTGCCTATGAGACTTTTCTTACTTACGTATATATTTTTTTAGGACAAGGAAAATATATTCAACCACTTTTGAAATAAGTATTTCTAAATTTTGATTTTTTTATTAAGTTTAATTTCAGACTTTTTACTGACAAAAAAAAAACACTAAAGAGAACCTATTCTAATTTTCACCACAAGATGGAACCGTCAGAATTCAGATCATAAAGAAGGACAATAAAAAACTAAAGCCAGAGTTGTGAGAATTGGTACAAGTTTTAATTATACTCAAGCCTATACTGAATAAGAACATATTCATTGCATGAAAGAGAATAAAGGGCCCAAGTGTTCCATGTTGTAGGTCTATGTTTCTGTCTTGAAATAAGAACATAGATGTTTTCCAGGGAATATATTTTCAGAAGAGATTGATGTAATTTTATATAAATTAGTTAAAGTAAACATCCACTGTTTCAAAAACTAGAACACACTAATTTCTATTATCACAAAAGTGATCCTTGCAGTTTGTGTTTTAAATTTTATGTCTGAGTATCGTGTCATTCAAAAAAGAAAAACCTTAAAACTTGCTCAAAAACAGAACTGTATGAGTTATCATCAATTTTGGTAGCTTAGGAGACGTCAGGAAAGTTAAAAATCTGCCTCTTCCAAATGTTTGAGAAATGAAAAACACTTTTATGACATTATCAAAGGCACTATTAAATTGAATGGTCTAATATGATTCTATTAATTAGTATTCTCTACTTCTTTTTCTTTTACACCCTTCATCAAATAAATATTTATTGTCTATCAAATGCAAAGTTCTATTAAAAAACAACAAAGAGAGGGGGAGGAGTTAATATGGCAGAGGAGTAGGGGACCACTTTTTCAGCTGGTCCCTTGAGTCGAGCTGGATAGGTACCAGACCATCCTGAACATCCACGGAATCAGCCTGAGACACAGGAAGATACATCTGGATCTCTATGAATGAACATCTCCAGCGATGAGTATTGAGGTATGAAGCAGGGAGCCATGAAATCCCACACAGATATAGGAAGATAAATGGAAGGGGGAGGGAGCCACCACATTTGGGTGCCAGGAAGTGGTAGCCACCTGCACAGGGGAGCAGGCTGACTCGTGGATCGGTACCAGCACCTGGGAGAGAGCAGACTGAGACCATGAGCAGGGGAACGCACACGAACAGACTGAAACGGAGCTCTGGAGAGCGCGGGGGCAGCTGGCGGCTGGCGGTGTTACTCAGTTATCAGAAAGAACGAGTTCTCAACATTTGCTGCAACATGGATGACACTGGAGGAGATAATGCTAAGTGAAATAAGTCAAGCAGAGAAAAACAATTATCATATGGTTTCTCTCATATATGGAACATAAGAACTAGGAAGATTGGTAGGGGAAGAAAGGGATAAAGAAAGGGGGGTAATCAGAAGGGGGAATGAAGCATGAGAGATTATGGACTCTGAGAAACAAACTGAGGGCTTCAAAGGGGAGGGGTCGGGGGAATGGGATGGACTGGTGATGGGTAGTGAGGAGGGCACATATTGCGTGGTGCACTGGGTGTTATATGCAACTAATGAATCATCGAACTTTACATTGGAAACCAGGGATGTACTGTATGGTGACTAACATAATATAATAAAAAAAAACATTAAAAAAAAAGAAACACAAAAGACAGAGACGTGCCAGCCCTGGAAATGAGGGCTGGAATGCCAGCTATGGGGCACACATCCAGGGATGCTGCAGGGTTGAGCAGCACAAACAGAAACAGAGTTAAAGTGGCAAGAACATCAGTGGAGAACGGTCTGCGATCCCTCTGTTCTGAGACAGAGGCTGAGATTTGGCTACTACTTCTCTGACTATCAGAAGAGGCACAGCAAAATGCCAGGGAAAGCCACCAGAGAACAAAAGCCTGGAAATACCAGCTCACAGTGTGCCCATCCCCATCCCCCCTCACAGGGGACACAAAGAATCTACCCAAACAGGGCTGCCTGAGTATCAGTGCGGCAGGCCCCTCCCCCAGAGGCAGGCTGAAAATTCAAGAAGCCCACATCCCTAAGGTCCCTATAAAACAAGGGCGCACTGCCTGGGTCCTTGTCAATAATTTGGGCTCTGGACAACCCCACAACCTCTCCTTATCAGAATGACGAGAAGGAGAAATCCCCCCAGCAAAGAAAAGACAATGAGTCTGTGGCCTCTGCCACAGAACTAATGGATATGGATATAACCAAATTATCAGGAATGGAGTTCAGAGTAACAATGGTCAAGATGATGTGTAGACTTGAAAAAAGTATTAACAAAAATGTTAATGTGAATATAGAATCTCGAAGGGGGGAAATGAGAGCGAATCTGGCAGAAATTGAAAATTCTATGAATCAAATGCAGTCAAAACTAGATGCTCTGACGGCCAGGGTGAATGAGGCAGAAGAACGTATCGGCGAATTGGAGGATGGGTTAGTAGAAGAGAAAGCAAAAATAGAAACTTGGCTCAAAAAATCCATTCTCAAGAATGTAGGTTACAGGAGATTACTGACTCAATGAAACATTCCAATGTCAGAATCATCGGAATCCCCGAGGAGGTGGAGAAAAACAGAGGTCTAGAAAACATATTTGAACAAATTGTAGATGAAAACTTCCTTAATCTNGCCAAATACAGTCAAAACTAGAGGCTCTGACGGCCAGGGTGAATGAGGCAGAAGAACGTATCGGCGAATTGGAGGATGGGTTAGTAGAAGAGAAAGCAAAAATAGAAACTTGGCTCAAAAAATCCATTCTCAAGAATGTAGGTTACAGGAGATTACTGACTCAATGAAACATTCCAATGTCAGAATCATCGGAATCCCCGAGGAGGTGGAGAAAAACAGAGGTCTAGAAAACATATTTGAACAAATTGTAGATGAAAACTTCCTTAATCTAGCAGAAAAAACAAGCTTTCATTTCCAAGAGGCAGAGAGAACCCCTCCCAAGCTCAACCATGACAAACTTACGCCAAGTCACNAAACCTACGCCACGGCATGTCATAGTGCAATTCGCAAATATTAGATCCAAGGATACAGTATTGAAAGCGGCCAGGGCAAAGAAATTTCTCACGTACCAAGGCAAAGGTATCAGGATTACGTCAGACCTGTCTACAGAGACCTGGAATGAGAGAAAGGCTTGGGGGGGCATTTTTAAAGCTCTTTCAGAGAAAAACATGCAGCTAAGGATGCTTTATCCAGCAAGGCTGTCATTCAGAATTGATGGAGAGATAAAGACCTTCCAGAATCGCCAGTCATTGATCAATTTCATAACCATGAAAAAAGCCCTATAGGAGATATTAAGGGGGGTTCTATAAAAGTTAAAAGCACCAAGAGTGATACAGAACAGAAAGTCAAAAACTATAGAAACAAAGACTTACAGGCAACATGGCATCATTAAAATCATATCTCTCAATAATCACTCTCAATGTGAATGGTCTAAATGCTCCCATAAAATGCCACAGGGTTGCAGATAGGATAAAAAGACATGACCCATCCATTTGCTGTCTACAAGAGACTCATTTTGACCTAAAGATACATTCAGACTGAAAGTGAAGGGATGGAATACCATCTTTCATGCCAATGGACCTCAAAAGAAAAGCTGGGGTAGCAAATCTCATATCAGACTGACTGGATATTAAACTAAAGACTAAAGTTAGAGATACAGAAGGGCACTATATTGGTTTTTTTAATGTTTTTTTATTATATTATTTCAAGTCAACATACAGTACATCCCTGGTTTCCGATGTAAAGCTCGATGCTTCATTAGTTGCATATAACACCCAGGGCACCATGCAACACGTGCCCTCCTCACTACCCATCACCAGTCCATCCCATTCCCCCAACCCCTCCCCTCTGAAGCCCTCAGTTTGTTTCTCAGAGTCCATAGTCTCTCATGCTTCATTTCCCCTTCTGATTACCCCCCCTTTCTTTATTCCTTTCTTCCCCTACCAATCTTCCTAGTTCTTATGTTCCATAGATGAGAGAAATCATATGATAATTGTCTTTCTCTGCTTGACTTATTTCACTTAGCATTATCTCCTCCAGTGCTGTCCATGTTGCAGCAAATGTTGAGAACTTGTTCTTTCTGATAGCTGAGTAATATTCCATTGTATATATGGACCACAGCTTCTTAATCCAGTTATCTGTTGAAGGGCATCTCGGCTCCTTCCATGATTTCACTATTGTGGACAATGCTGCTATGAACATTGGGGTGCATGTGGCCCTTCTCTTCACTACGTCTGTATCTTTGGGGTAAATACCCAGTAGTGCAATGGCTGGGTCATAGGGTAGCTCAATGTTTAACTTTTTAAGGGACCTCCACACTGTTTCCCAGAATGGCTGTACCAATTTGCATTCCCACCAACAATGTAGGAGGGATCCCCTTTCGCCACATACTCTCCAGAAATTGCTGTTTCTTGCCTTGTCAATTTTTGCCATTCTAACTGGCATAAGGTGGTATCTTAGTGTGGTTTTGATTTGAATTTCTCTGATGGCTAATGATGTTGAACATTTTTTCATGTTTCTGTTAGCCACTTGTATGTCATCACTGGAAAAGTGTCTGTTCATATCTTCTGCCCATTTTATGACTTGTTTATTTGTTTCTCACGTATTGATTTTGAGAAGTTCTTTGTAGATATTAGATACCAGTATTTTATCTGTAGAATCATTTGCAAAAATATTCTCCTATCGCTTGGGCTTCCTCTTAGCTTTTTTGACTGTTTTCTTGGCTGTGCAGAAATTTTTATCTCGATGAAGTCCCACAAGTTCATCTTATCTTTTGTTTGTCTTGCCTTTGGTGATGTGTCATGAAAAAGTTTGCTGTGTCTGATGTCGTAGAGGTTGCTGCCTATACTGTCCTCTAGAATTTTGATGGATTCCTGTCTCACATCAAGGTCTTTCATCCATTTGGAGTTTATCTTTGTGTATGGTGTGAGAGAGTGGTCAAGTTTCAGTTTTTTTCATGTAGCTGACCAATTCTCCCAGCACCATTTTTTGAAGAGACTGTCTTTTTTCCACTGGATGCTTTTTCCTGCTTTATTGAAGATTAGCTGGCCAAAGAGGCAAGGGTCCATTTCTGGGTTCTCTATTCTGTTCCATTGGTCCATGTGTCTGTTTTTGTGCCAATACCATGCTGTCTTTTTGATCAGAGCTTTGTAGTACAGCTTGAAATCCGGCATTGTGATGCCCCCAGCTTTGTTTTTCCTTTTCAACAATTCCTTGGAGATTCGGGGCCTTTTTTGATTCCACACAAATTTAAGGGCTGTTTGTTCCAGTTCTTTGAAAAATGTCATTGGTATTTTGATCGGGATATCATTGAAAGTGTAGATTGCTCTGGGTAGCATGGACATTTTAACTATGTTAATTATTCCGATCCATGAGCATGGGATATTTTGCCATCTTTTAGTGTCCTCTTCAATGTCTTTCAAGGGTGATTTGTAGTTTCTAGAATATAGATCCTTTACAGTTCTGGTTAAGTTAATTCCAAGATAACGTATGATTTTTGGTGCTATTGTAAATGGGATGGATTCCCTAATTTCTCTTTCTTCAGTCTAATTGTTTGTGTATAGAAATGCAACTGATTTCTGAGCATTGATTTTTATCCCTCCACATTACCGAATTGCTCTATAAGTGCTAGTGGATTGGGGGTGAATTCTTTTGGGTTTTCCATAGAGAGTATTATGTCATCTGTGAAGAGGAGACAGTTTGAGTTCTTTTTTGCTTATTTGGATAAAATTTATCCCTTTTTGTTGTCTGATTGCTGTGCAAGGACTTCTAGTACTATGTTGAATAGGGTGCTGTATTTTGTCAAATGCTTTTTCTGCATCTATTGAGAGGATCATATGATTTTTGGCTTTTTTCTTCTTGATAAAATATATCACACTGATAGATTTGCAAATGTTGAACCACACTTGCATACCAGGGATGAATCCCACTTGGTCATGATGGATAATCCTTTTACTGTACTGTTTGATTCTATTAGCAAGGATCTTGTTGAAGATTTTGGCGTCCATATTCTTTAGAGAAATCGGTCTGTAATTCTCCTTTTTGAGGGGGTCTTTGCCTGATTTGGGGATCAAGGTAATATTGGCCTCATAGAATGAGTTTGGTAGCTTTCCTTCTGTTTCTATTGTTTGAAATAGCTTTAGGAGAATAGGTATTATTTCTTCTTTGAATGCTTGGTAGAATTCCCTGGAAATACCATCAGGCCCTGGGGTTTTGTTTTTTGGAAGGTTTTTAATCACCGTTTCAATCTCTTCATAAGTAATTGGTCTGTTTATAAAATCAATTTCATCCTGTTTCAGTCTTGGTAGTTTATTGGTTTCCAGGAAGGCCTCCATCTCTTCCAGATTGCTTAACTTATTGGCATAAAGATTTTGATAAAAGTTTCTAATAATCATTCCAATTTCATTGGTGTTGGTTGTGACCTCTCCCTTTTCATTCATAATTTTATTAATTTTTGTCCTTTCTCTATTCTTTTGGATAAGTCTTGCCAGTGGTTTGTCAGTTTTATTCATTCTCTCAAAGAGCCAGCTTCTAATTCTTTTGATCTGCTCTACTGTGCTCCTGGTTTCTAATTCATTGATCTCTGCTCTAATCTTTATCAACTACTTTCCCGTGTGTGGATTAGGCTTGTTCCTCTGTTGCTGTTCCAGCTTCTGGAGGTGAGAATGTAAAAACTGCATTTTAGATTTTTCTATTCTCTTGAGTGAGGCTTCGATGGCTATGTATATTCCCCTTAGGACTGCATTTGCAGTGTCCCATAGGTTTTGGACCATTTTTTTTTCATTCTTGTTGGTCTCCATAAATTGTTTAAATTGATTTTTAATTTCCTGGTTTATCGAATCATTCTTGAGCAGGATGGTTCTTAGTCTCCAAGTGGTTGAGTTTCTTCCAAATTTTTCCATGTGGTTGAGTTCCAATTTCAGAGCGTTTTGGTCTGAGAATATGCAGGGAATAATTTCAGTCTTTTGGTATTGGTTGAGACCTGCTTTGAGACACAGAACATGGTCTTTTCTTGAGAATGTTCCATGGGCATTAGAGTAGAATGAGTATTCTTTGGTTCTGGGGTGTAGTGTTCTATATATATACATATATATATATATATATATGTCTATGAGGCCCAACTCATCTAGTATGGCATTCTAAGCTCTTGTTTCTGTGTTGATTTTCTGCTTAGGTGATCTGTCTATTGCTGATAGCGGAGTGTTGTGGTCCCCTACTATAATGTATTATCATCTATATGTCTCTTTTTTGTGGTTAAGAGTTGGTTGTGTATCTCGCTGCTCCCCTATTGGGGCATACATATTTATATTTGTCATATCCACTTGTTGGATACATCCTTTAAGAATAAATTAGTTCCCTTCTGTATCTCTAACTATAGTTTTTAGTTTGAATTCCAATCTGTCTGATATGAGAATTACTAACCCATCAGCTATTATTTTTTGAAATACATTTTCTGCCTCTCTTTCTTTTCTCCTTCTGGGATCCTTCTTATGTGAATGTTATCATATTTGATGGAGTAACTGAGTTGTTTAAGTATTTTGTCATTATGCAGTTTATGTTTCTCACCCATTCAGCTTGATTGCTTTCCATTGCTCTATGCTCCAGGTGACTGTTACATTCCTCTGCTTCCTGTAGCCTACTGTTTAGTCAACCTATTGTATTTTTAATTTTCTTTATCAGTTTTTTTGTTTCTGATATGTTATTTTTTATCTCTTTGCCAAGGGGTCTTTCTGATGTCCTCCACCCTTTTCCGAAGTCCAATGAGTACCTTTATGATCATTACTTTAAATTCTCTATCAGAATTTCTGTTTCACTTTGTTCTGCTGCTGTGGTTTTGTCATGTTCTTTCATTTGGAACAAATTCTTCTGTCTCCTCATTATATCTACCTTTCTGTTTCTGTTTCTCTGTGTTATGAAAATCAGCTACATATTCTGCTCTTGAAAGTAGTGACTTTTTGAAAAAGAGGTCTTGTATGCCCTTCAGTGCAGTGTCCCCTGTTCACCAGAATGTTGCACTTCAGGGAGTCCCCTGTGTGTGTTGCTTGTGTGCTGTTATTGTGTCTGAGTCACTGTTCCTTTCAGTTCATACTTCTGCACTAACCCTCTGCCTGTCATGGTCTATGCTCCAAGTTCTGCTGGTTATACAAACTTACAGAATTCAACCCCTGTATTTTTCAAAGCTGAATGTTATGAAGATTCATTTTTCCCATGTGTGCTCGCTGGTATATGGGATTGTTTCTTTCTTCTCCCCATGTGCACAGCTCCCTCCCTCCTGTGGGAAACTCCCAATCACTGTTTCTGCCCTTCCTAGCCTCGCTAATGCAGCTTCTTCTCTACATTTTGTTGTGGAGTTTCTTTTGCCAGTCTTCAGATCAGTGTCCAGCTTATTGACTCAGACGTGAGTGGTATCTAGTTGTAAACATGGGCTTTGGGTCCTCCAATACTGCCATCTTACTAAATCTTCCCATGACAAAAATGTTTTAAAAATAAAGTTCAAGAGAATATTTTAGCAAACTGTAGCATTTTCTGAGCTTAATTTTGTTGTACTTGTGACAAGAATATTACTGTAACATATAGACATATTATTCTGATTAGTCCATGAAAGAAAAAAAGAAAGAAAGAAAAGAAAGAATGGAAGGAAGAAAGAAAAGAGAAAAAAGAAAAGAAAGAAAAAGAAAGAAACATTGAAGAAAATGTGTTACATGGAAAAATTTTAGAATCTAAAAACAATCAGGGCAGTGAAAAAGAGAAACTATTACCAAGAGAATCTGTACATAATTGTAGATAGAGAGTCAAATTAACTGGTTTTAGATGAAGTTTGTTGTAGAAATGGTGAGTATAATTTTGGAATAACTTAAAGTAATTTTCTCCCCTCCTCCTGAAGAAGAAGAAGAATTATTTCTCTCTGTTGTTGGTCATTTTCTTTTGTTTTATGTTGCAATGTTCATTTTAAACATTTCTATTTAGACATCAATCAAATAGAATCAGTATCATTATCATGAGCATTAAAAACAAAAGAAAATTGGGTGACTAGTAACTTTATCTCTTTTGTTCTATTTCTTTACTCTATTTTCATGCACTGTGCCAGAGCATATTAATCACTTTGATTCTTTTATCCACTCTAGTCTGTATCTCTGCTTTTCTTCCCCCAGTGCTGTATATTAACCTTCTTCTAATAACTAAGAAATCTCCATATTCCATTTCATACAGACCATAGTTTTTAAATGTAATTTCAGTGTAGTTAATATACAGTTATGTATTAGTTTCGATTGTACAGTATAGCGATTCAACAATTTAGTATATATTATTCAGAGCTCATCAAGATAAATATACTCTTTTTTTAAAGATTTTATTTATTTATTCGACAGAGATAGAGACAGCCAGCGAGAGAGGGAACACAAGCAGGGGGAGTGGGAGAGGAAGAACCAGGCTCATAGTGGAAGAGCCTGATGTGGGGCTCGATCCCATAACGCCAGGATCACGCCCTGAGCCGAAGGCAGACGCTTAACCGTTGTGCCACCCAGGCGCCCCAAGATAAATATACTCTTAATCCCCATTCCCCCCACCTACTTACCTTCTGGTAACCATATGTATATTATCTATAGTTAAGAGTCTGTTTCTTGGTTTGTCTCTTATTTTCCTTTGTTTGATTTATTTCTTTTTTTTTTTTAAAGATTTTATTTATTTATTTGACAGAGATAGAGACAGCCAGCGAGAGAGGGAACACAAGCAGGGGGAGTAGGAGAGGAAGAAGCAGGCTCATAGTGGAGGAGCCTGATGTGGGGCTCGATCCCATAACGCCGGGGTCACGCCCTGAGCCGAAGGCAGACACTTAACCGCTGTGCCACCCAGGCGCCCCTGTTTGATTTATTTCTTAAATTCCACTTTTGAGTGAAATCATATGGCATTTGTCTTTCTCTGACTGGTTTATTTTGCTTAGCATTACACACTCTAGATTCATTCATGTTGTTGCAAATGGGAAGATTTCATTCTTTTTAGTCAAATAATATCCCACTATATATATATATATATATATATATATATATATATATACACATATATACACCATGACAGGCAGAGGGTTAGTGCAGAAGTATGAAGTGAAAGGAAAAGTGACTCAGACACTATATATATATAGTGTATATATATATATACACCACTTGTGTTTTATCCATTTACCTACTGGTGGATTCATCACAAGGATGCCTGAGTGTTTATTTTTCTCCACATTTTCACCAATACTTGCTGTTTCTTGAGTTTTTGATTTTATTCTTTTTTAAATTTTATTTATCTTTTTTTTTATTTTAACCATTCTGACAAGTGTGAGTTGACATCTCATTGTGGATTTGAGTTGCATTTCCCTGAATATGAGTGATGTTGACCATCTTTTCATGGATCTGTTGGCCATTTGTATATCATCTTTGGAGAAATGTCTGTTCATGTCTTCTGCCCATTTTTTAATTGTTATTTAACTCTTTGGTGTCAAGTTGTATAACTTTTTAAAATATTTTGGATACTTACCCTTTATCAGATATGTCATCTGCAAATATCTTCTCACATTCAATAGGTAGCTTTTTAGTTTAATTGGCTATTTCCTTTGTCATGCAGAAGTTTTTAATTTTGATATAATACCCATAGTTTGTTTTTGCTTTATTTTCCTTGCTTCATGAGACCTATCAAGAAAAATGTTGTTATAACTGGTGTCAGAGAAATTCCTGAATGTGCTGTCTTCTAGGATTATTATGGTTTCAGGTCTCACATTTAGTTGCTTAATACATTTGGAGTTTATTTCTGTTAATGATGAAAGGAAGTGGTCCAGTTTCTTTCTTTTTTCTTTTTTTTTTCATGTAGCTATCCTCTTTTTCCAACAGTATATGTTGAAGAGACTGTTTTTTCTGTTGCATACTTTGCCCAATTTGTCGAAGATTAACTGACCATATAATTGTGGGTTTATGTCTGTGCTTCCTGTTCTATTTTATTGATCTATGTGTCTATTTTTATGCCAGTACCACTGCGTTTGGATAAATATAGCTTTGTAGTATAACTTGAGGTATGGAATTAATATACCCCCAATTTAGTTTTCTTTTTTTTTTCTCAAAATTCTTTTGGCTATTCAGGTTCTTTTCTCTGTGTGTGTGTGTAAGATTTTATTATGTATTTATTTATTTATTTATTTATCTGATACACAGAGAGAGAGCAAAACAGGGGGAGTGTCAGGCAGAGGGAGAGGGAGAAGCAGGCCCCCCATGGAGCAGGGAGCCCAATGTGGGTCTTGATCCCAGGAACCCAGGATCATGATCTGAGCCAAAGGCAGACGCTTAAGTAACTGAGCCCCCCAGGTGCCCCTCTTTTCTGGTTTTATAGAAGTTTTAAAATGGCTTGTTCTACTTCTGTGAAAACGTTATTGGTATTTTGATAGGGATTGCATTAAATCTGTAGATTGCTTTGGGCAATATGAATATACTACTAATATTTTTTTCTTTCAGTCCATGAGCACAAAATATCTTTGCATTTGTTTTCATTGTCTTCAATTTCTTTTATCAACGTTTTAAAGTTTTCATCATAAACGTGTTTCATATACTTGGTTAAGTTTATTCCTAGCTATTTTTTTAAAGATTTTATTTATTTATTCGACAGAGACAGAGACAGCCAGCAAGAGAGGGAACACAAGCAGGGCGAGTCGGAGAGGAAGAAGCAGGCTCACAGTGGAGCAGCCTGATGTGGGGCTCGATCCCACAATGCCGGGATCACGCCCTGAGCCAAAGACAGATGCTTAACCACTGTGCCACCCAGGCACCCCTATTCCTAGCTATTTTATTATTTTTTTGTGCAATTGTAATTGGGATGGCTTTCTTAATTTCATTTTCTGCTCCTTTGTTATTGGTGCATAGAAATGCTGTGGATCTCTGTACATTGATTTTGTATCCTATGACTTTACTGAATTTCTCAGTTCTATTAGTTTTTTTTTTGTGGTGAAGTCTATGAGTTTTTATATATAGTATCTTGCCATCTGCAAATAGTGAAAGTTCTTCTTTTTCCTTGACACTTTGGATGTCTTTTATTCTTTTTTCTTGTCTGATTGCTGTGTATAGAAGTTCCAGTACTATGTTGAATAAAAGCCGTGAGAGTGGACAAACTTACCTTGTTCCTGACCTTAGGGGAAAAGCTCTCAGTTTTTCCCTATTGAGTATGTTGTTAGCTGTGGGTATTTCATATAAGGCCTTAACAAAAAAGATTTTATTTATTTATTTGTCAGAGAGAGAGCCCAAGTAGGGGTACAAGCAAGCAGAGGAGAAAGCAGGCTTCCAGCTGAGCAAGAAGCATGAAGTGGGACTCAATCCCTGGACCCTAGGATCATGACCTGAGCCAAAGGCAGACACTAGCTGACTAAGCCACCCAGGTATTCCCATGTAAGGCCTTTATTATATGAGATATATTCTCTCTAAAACAACTTTGTTGAGTGTTTTTATCATGAATGTCTGTTGTACTCTTCAAACTATTTTCAGCATCTATTGAAACGATCATATGGTTTTTATCCTTTCTCTTATTGATGTGATGTATCCCACTGATTGATTTGTGAATATTGAGCCACCCTTGCATCCTGGGAATAAATCCCACTTGATCTTGGTGTATTAATTTTAATGTATTGCTGGATTCTTTTGATAGTATTTTTGTTTTTGTTTTTGCCAGAATTTTGTTGAGCATGTCCCCATCTATGTTCATCAGAGATATTGGCCTGTGGTACTCTTATTTTGTGGAATTTTTTTTTCTGGTTTTGGTATCAGGATAATGCTAACCTCATAGAATTCATTTGGATGTTTTCCTTCCTCTTCTATTTTCTGGAATAATTTGAGAAGAATAGGTATTAACTCTTCTTTAAATGTTTGGTGAAGTTCACCTGTGAAGTCATCCAAATTCAATTTCATTGCTGGTAATCAGTCTTTTCAAATTTTCAATTTACTTTTGCTTCCTTTCTGGTAGATTATGTTTATAGAAATTAATCCATTTCTTCTATGTTTTTCAATTTTTTGGCATGTAAGTTTTCATGATATTATCTTGCAATTGTTTGTATTTCTGTGATGTTGGTTATTATTACTCCTCGTTCATTTGTGACTTGTTTATTTCAATCCTCTCTCTCCCTCTTTTTTGTTTTTGATGTGTCTGGCTAGAGGATTATCAATTTTGTCAATCTTCTCAAAGAAATAGCTCCTGGTTTCATTAATCTCTTCTAATGTTTTTTGAGTTCCATATCATTTATTCCTCCTCTAATCTTTATTATTTGATGCCTTCTGTTGCTTTTGTCTTTTGTTAGCTATTCCTTTTCTAGATCCTGTAGGTGTAGGTTTAGTTTGTTTATTTTACGTTATTCTTGCTTCTTGAGGTAGGCCTATATAGCCATAAACTCCCTCTTTGAACCATTTTTGCTGCATCCCAAGTAGTTTGGACCATTGTGCTTTCATTTTCATTTTTCCCCATGTAATTTTTTATTTCTTTTTTGATTTATTGGTGACCCATTTGTTGTTTATTAGCATGTTATTTAACCTCCATGTATTTGTGCTATATATATATATATATATATATATATATATGTATATATACATATATATATATAATTTTGTTAATTTCTAGTTTCATAACGTTGTAGTCAGAAAAGATGCATGGCATGAGTTCGATCTTTTTGAATTTGTTGAGGCTTCTTTTGTGGCCTGATATGTAGCCTATTCTGCAGACTGTTCAGTGTGCTTTTTCAAAAAAAATGTCTATATATAGTGCTGTTTTAAGATGGAATTTTCTGAATATATCTGTTAAATCCATCTGATCCAGTTTGTCATTCAAAACCACTGTTTCCTTGTTGATTTTCTGTTTAGATTTGTCCATTGATGGAAGTGGGGTGTTAATGTCCCCTACTATTATTATATCACTATCGATTAGTTCCTTTATATTCATTATAGACTGTTTTATGAATTTGGGTGTTCCAAGGTGGGTGCATAAATATTTACAATTGTTATATCTTCTTGTTGAATTGTCCCTTTTATGATTTTATAGTCCTCTTTGTCTTATCTTACAGTTTGTGTTTTGAAGTCTATGTTATCCGATATAAGTATTGCCACTCTGGCTTTCTTTTGACATCCATTTCCATGATAATTATTTCTCTATTCCTTACTTTAAACCTGCAACTGTCTATAGGTCTGAAATGAGTCTTTTGTAGGCAGCATATAGATGAGTCTTAGTTTTTTATCTATTCCATTACCCTATGTCTTTTGATTGGAGCATTTAGTCCTTTTATAATATGATAAGTGTGTATTTATTGCATTTTGTTACTTGTTTTATGGATGTTTTCATAGCTCTTCTCTGCTGCTTTCTTCCATTTCTCTCTTCTCTCATGGTTTGCTAGTTTTCTTTGGTGATACACTTGAATTCTTTCTCTTTATTCTTTGTGTATCTATTTTTTTTAAAGATTTTATTTATTTATTCCACAGAGACAGAGACAGCCAGCGAGAGAGGGAACCCAAGCAGGGGGAGTGAGAGAGGAAGAAGCAGGCTCATAGTGGAGGAGCCTGATGTGGGGCTTGATCCCATAACACCGGGATCACGCCCTGAGCCGAAGGCAGACGCTTAACTGCTGTGCCACCCAGGCGCCCCTCTTTGTGTATCTATTAATGGTTTTGGATTTGTGGTTAATGCTATGCTTGTATATAATATCTTATGCATATTGTAGTCGACATTGTTTGCAGTTCCTTAACTTTGAACTCATCCTTTTATCTTCTCCCCCCTCACGTTTTAAGTATACTTTGTCATAATTTACATCATTTCATTGTGTGCATCTCTTGACTGATTTTTATAAATACACTTCTTTATATACTGTATAAATATACTTCTTTTGTGCCTCCTACTTTGATTACTTTTACTCATGGTCTCTCTTGTCCATTCAGAGTCATCTTTAATATATTTTGTAGGGATGGTGTAGTCGTCATGGATTTATTTAATTTTTGTTTGTCAGGAAATTCTTCATTTCTCCTTCTATTCTGAATGATAAGCTTGCTTGATAGAATATTCTTGGCTCCAGAAATTTTCCTTTCAGTACTTTGAAGAAGTACTTTCTTCTGCCTGAAAAGTTTCCACAAAAAAAATTTGCTGATACCTTGTGGGATTTCCCTCGTATATAACTGTCTTCTTCTCTTTTGCTGTTTTTAAGTTCTTTATTACTACATTTTGCCATTTTAATTTCTATGTCTTGGTGCAGATTTTCTTGGGTTGATTTTCTTAGGGTATCTCTGTGTCTCCTGGATCTGAATTTCTTTCTCCTTCCCCAGATTTGGGAAGTTTTCAGATATTTGTTTCTTCAGATAAATTTTCTTCTTCCTTTTCTCTCTCCTTCTGTGATCTTTATAATTTAAATGTTATTATGCTGGGTGGAGTTGCTTTGTTCCCTAATGTTATTCTCATTTTGTGTATTTTTTTTCACTTGCTCAACTTGATTATTTTCCATTACTCTATCTTCCAGGTTATTGTTTCTTTCTTCCACTTCTTCTAAGCCTGTTATTTATTCTAGCTAGCGTATTTTTTATTTTATTTATTGTTTTCTTCATCTCTGATTTATTCTTTTTTTTATCTCTTTGTAAGGGGTTTCACCATTTACCTCTGATCTTTTCACAAATCCAGTGAGTGTTTTTATGATCATTACTTTAAATATTCTACCATGCCTATTACTTATCTCCATTTCACTTAGTTTTCTTGCTGTGGTTTTGTCCTATTCTTTCATTTGGGACTTATTTCTCTATTTCCTCATTTTTGTCTACCTCTCTGCTTCTGTTTTTGTGTGTCAGGAAAGTCAGCTACATCTCCTGCACTTGCAAGTACTGGTCCTATTTTTTTTTAAAGATTTTATTTATTTATTCAACAGAGATAGAGACAGCCAGTGAGAGAGGGAACACAAGCAGTGGGGAGTGGGAGAGGAAGAAGCAGGCTCATAGCAGAGGAGCCTGATGTGGGGCTTGATCCCACTATGCCAGGATCACGCCCTGAGCCGAAGGCAGACACTTAACCACTGTGCCACCCAGGCGCTCCAACAAGTACTGGTCTTATGAAGAAGAGGTCCTGTCATGCCATGCAGCACTGTGTCCCCTGTTTACTGGAAACTGGTACTTCAGGTGTGTCTTCTAGGTATGTTTTGTGCATCCTGCTGTTGTGACTGAGCTACTTTTTCCTTCAGCTCAGTCTTCTGCAGTAGCCCTCTTTGCCTGTTATTGGTAGTGTTTAGTCCCTGTGGTATTAGTGGACCTCTATGGGGTCACTGTGGGTTTGAGTTAAGTCAGACCAGGAATTTGCCAGAGATGAAGATTGCACCAAACTGCAGGGTGCTTTCCCTATTTTGCCTCCCGAGAAACTATTGTTGGTAGGTGGGGCCTATAAACAGACTAGTTCTCTGCCTCCAGCCCACTCCTGGGGACACAATCTGACTGACACTGCTATCTTTTCCTCTCCCCAGGGCAAGAGTCACATTCAGTGGTTCTGCCCCCTATGGTACTGCTTGCACACTGTCAGGCTTGTGGCCCTGGTTTGAATGGGCTTAGACAAGAGTATATTGAAAGGGTGAATCCACAATGTGGTCAGGGATGGGGATACAGTGTCTGAAAGTTTGTGGCCCAGTCAGAGGGGACAAGCTACAGCCTCCAGGACTGTAGCCAGATAGGCAGGTCTGCAAAGTGTATGTGGGTAGGATGCACAGTTTTAACAAAGTGCACACTTATTTTCCAGTCACTGTCCAGACCAAAGTAGCACGAAGCATGTGGGTCAGGACATGCAGTGTTGGCAAGGTTTGCTCCAGGCTTCTGAGGGAAGGGACACATAGCATCAAGACTGAGGGAAGCCTGGTTAAAGGGGGTGGATTCCTGGAGCTCATTTGTGATGGTGGTGTAAGCAAGTTTGTATTTAATATCAGGACCTTGCTGGTTCCCACAGATGGTCCTGTGCTTATGCCAGAGGGTGAGGGGGGGAAATAGTGCCTGCCCAGCCCTTTGTTCCTGGAGGAGTCTCCCAGGGATCTCCATCCCTCCAGGACTTGCTTTGAGATTAGTAAATAAGTCTTCCTTCCATATACCCCAGGTGTTTTTAAAACTACTTCTATGCTGTATCTCCATGGGCTATTTGTTGTGTTGTCTCTTTAAAGGCAGCAACTAATTTTCTTATCATCCTCCAGGTTCTCCCATAAATGAGTCCACTGAGTTTTAAAATTCCAGGTTTTAGGGGTGCCTGGGTGGCTCAGTTGGTTGATCATACGATTCCTGATTTTGTATCAGGTCATGAACTTAGGGTGGTGAGATCGAGCCCCACATTGGGCTCCACACTGGGTGTGGAGCCAGCTTAAGAGTCTCTCTCCCCCTCTCCCTCTACCTCTCCACAACTCCCATTCTCTCTTTCTCTAAAATAAAATAGAATTAAATCAAATTATTAAATTAAATTTAAATTTAATTAAATTAATTTAAATAAATTTAAATTCCAGCCTTTAATACCACTGGTTGTAAGAACTTATGAAATTCTGCCCCTATAGTTTTCAAAGCCAAATATTGTTGGGATTCATCTTTCCCATGCATGCTTCCCAGTGTAATAGTCTGTTTCTTTCACCTCTCCACACCTACAGGTCCCTCCCTCTGGTAGACAGTCCTACTGTCCATTTATCTCTCCATCATTTTTCTGTTATTCCTACTTTCTTTGAGTGGTCTCTTCTTTACATTTAGTTATGGAATTTGTTCTGTCAGTCCTTGGGTCATTTTCTGGGTTATTTACACTGATGTGAATGTTCTCTAGTTGTATTCATTGGATAAGAAAAGCTTTGGGTCCTCTTATTCTACCATCTTCCCAGCCTTCCCCACCCAGACCACATTTTTGCCACTAAAGATGATGGAAGAGTTTTCTTGGATTTTGCCTTTGTAATTTAAATAGATTTCACTTTTATTTTATTTAGATAAACCCAAGTCCTACAACAGTATTTAAGATTAGTTTCTGTGTAAGATATGACATTATGCTGCTTTATGTGAACAGTTTGCAACATAGAGTAAATATTAGTATTAGTTGATTGTATACAATGCTCCTGTAATTATCTAAATGCTTGTACAGATGTTTGAAGTTGTATTATTCTTTTAGTTCTTCTTTAATTAATGTCCCAACCCTTTGTTTTGAAGATAAAAACCACTTTTATTAGGCCAAAAACTTAATTGCTGATCAAGATATGGAATTTTACCGAACTGTCACAGAAGTGCAAGGTAATAGAAATAATTCAAAAGGAGCCTGTACAGTTCAAGCATTTGGAAACAATGGGCAGGATTAACTTTAGAGTATTTTCTTTCTTTCTATGTACTTAGCTACAACTACTGATAAGTGAGAATTAAAATATTCTCTATCTGTAGGATAATTCTTATCCAGGTACTTACTATGTTTTCCAGCTTTTAAGAAATCTTTTTCCCCCCTTGGAATGAACTATTTTTTATCTGATATGCTAATAGTTATGCTTTAAAATGTTCCCATTTCTGAAGGAATGTGTGGAAGAAAAAGAAGATATGATTGATTAAATAAAAAACAGGTTGATGAACAGCTAAGTGAAAATAGCACCTGCAGTCATGCAAATTTACATGCTATTTATAAGGCAACCATAGAAAATAATTATTAAATCAAAAACTTGATTTTATCACACAAGGCATATTTACAGTGAATAAAAGAATATTTTCTTTTTTTTTTTAAAGATTTTATTTATTTACTTGACAGAGACAGCCAGCGAGAGAGGGAACACTAACAGGGGGAGTGGGAGAGGAAGAACCAGGCTCCTAGCAGAAGAGCCTGATGTGGGGCTCGATCCCAGAATGCTGGGATCACACCCTGAGCCAAAGGCAGACGCTTAACAACTGTGCCACCCAGGCACCCCAAGATTATTTTCTGCATTTCCATGGTTGGCTCCTGTATGGCATAGGGATATATAGTAAATAGTAAATGTCTTCCTTACTCAAAAGACTGATAAGGCCAAGGAGAAGGATATTCATTGAATGATAAAATATTTAAAAGAAATATTTTTAAATGATCTCTGAGGGAAATGAGTAATTGTGAGATTTTTAAAAAGGAATACTTATTGAGCTCATGACATATGCATGAATTACACTGATTGCTGGTGCTTGGCTGAGTAATAAACTATCAGGTAAAATACAGTCTGTTGGGAGAAATGGATATATGCAAATAACCAATCCAATGCAAAGTATGAATGACATAAAAGTGATATGGGAAAAGTACCAAGGATCTGAGAAATTTTGGGTGTATAGTAGGAAGAATTTTTTTTTTGGCAGAAATTATGGCTTATACTAAGAGAATGGATATAATGTCACAGATAGCAGTTTATTTGATATTTTGGGGGAGGGTGGTTTAAAGCAATGGTAGGGAAGAGAAACAGGTCTAACTTCAGGCTAATGAAGATGTGAAGAAGCAAACCTGGATTGGATGGTGTGTGTGTGAGACCACCATTTGGTGTATTACTTTGTGATTCTGTTTGCAATACCCAAATCAGCAGCTGCCAAGTTATATCATTGTTCATGGCATTTGACATATAGTTTTCATGTGAGTGGGTAATAGTGGCTTAAATATAAATTATTGCATTATAATTTTTCTTATAAATTTAAATAATCACCAGTGTTTTATTTCTGCATATTCATTAGGAAAGCAGAGGAACAATGGAAAAAATATCAGACTAGAAGTCAGAAAAACGGCAGTTAAACCCTGCTTTTTGATGCTGAATAAGTGTCTTCATCTTACTAAGCCACATTTCTGCCTATTGATTCACCAAGAATTTGAAGAGAACAACATATAATAAATAAAAATACATTGTCAAGTCTACAACAAAATACACATTCAAATAATATAAAATTTATGATTACATAAATTACATATTTACAATTTACATATTTACATATTTACAATTACAATTTACAAAATTACATAGAATATATTAATATTATAGAATTATAGAACTTATAAGAATCCCTCTAAAATGTAAGTTGAGTCAAACCTCAGTAAGGTGAACTCCAAGGAATTGCTTAAAATCTTTCATTTTCTCAGAAATGTATTGAATATGATCTAAAATAAGTGGACAATTAGCTAAGGTGTATAATCTTTTCTTACATTAGCTTTGGTATTATTTGAACAATTTTTTAGGTTCTGAATATGTTAATAGATCTACCAAACTTCTGTACTCATTTTTATTTCAATATATATCATTTTTCATAAACTTACCTGTCACACACACACACACACACTCACATTTACTTGGTATATACTCAAAATATCTCCAAGTACAAGTGTTGCATGAATCTGCAAAAACAGATATTTTTCCAGACATAGTTTTCAAATGCTTCATTTAGCCCTAAAATTAACCCCCAAAAGTTGATCAAAAAGCAATTAGTTTTTGCAAATTACTGTAGCAAGGCCAATGATTTCACAAACTATTTTCTAGTGACTTTATGGCTGTAATACAATTCCAAATAACAATTTCAACTATAATTTTTCATTTGTTTTTGTAGAGCCCTTTGCTGGTGGTCTTGAAACTCTATAGTTGAATGGAAAACTGTTAAATACATGATATTTACAGTGAATAATAAATATTTTGCTGTTTCAGTCCTTTAAAATTGTTTAAAACTTGGTTTCATGCTGTCATTGTGCACTGCACAGTTTCATGGAAATATATTTAATAGTTTTATTCTGGTAAGCAGTTCAAAAATATTAACTTAAAGAGATTTTTCCTCTTCTTTTCTTGCACTCATTGTTTCCATTCAACTTTTCTTTCTTACCTTATTTCTTTCTCTTTTTCTTTCTTTCCATTTTTCTTTTTCATATTTAAACATCCTTCTACTGAGGAGGTATAAGTTGTAAATTGTAAATACCTAAAAACTTGTGGCAAGATTATGATACAGTTCCCACTATAAGGAATTCAAAAATAGTTGCTTATGATAAGGAGCCCAGTTAAATGACAGAAAGACATTCTACCCAACAGAATTTCATACTAGAATATCAATATAGAGATGTAGTGGGTAAATTTTCTGGAGTGCAATGATCGATGTTACTACAAGGAAGGATAAATTTTCCTGTGAAAAGAAACAGAAAAGAGAATTATGTTTTTAAAAATTGCTGGAAAACAGACTTTATATACTAAAAGGAATAAAATACCTCTGAGTGTGAGCTGAAACCAGAGAAAGGTAAAGGGATACCTACCTATTCAAAACATGTATTTTCCATCTTATGCACTGGTGCAATATGATGGAACCTTTTATCTTGTGTAACTCCGATTGTATTAATGAAATCTTAGGACAATGGAATTTACTTCACTGGCAATAAATAAAACTGCTCAAGTACTGATAGGAAAAATATTTTTTTAAAAAATCAACATTATAATTTCAAAATATAATAGTTCCTGGAGAAATAAAGCCCATGTTTTATTATTATGCCAGGTATACCATTATACCAAATTTGTAAAGCTTCAAAAAAGCAAATAAAGAAATATCCATTGTGCAAGGTTAATTCAGAGGTCTAACCACTAATGCCTACTTCTTAGTAAATACTTGTAGCAGAGAGGCCATGTGAAAATAATTCTACCATGTGATTAGAAAATGCTTGGAGGAATAAGACAGTATGAGTTTCCCTAGTAGTGGTATGTATGCTGCCTTCCTAGGAGGCACTTGTCACAGTGATGCAAACAACAACAACAAATCACAGTACTCATAGAAAGCTTGGGTTATTTTACAGAGTGAGTTGAGGAACTATGGGGTGGGTTGCTCACTGATCAAAACCATCTTCATGTAATTTGACAAATTCAATACTCCTAACTCTTTTGTTCCATTAGATGCCCATCTAATGCTGGTATGCTAATAATAATGAGATGTAGCAATTAGAAGTTGCTAAGAGAAGGATTAAGAACAACAATACATACAAAAACCGAATGAAAGAAAAACCTGAGCAGTAGGAGAAATTATGGTTGGAGAAATTGAAATTAAAAAAAAATTGTTGCAGTTAGGAGAGAAAAATGGTGGTGGAGTAGAAGGACCCTAGACTTGCCTCATCCCATGAACACATCTAGATAACTATCACATCACCCTAAATATCCCAGAAATCAACTTGGAGACTGACAGAATGAACTCCACAACTAAAAGGAGAGAAGAGTCCACATCAAATGAGGTAGGAAGTGTGGAGACAATGGTTTAGGGGAGAAATGAATCTCAGCTACTGCAGAAGGGAGAGAGTTGTGGTCATGGAGAAGGGTTAGAGAGAGAGAAGCACACAGGGAATGCACAAGGAGAACATTTACCCTAAGCAATTGTCTTGGAAATGAGAAGGGATAAATTTTGTGAGTTCTTGGAACCAGCAGGGCTTAAAGCCTGGAGTTTTAACAGTCAGTGGGCTTGAGTGGAATAGAGCCTGGAGGACACTGCACTGCTTTTGGAGAGAAGCAGGCAAACAAACCTGGGGCAGAAATATGGAAATAGTGATCTGAAGAGCTCCTGAGGCACACAGTGGGGAGATTATTTGGTCTTCTCAGAGTGCATCCCTGAGTGGCAGCGTTCATGGAGACACCTCTCTAGGAACCAAGGAGCTGGCTTGTGCAATTTCCCTCCTCTGCCCTTCAGCAAAAACAACGCCACCTGATGGTAGTATCATAGTGTCAGCACTGGTTTCTTAAATCACATATACAAAGCCCCACACCTTAGCACACTGGTGAGACTGTCCTTCCCAGGCACACTTGCCTCAGTCCCAATTCAGGAGACTTTTCCCCAAGAAGACAAACACAAAACCCTGCCCACACTATGTCTCCTGACCAGAGAACTTTGCAGGGCTTCAGGTCCAGTGGAAATAGTATTAGGTTTCATTTCACAGGACCAAAGCACACCTAGTTAAAACTCACCATATTCAGGCCAAGGAATAAACACTGCCCATAAAGGCAAGGAAAGCCTCTGCAGATGACTGACCTGAAGGATAGAGCAGCCAAAACACAACAGCAGAGCACATGCAGCATACACTGTAAATACTCCCTAAAGCTCCAGTAAGTGGACACAACAGTACCTCCTCCTCATTAGACCATTACTTTCAGGAGCAGGAAACAACTCACTTTTCTAACAAAGAGAAAAAAGCAGAGACAGACAAAAATGCCAAGAAAGAGGAACTTATCACAAATGAATGAACAAGATAAGTCCATGGCAAAGGGTCTAAAAAAAAGAATGTAAGTAATATGCCTGATGGAGAATTTAAGGCAACAATCATTAAGAATACTCCTTGGGGCTGAGAAAAGAACAGAAGACTTCAGTGAGACCCTTACCACAGAAATAAAGAGTTAAAAAAAGAATCAATCAGAAATGAAGAGTGCAATAAATGAAATTGGAAAAAACTTGGTGCCATGAAGAGCAGGCTGGAAGAAGCAGAGGAAAGAAGTAGTCACCTAGAAGGCAGAGTAATGGAAATTAATGAAACTGAACAAAAGAGAGAAAGAAGAATTTTGGAACATGAGAATAGACTGAGGGAACTCAGTGACTTCATCAAATGTAATAATATTCATATTATAGGAGTCCCAGAAGAAAAAAGAGAGAGGAAGGGGGGCAGAAGTTTTCTTTGAGGAAATAATAGCTGAAAATTTCCCTAATCTGGGGAAAGAAACAGATATCCAGATCGGAGACACAGAGAACTCCAAACAAAATCAACAAAGGCAGGCCAAAACTAAGACATATTATAATTAAATTTGCAAAATACGGTAATAAAGAAAAATCTTAAAAGCAGCAAGACAAAAGAAGTCCTTGGATTACAAGAGAAGACTCATAAGGCTACCTGCCAATTTCTCAACAGATACCTGACAAACCAGAAGGGTGGTGTGATATATTCAACTTACTGAATGGGAAAAAAATCTGCAGCCAGAAATACTCTATCCAGCAAGTCTCTCATTCAGAATAAGAGAGATACAGAGTTTACTAGACAAAGAAAAACTAAAGGAATTCATGA
The DNA here is from genome assembly GCF_002007445.2 of Ailuropoda melanoleuca. Lineage (NCBI taxonomy): Eukaryota > Metazoa > Chordata > Mammalia > Carnivora > Ursidae > Ailuropoda > Ailuropoda melanoleuca. The sequence goes on from NC_048238.1 coordinate 59,493,277, forward strand.
GAACTAAACAATGCCTGCAAGAAATATTAAAGGGGACGCTGAGTGCAAAGGAAAGACCAAAAGTGATAAAGACAAGAAAAGATTGAGAAAATCTCCAGAAACAATGTCAGAACAAATAATGAAATGACACTAAACATATATCAGTAATTACTCTGAATGTAAATGAACTAAATGGTCTAATTAAAAGAAATAGGGTGTCAAAATAGATGAAAAAACAAGATCCATCTATATGCTGCCTACGAGACACACATTTTAAACCTAAAGACAGCTGAAGATTGAAAGTGAGGGATGGAGGGGCGCCTGGGTGGCACAGCGGTTAAGCATCTGCCTTTGGCTCAGGGCGTGATCCCGGCGTTATGGGATCGAGCCCCACATCGGGCTCCTGTGCTATGAGCCTGCTTCTTCCTCTCCCACTCTCCCTGC